>NC_082661.1:93457769-93760799 GCF_025265405.1 Mesoplodon densirostris
CTGTTCTTTGATTGCTCTATCCTCTATGCTACAATTGGAGGCTGAGACTTCTTTTAAAGCACTCTCTGCCATAGCGGATGTTTCATTTATATTACCGAAGGCTTGAAATTTTGGCTTCTCTGTACAAATCAAGTCTCAGAGACAGACTTTTGGGTGAAGTAGAGATGGATTTCTTTATTGCTTTGCCAGGCAAAGGGAGACACATCAGGCTTCTGCCTCAAAAAACTATGTGTCAGCAACCCAGGAGAATTTGATGAGGAGTTTATAACAATGATTCAAAGGTGAGGTCTCTGACAAGATTAGGGTGTGTGCAGGGCCTGCACGCCTTTAATCTCATCTCAGGTGGTCTCCTAATCTTGATGAGCTTCTCTGGCCCCTTTAATCTTGCCTCAGGTGGTTTCTTGGTTGCTCCTCCTTTGATTAGCAACTAATCAAATGAATCTACCCTTCATTGAACTCAGGGAAGGTCATGGAGGCTGGTGTCTTGCCTACAAGAAATGGAAGACAAAAGGGCCTATGTGCCTGGGAACAACACAGGGCCTTCCTCGGTTTCACTTGGTTTGTTTCCATACTCTTCCACCATTTGTGAATTTCTCAGTGGCAAAGCCTCTATCTTATTCATTGTTTCGGGCAGGATTTAAACTAGAACAGTGACAGGGAGATCAGCTCAGGTGCTTTGTGACCACCTAGAGGGGTGGGATAGGGAGGGTGGGAGGGAGGGAGATGCAAGAGGGAGGGGATATGGGGATATATGTATATGTATAACTGATTCACTTTATTATAAAGCAGAAACTAACACACCATTGTAAAACAATTATACTCTAATAAAGATGTTAAAAAATTTTTTAAAATAAAAAATAAACTAGAGCAGTGTTTGTCAGAACAGAAGATGGGGTTTAGAGAAGTGGGCAGGATGAGAGTCAAACATCATCTCTGTGTGACTTACTCCAAAAGCTTCCTGAATCCCTACCATACCAAGTATTATCATTACCCTCACTGCTCTCACCATCATCAACATGTATAATCATCATTAACCACAGCAACAACAACCCCAGTAGCAACAGACATGTTATCAGAGCCTACCAGGTGCAAGCTACTAGCCAGGGCTACAAATAAAAGTTTTAAGCCACTGCTTTCAAAGTGTCTAGAAAAACCTCTAATCTTTCCCACCCTTCCCTATCCTGTCCTCTAATGCCAGACGCTCCTTTCATAAACCCTACTTTAATCATGTCACTCACTGAGTGTTGCTGAAAAGAAATTCCTTAGTATTTAGGCCTTCAAAATCGAGATCTTAATATATATATATAAAATATATATATATATATTTAACATCTTTATTGGAATATAATTGCTTTACAATGGTGTGTTAGTTTCTGCTTTATAACAAAGTGAATCAGCTATACATATACATATATCCCCGTATCTCCTCCCTCGCGTCTCCCTCCCACCCTCTCTATCCCACCCCTCTAGGTGATCGCAAAGACTGAGCTGATCACCCTGTGCTATGCGGCTGCTTCCCATTAGCTATCTATTTTACATTTGGTAGTGTATATATAAATCCATGCCACTCTCTCACTTCGTCCCAGCTTACCCTTCCCCCTGCACGTGTCCTCAAGTCCATTCTCTATGTCTGCGTCTTTATTCCTGTCCTGCCCTTAGGTTCATCAGAACCATTTAAAAATTTTTTTTAGATTCCATATATATGTGTTAGCATACAGTATTTGTTTTTCTCTTTCTGACTTACTTCACTCTGTATGACAGACTATACATCCATCCACCTCACTACAAATAACTCAATTTGGTTTCCTTTTATGGCTGAGTAATATTCCATTGTATATATGTGCCACATATTCTTTATCCATTCAACTGTCGATGGACACTTAGGTTGCATCCATGTTCTGGCTATTGTAAATAGCGGTGCAATGAACACTGTAGTACATGAGTCTTTTTGAATTATGGTTTTCTCAGGGTTTATGTCCAGTAGTGGGGTTGCTGGGTCATATGGTAGTTCTATTTTTAGTTTTTTGAGGAACCTCCCTACTGTTCTGAATAGTGGCTGTATCAATTTACATTCCCACCAGCAGTGCAAGAGGGTTCCCTTTTTTCCACACCCTCTCCAGCATTTATTGTTTGCAGATTTTTGATGATGGCCATTCTGAATGGTTGAGGTGATGCCTCACTGTAGTTATGATTTACATTTCTCTAATGATTAGTGATGTTGAGCATCTTTTCATGTGTTTGTTGTCAATCTGTATATCTTCTTTGGAGAAATGTCTATTTAGGTCTTCTGCCCATTTTTGGATTGGGTTGTTTTTTTTGTTGATATTGAGCTGCATGAGCTGCCGGTATATTTTGGAGATTAATCCTTTGTCAGCTGCTTCATTTGCAAACATTTTCTCCCATTCTGAGGGTTGTCTTTTTGTCTTGTTTGTGGTTTCCTTTGCTGTGCAAAAGCTTTTAAGTTTCATTAGGTCCCATTTTTGTTTTTATTTCCATTTCTTTAGGAGGTGGGTCAAAAAGGATCTTGGTGTTATTTATGTCATAGAGTGCTTTTCCTATTTTTCCTCTAACAGTTTTATAGTGTCTTGCCTTACATTTGGGTCTTTAATCCATTTTGAGTTTATTTTTCTGTATGGTGTTAGGAAGTGTCCTAATTTCATTCTTTTACATGTAGCTGTCCAGTTTTCCCAGCACCATTTATTGAAGAGGCTGTCTTTTCTCCACTATATTCTCTTGCCTCCTTTATCAAAGATAAGGTGACCATATGTGCATGTGTTTATCTCTGACCTTTCTATCCTGTTCCATTGATCTATATTTCTGTTTTTGTGCCAGTACCATACTGTCTTGATTACTATAGCTTTGTAGTATAGTCTGAAGTCCAAGAGCCTGATTCCTCCAGCTCCGTTTTTCTTTCCCAGGATTGCTTTGGCTATTCGTAGTCTCTTATGTTTTCATACAAATTGTGAAATTTTTTCTTCTAGTTCTGTGAAAAATGCCATTGGTAGCTTGATAGGGATTGCATTGAATCTGTAGATTGCTTTGGGTAGTATAGTCATTTTCACAGTGTTGATTCTTCCAATCCAAGAGCATAATATACCTATCCATCTGTTTGTATCATCTTTAATTTCTTTCATCAGTGTCTTATAGTTTTCTGCATACAGGCCTTTTGTCTCCTTAGGTAGGCTTATTCCTAGGTATTTTATTCTTTTTGTTGCAGTGGTAAATGGGAGTGTTTCCTTAATTTCTCTTTCAGATTTTTCATCATTAGTGTATAGGAATGCAAGAGATTTCTGTACATTAATTTCGTATCCTGCTACTCTACCAAATTCATTGTTTAGCTCTAGTAGTTTTCTGGTAGCATCTTTAGGATTCTCTATATATAGTATCATGTCATCTTCAAACAGTGACAGCTTTACTTCTTTTTTTCCAATTTGGATTCCTTTTATTTCTTTTACTTGTCTGATTGCTGTGGCTAAAACTTCCAAAACTATGTTGAATAATAGTCATGAGAGTGGGCAGCCTTGTCTTGTTCCTGATGTTAGAGGAAATGGTTTCAGTTTTTCACCATTGAGAACAATGTTGGCTGTGGGTTTGTCATATGTGGCCTTTATTATGTTGAGGTACGTTCCCTCTATGCCTACTTTCCGGAGAGTTTTTATCATAAATGGGTGTTGAATTTTGTTGAAAGCTTTTTCTGCATCTGTTTAGATTATCATATGGTTTTTATCCTTCAATTTGTTAATATGGTGTATCACATTGATTGATTTGCATATATTGAAGAATCCTTGCATTCCTGGGATTCTGGAATCCCATGCTGTATGATCCTTTTAGTGTGCTGTTGCTTTCTGTTTGCTAGTATTTTGTTTAGGATTTTTGCATCTATGTTCATCAGTGATATTGGCCTGTAGTTTCCTTTTTTTGTGACTTCTTTGTCTGGTTTTGGTATCAGGGTGATGGTGGCCTTGTACAATGAGTTTGGCAATGTTCCTCCCTTTGCTATATTTTGGAAGACTGAGAAGGATACGTGTTAGCTGTTCTCTAAATGTTTGACAGAATTCTCCTGTGAAGTCATCTGGTCCTGTGCTTTTGTTTGTTGGAAGATTTTTAATCACAGTTTCAATTTCAGTGATTGTGATTGGTCTGTTTATATTTTCTACTCCTTCCTGGTTCAGTCTCAGAAGGTTGTACTTTTCTAAGAATTTGTCCATTTCCTCCAGGTTGTCCACTTTATTGGCATATAGTTGCTTGTAGTAATCTGTCATGATCCTTTGTATTTCTGCAATGTCAGTTGTTACTTCTCCTTTTTCATTTCTAATTCTGTTGATTTGAGTCTTCTCCCATTTTTCTTTATGAGTCTGGCTAATGGCTTATCAATTTTGTTTATCTTCTCAAAGAACCAGCTTTTAGTTTTATTGATCTTTGCTATTGTTACCTTCATTTCTTTTTCATTTATTTCTGATCTGATCTTTATCATGTCTTTCCTTCTGCTAACTTTGGGGGATTTTTGTTCTTCTTTCTCTAATTGCTTTAGGTGTGAGGTTGGGTTGTTTATTGAGATTTTTCTTGTTTCTTGAGGTAGGATTTTATTCCTATAAACTTCCCTCTTAGAACTGCTTTTGCCACATCCCTTAGGTTTTGGGTCTCTGTGTTTTCATTGTCATTTTTTTTTAGGTATTTTTTTGATTTCCTCTTTGATTTCTTCAGTGATCTCTTGGTTATTTACTAGCGTATTATTATTATTATTTTTTTTTGCGGTAAGCGGGCCTCTCACTGTTGTGGCCTCTCCCGTTGTGGAGCACAGGCTGTGGACGTGCAGGCTCAGCAGCCATGGCTCACGGGCCTAGCCCTCTGCGGCATGTGGGATCTTCCCAGACCGGGGCACGAACCCATGTCCCCTGCATCAGCAGGCAGACCCTCAACACTGCGCCACCAGGGAAGCCCCTACTAGCGTATTATTTAGCCTCCATGTGTTTGTAGTTTTAACATATTTTTTCCTGTAATTGATATCTAGTCTTATAGTGCTGTTGTTGGAAAAGATACTTGATACGATTTCAGTTTTCTAAAATTTACCAGGGCTTGATTTGTGACCCAAGATATGGTCTATCCTGAGAATGTTCCATGAGCACTTGAGAAGAATGTGAATTCTGTAGTTTTTGGATGGAATGTCCTATAAATATCAATCAAAGTCCATCTTCTTTAATGTGTCATTTAAAGCTTGTGTTTCCTTATTTATTTTCATTTTGGGTGATCTGTCCATTGTTGAAAGTGGGGTGTTAAAGTCCCCTACTATGATTGCGTTACTCTCGATTTCCCCTTTTATGGCTGTTAGCATTTGCCTTATTATATTGAGGTGCTCCTATGTTGGGTGCATAAATAATAACAATTGTTATATCTTCCTCTTGGATTGATCCCTTGATCATTATGTAGTGTACTTCTTTGTCTCTTGTAATAGTCCTTATTTTAAAGTCTATTTTGTCAGATATGAGAATTGCTACTCTATTTTTCTTTTGATTTCCATTTGCATGGAATGTCTTTTTCCATCATCTCATTTTCAGTCTGTATGTGTCCCTAGGTCTGAAGTGGGTCTCTTGTAGACAGCATACGTATGGGTCTTGTTTTGGTATCCATTCAGCCAGTCTATGTCTTTTGGTTGGAGCATTTAATCCAATTGCATTTAAGGTAATTATTGATATGTATGTTCCTATTACCATTTTCTTAATTGTTTTGCGTTTGTTTTGGTAGGCCTTTTCCTTCTCTTGTGTTTCCTGCCTAGAGAAGTTCCTTTAGCATTTGTTGTAAAGTTGGTTTGGTGGTGCTGAATTCTCTTAACTTTTGCTTATCTGTAAAGTTTTTAACTTCTCCATCGAATCTGAATGAGCTCCTTGCTGGGTAGAGTAATCTTGGTTGTAGGTGTTTCCCTTTCATCACTTTAAATATGTCCTGCCACTCCCTTCTGGCCTGCAGAGTTCCTGCTGAAAAATCAGCTGTTAACCTTATGAGGATTCCCTTGTATGTTATTTTTTGCTTTTCCCTTACTGCTTTTAATATTTTTGCTCTGTATTTAATTTTTGATAGTTTGATTAATATGTGTCTCAGCATGTTTCTCTTTGTGTTTATCCTGTATGATACTTGCTGTGCTTTTGGACTTGAATGCCTATTTCCTTTCCCATGTTAGGGAAGTTTTCGACTCTAATCTCTTCAAGTATTTTCTCTGACTCTTTCTTTTTCTCTTCTCCTTCTGGGACCCCTATAATTCTAATGTTGTTGTGTTTAATGTTGTCCTAGAGGTCTCTGAGACTGTCCTCAATTTTTTTCATCCTTTTTTCTTTATTCTGCTCCCTGGCCATTATTTCCACCATTCTTCCAGTTCTTCCAGTTCACTTATCCGTTCTTCTGCTTCAGTTATTCAGTTATTGATTCCTTCTAGAGTATTTTTAATTTCATTTATTGTGTTGTTCATCATTGTTTGTTTGCTCTTTAATTCTTCTAGATCCTTGTTAAATGTTTCTTGTATTTTCTCCATTCTGTTTCCAAGAGTTTGGATCATCTTTACTATCATTTCTCTGAATTCTTTTTCAGGTAGGTTGCCTATTTCGTCTTCATTTATTTGGTCTTGTAGGTTTTTACCTAGCTCCTTCGTCTGTAAGATATTTTTTCATCATTTTATTTTATTTTATTTTTTGATGGGTGTATTCCTGTCTTACTGGTTGTTTGGCCTGAGATGTCCAGTACTGGAGTTTGCAGGCAGTTGGGTAGAGTTGTGTCTTGGTGCTGAGGTGAGGACCTCCAGAAGGCCTCACTCTGACTGATATTCCCTAGGGCCTGAAGTTCTCTGTTAGTCCAGTGATTTGGACCCAGAGCTCCCACCACAGGAGCTCAGGCCCAAACTCCAGCCTGGGAACCAACATCCTGCAAGCTTTGTGGCATGATAAAAAAAAAAAAAAAAAAAAAAAAAAGGAAGAAAAAAAAGGAGCAGTACAATATCAAAGAATAAAAAATAAAATAGAATTAGAAAGATAAAAATTATATTAGGAAAAATAGAACTATAATTGAAACAACTGCAGCAAGGTAAAATAAAACCACAACAGAGGGCTTCCCTGGTGGTGCAGTGGTTGAGAGTCCACCTGCTGATGCAGGGGACACGGGTTTGTGCCCCGTTCCGGGAGGGTCCCTCATGCCACAGAGCGGTGGGCCTGTGAGCCATGGCTGCTGAGCCTGTGCATCCAGAGCCTGTGCTCCATGGCGGGAGAGGCCACAGCAGTGAGAGGCCTGCGTATCGCAAAAAAAAAAAAAAAACACACACAACAGAAAAAAGAATTTTAAAAGGGGGGGGTGGGAAACAAGCCAAAAGGAGAGAATATTAACAAAGTATAAAGAATAAAATAAATTAGAAAATAAAAGATTTATTAGGAAAAATTAAAAGGTAAAGAATCAGCAACAGTGAATCACCAAGGTAAAACAGAACCCAAATCCAGTTGCTGGGGGTTCCTCCCGACCCCTTAGGTGTTTGTGGTCCCCCTCTGGTCGGTGCCTGGTAGGTGCCCTAGTTGTGAGGAGACACGAATTCCACATCCTCTTAGTACACCATCTTGACTCTGCCCCTCGAGATCTTAATATATTTTAAGAATTATTTCTTTTTAGAATAGACATTACATTCACACAGCTCAAAATTCATATCAGTATATGGAGGAAAGTCTTTCTTCCATCTTGTTTCTTCCAGTTACTCCATTTCCTGGGTACCCTTCCAGAGGGTTTCCCAGAGGGTTTCTAAACATGCCCTTTAAAAACAATAAAATAAGAAGATTATTTTTCCTAGAGCAGTTTTAGATTTAAAACAAAACCGAGAGGTAGGTATAGAGATTTCCCATATGTCCCCTGCTCATACATATGCACAGCCTCCCCCATTATCAACATCACTCACCAGAATGGTACATTTTTTACCAGGATGAAGTTATATTGACATATCATAATCATCCAAAGTCCATAGTTTACCTTAGTGTTTGTTCACTCTTGGTGTTGTACATTCTATGGGTTTGAACAAGTATATAATAATATGTATCCATCATTAGAATATCATATAGAGTATTTTCACTGCCTAAAAATCCTCTGTGCACTACCTAGTCATCCCTCCCACAACCTAGGCAACCACTGATCATCTTACTATCTCCATAGTTTTGCCTTTTCCAGAATGTCATATAGTTGGAATCATGTGGTATATAGCCTTTTCAGATTGAATTCTTTCACTTAGTAATATGCATTTAAAGTTCCTTCATGTCTTTTCATGGCTTGAAACCTCATTTATTTTTCTTGCTGAATAATAGTCCATTGTCTAGATATACCACAGTTTATTTGTGCACTCACCTACTGAAGGCCATCTTGGTTGCTTCCACGTCTTGGCAATTATGAATAAAGCTGCTACAAACATCCATGTGCAGGGCTTTGTGTGGGCATAAGTTTTCAGCTCCTTTGGTTAAGTACCAAAGAGGGTGACTGCTAGATTGTATAATAACAGTAGATTTAGTTTTGTAACTTCCAAACTGTCTTCCAAGGTGAGGTGGCTGTATCATTTTTCATTCCCACCACCAATGAATGAGCATTCTTACAGCTCCACATCCTCACGTGCATTTGGTATTGTCAGTGTTTTGCATTTGGTCATTCCAACACCACTAAGTGTTTGTGTCTAGAAGGAGTAATTGCAGTTTGACTTATCTGACCAGATTTGTTCAATCCCACTTCCCTTGAGAGGAGGGGCTTTCAAAATGATCTGATTTGTAATAAGATTAAGAACATTCTGGCATCCTGAGAAGGAGGATTACTATGCTTTTGCAAGAGTGGTCCAGTGAAGGTGGGGGAGGGGCACGGGCCCCTTGGGGAGCAGCTATCTTCCTTCCCAGCTGCCCCTCAGGTTGCCCCTGAAGGAATGGTTAATGGAGGTTGCAAGAAACACCTGATGTTAAGATGCCTGTCCTTTACCCAGTTGATAGCCTCCAGAGAGCCTGAGACTGGTCAGATAAGCCGCTTTTGTGGATAACATTCTTATCCTGAAAACTGAAAAACACTAAATGGAGTGAAAATTATCTGTCAGATATAACTCACCAGCTTGGAAGACCATATGGTTATATTATATGAAGATTACATTCTAGTTCAAGGACTCCCCAAAATATCATTTTTTTTGGTATTTTTAAAATTTATATTTGCCTACTTCATTCTGTAAAGGAATTGAAGTAATTTACAAGAATTTTAACCTTATAATAAATGGAAATTAAAAAAAAACAAAGGGTTTAAAGCTAGGATAGCATGAAGGTTTATAGATCACAGTTTATTGTTCTTAAAATTGGGCTGCCAATAGTTTTTTGAGCTGCCTAATAGCCAAGGTAAAACGGGAAACATAATAGGTTAAAACTTCACATTTCATTAAAGCAATAATGATTCAGTTTCTCAGGAGAAAGGAAACTTTTATTGTTTCTTAGGTCCGTAAGACATTTGTGTGGGGTTTCATGTGTTGGCATCAAGTGCCACATGGACATCTTTAACGACATTCCTCAATAAACACAATGGTGGGTTCTGTCAGAAGTTTCCTCTACCATTCCTCTGTGTAAACCAAAGATATAACAGTATACATAATTCAAAAACGTGGAAGAGAGTAGATTCTGTATGCAACTCTGTGATAAACCAGGGAATAAAAGTGAGCCATCTAAGGGGATGGAGTAACTGTATGTTCTTCAAGATGGATTCCCTGCATATTTCCTTCAGTTGGACTTTTGATAACAGTTGAGCAGGAGCCTGGTGGATGTGTTAATTAACTAGATGTGGGAAATCCTTTCACCATGATGACCATTTTAAATATCTTACAATTTTATATGTCAACTATACCTCAATAAAGCCTGAATTTTTTTTAAGTTGAGCAAGAGAGAATTCAATGCATAAAATTTTACATAGCCTGACATTCAAATATTCTCTGTAGTTGTCTAAGAGAAGATCCACAGACTTTCAGAATCAATCAAGAATGGGAGGATGGTAACCTTTATAAAAACTGAGGGCTGGGTATCGTGAGCACAATTTTGATTGCAACTTCCAGGAAACCAAAATAGCTTAAGGCTTAGTTAATTTACTTTAATATTTATTTCCTAAAAATTTGTTTAAAGTTATAAATTTCCTTTTAGTATTACAAAGGTGAATCTCATAGATTTTTGGCATATACATAGTGTTTCCATTATAGGGCTATAAGTGTGACTCATATTTAGTAATATTTTTCAGTTTCTAAACACAAGAGATTTTAAAAAGATATCCTTTGGTTGTTAATTTCTAAGTTTATTGTATTATGGCAAGATAATTAAGTCTGCATTGCAATCCTTCAGAATTATTTAGACTTCCATTTGACCTAGTGCATGAAATATTTTTGTCAGTTTTTCATGTGTTCTTGAAAGTGTATTCTCTGTTGAATGTAGAGTTTTATATAATGGCTTGAGCTTATCAAATGCATTGTTCAGGTCTCAGATATAGGATTGTATGGAACTTTACAAGCTACTTCAGAGAGAAGGCTGTGGATGAGGAAATTTTGAATTGATTGAATTTAAATCAAACTCACTTTTCTGGAATTGACTACAATTATGGTTTCAACCAGCAGGGTTGTATCAGTTATCTATTGTTGCATAACAAGGCACCCCACACGTTAATGGCTTAAAAAGCCATCATTCATTTGCTCATGGTTTCTATGGGTTGGCAATGGACTGGGCTTAGCTGGAGTGGCTCTTTTGCCATTCTTGCCTGAGGTCACTCTTGCAGCTGCAGTTATCTGGGGATTGCATGAGCCTGGACCATCCAACATGGCTTCACTCACAGGTCTGGTGCCTCAGATGGGATGGCTGTCTTCTCTCTCCAGTCTCTCTCCAGTCTTCTTAACAGAATGCTGGAAGCTTTCCAAGAGGATAAAAGCAGAAGCTGTGAGGTCTCTTGAGTCTGGGTTCAGAAGTCCCATGGCACTTCTACTACATTCTGTTGGTCAAAGAAAGTCAGAGGGCCTTTCCAGATTCAAGGATTGGGGAAATAGATTTCACCTCAGTGTGAGGTGCTACAAAGAATTTGGGGCCGCTTTACATCCATCACAAAGGGAAATGCAAGTTCAAAATAGAGTTTGAATTGGGTTATAGGGTTGTTGAAAGAGAGAAGTTCTATATATTGTATTCTTGAGTACACGGTTTGAATATGTAACTGCTCCATATGGTTGCAAAGGGTCTGTGTTGAACAAAGTGTTCATGTCCTTGTGAGGCATGTTTCAACAGGACTGAGAACTTGCAGAGAGGGTGTCTGCCTGACTCTTTCCAGTGAGTTATTTCTTGGCGGCTTCAGCTCCTGGCAGATGCCCAGGTAAGAAACCCAATTTCAGAGCCCCATAAACTTAGGCCCTGCTTTGTATGAGGTGATATATAAAGAGTATGACTTTTGAAAAGCCTAGGGCCATAATTTATCTAAGGCCTAAATGGGTAAAATTTTTGTGACATTATCTCTTCTTTATGTCAAGTTCACAGTATGTGATTTGTTTTAGCAAGATAAAGCCTGGCTGAAGGTAACTACAAGGGAAGTCCTGGTGACTGCCAAGTTAATGTACAGGCATGAAGCTAGTGTAGAGGAAAATGTTGAATGCCCTTATTCTTTTTAAAAAATATTTATTTATTTTATTTATTTATTTGGCTGCGCCGGGTCTTAGTTGCAGCTCATGGGATCTTTAGTTGTGGTGTGTGAACTCAGTTGCAGCATGGGGGATCTAGCTCCCTGACCAGGGATAAAACCTGGGCCTCCTGCGTTGGGAGCACAGAGCCTTAGCCACTGAACTGCCAGGGAAGTCCCTGAATGCCCTTATTTAAATACCACATCCAGAATGACATAGGGCAGGGTGGAGTTGGAATTTGTAACATCCTCTGAAGAATCAGTGCCAAAGAGTTTGGAATTTACACACTCAGTTCCTGTGATCTCACCAGGAAAGTAAAAGTTTCTGCTCCTAGGAATGAAGGCAGGGGAAGAATTCTTCATTTGAAAAATGCTATTTTGGCCCTTTTCCTCTCTTTGAGTTGCCTTTCCTTCTACCCCCAACAAATCAGATCAGCCCTGTCCTCCCCAGGAGTCTCTGGGAATTCATATCTGGTGTATGAAATGGATTTGGATCATCTAATCTGCTGCTGACCTCCTTTCTGCCAACTGAGCTAGACAAATCTGAGCACTGCAAGGTGTGGTAAGCAAAAGAAGCAATCGTTTGCTAGCACAACCATTTTAACTTTCATCCCATCTCTTAGCTCTCACATTCACAGTACCATCTGTAAAAGTGAAAAGTTCAGGGTCTTTGCTGGCCCCACTTGAATGTTCCGTCCTATTCCTTTACTGGCTACATTTGGATGAAGAAACATACCATTCATTTGGCCTTGGGATCCACTTGAAAACTCTCACCAGGACTCAGATTTCTGTTCCTCTTCTTATAAGGCACAGTATGTTTGTCATCCTCTGAGCACCCTGGCAAGTGTGCTGATGGTGATGTTATTCTCTAAGAGTGCAAACAGTGTTTTCCGCCTGCATGGCTTCACGCTCTGTCTCCCACTGGGGCCTGGTCATGCAAGCTGTGTGTATACTTCTTGAGAAGGCTGATTGTTGTGAAAACCTTTGCCACATAAACAGAAGTAAGGGATTAGGTCTTTCAGATGCAATCGCCAGCAACTTTTCTCTTATAACCTCTGGAACACCATTGCATCAGTTCAGACATGTGACTGGGAAGAAATATCAGCTCAAAGACCATCTGGTTAAAAATGAGCAGTACTTCCCAGCTTGGTGGATGGCAAAACAACAGAATGCCCCAGGTACATCTGCCTTGTTTCCCAATTCCTACAGGATTCACAGACTGACTAGTTTTGACCCAGCCTCACAAAGGTGGGTTTGCCTTGGAGGAAGCTGGAGTGATCCTCACCTCAGGTCTTATGCCTTTTGGAGCAGTCTCACGGGCTTTTGTGTTTCTGGAGTTAACCTAAAGAGTAAGTGTTGCTTTATGACAAACCCGATTAAGCCAAAATCATTCATTCATTCATTCATTCATTTGTTCATTAATATTTATGAGCAGATACTGTCCTACAGCTAGAGACACAAAGATAGATGAGATTGAATTTCTGCCCCTTAGAGTTCATGCAATAGGGTGAGGATCTAAGAGAGGAAAGGAGGAGAGACATCAAAATAGATGCTGATAATACAGAACTCTTTCCCCCACCTTTTTAAAATGTGAACCACACTTTGTCCTGCTATGGCAAGTAAAGCTTTAATTGATTCATTTATTTAATCAGCAAACATTTGCCAAATGCCTGGTTTGTGCCAGGAGCTGTACCAGGTGCTGTGTCTACTTAAAGAGCAGCCTGAGGGTAATGTTAGGAAGATCAAAGCAGAAGCCTCCCTCATCTCCCTTTGTCCCTCTCACTTGCCCTTTCACCCAGCCCTCTGAGGATGGACCCCAACAGCACCAGATGTGTGGCAGCAGTTGCTAATCCTTTTTTGGTTCGAAAGGAGGAGGTGCCCTCAAAAGGGAGTAGAACTGCAATGTAAACATCACCTTAAGCCATGCCAATCATTTGTCCTCCCTTGCTTTTCTTTAAACACACAAGCAGCTTCATTCAAGGCACTGAGGGAGCAACCCAACTGGAAGAAGGGAAAAATAGAACAGCCAGAGTATGGTAGCTTTGCCACTGACTGCTTACATCTTTGGTGAGTCACCATCTTTAGTAAATGGAAGCAAGCCTCAAAAATGAATGGAGGCTACCAAGGTTAGTAATGGGTATGACCCAGATAAGGCAGAGTCTTATCTCCTTCCCCATTTGATACCCAGTGAAGACATCTATACAAATATTTCCATAATGCTTTTTAGTTTACCAAACACTTAAAAAGAGAAAAACTATTTGGATAAATAAATGTAGATATTACTTCTAGGTACTGAGGAGTTGGTTGAAATCATTATATGGAAAATGAGACTTGAAATAGTTGAAAAAAGAAGAGGTAGGGCTTCCCTGGTGGCGCAGTGGTTGAGAATCTGCCTGCCGATGCAGGGGACACGGGTTCGTGCCCCAGTCTGGGAAGATCCCACATGGCACAGAGCGCCTGGGCCCGTGAGCCATGGCCGCTGAGCCTGCGCATCCGGAGCCTATGCTCCGCAACGGGAGAGGCCACAACAATGAGAGGCCCGCGTACAGCAAAAAAAAAAAAAAAGAAGAGGTAGATTTTATTTGTAATATTATGGAAATATTTCCATAATACATGAAGGGGTTAAACAAACAAATTTTCAAAATAACATACAGTAGTAGGATGCCATTTATGATAAATAAAAGAGGTGAAAATGATAATAGCTAAGGGATTTCCCTGGTGGCGCAGTGGTTAAGAATCCGCCTGCCAATGCAAGGGACACGGGTTCGATCCCTGGTCTGGGAAGATCCCACATGCCGCAGATCAACTAAGCCCGTGTGCCACAACTACTGAGCCTGCGCTCTAGAGCCCATGCTCTGCAACACGAGAAGCCACTGCAACGAGAAGCCCACTGATGGCAACGAAGAGTAGCCTCCACTTGCCACAACTAGAGAAAGCCTGTGAGCAGAAACAAAGACCCAACACAGCCAAAAATAAATAAATAAAAATAAATAAAGCTATTAAAAAAATAAAAGAATCTGCCTTCCAATGCAGGGGACCCAGGTTTGATCCCTGGTCGGGCAATTAAGCCTGCACGCCACAACTAGAGAGCCCGCATGCCGCAACTACTGAGCCTGCACACTCTGGAGCCCACGTGCACCTCAACTAGAGAGAAGTCCATGGGCCACAACTAGAGAAGCCTGTGTGCTGCAACAAAGAGCCTGTGCGCCTCAACCAAAGATCCCACATGCTTCAACTAAGACCTGAGGCAGCCAAATAAATGTTTTTAAAAAATGATAATAGCTAATACTTTATAGTGCATACTATGTGCCAGACACTGTTCTCAGTGCTTTACATAGATGAACTCATTTGATCCTCAAAACATCTCCATGAATTAGGTACTGTAATTATCATCCCCATATTACAGACTTGAAAACTGGGCATGGAGAAGTTGAGTGTCTTGCCCTAGGTCACGCAGCTAGGATTTAAACCCAGGCAGTTAGCCTATAGATTCTGGAACCTAAGCTTTGCATTATTTCCACAGGTACAGCTATATGAATGTAAATGCTTAGAGAAAAGTTCAGAAGGATATACACTAATCTGAAAATCATCGCTGTCTTTGGAGAGCAATCAGGAATTGGAGTTCGGGCAGGTCAAATATTCTATTAGCTACAATGGGTTTTGTTTTCCCCCAAAGATATTTCCCCCAAGATAATGATTTCTTGTAACTTCTGTTAAATTAATTAAAAATGATTTTAAAATATTTTAAAAAATCTTGGGGTCAATAGAAGTGATTATTTATTTATTTTTGGCTGTGTTGGGTCTTTGTTTCTGCATGTGGGCTTTCTCTAGTTGTGACGAGCGGGGCTACTCTTCATTGCAGTGCACGGGCTTCTCATTCCGGTGGCTTCTCTTGTTGCAGACTGCAGGCTCTAGGTGAACGGGCTTCAGTAGTTGTGGCACATGGGCTCAGTAGTTGTGGCTAGTGGGCTCTAGAGCGCAGGCTCAGTAGTTGTGGCGCATGGGCTTAGTTGCTCCGCGGCATGTGGGATCTTCCCAGACCAGGACTCGAACCCATGTCCCCTGCATTGGCAGGCGGATTCTTAACCACTGCACCACCAGGGAAGACCCAGTAGAAGTGATTTTGAGTCAAATTACTAGATTATGCTCTCCTCCTAAATTTCACATTGACTTTGGTATCTTTGGGAGCAGAAGGATTAATTGTGTTCATCTTTCCTCTTTGTCAGTCTCATGACCTTTGATGAAATCTTATTTCAGAGATTAGATAAAAACCTATTTCAGATTTTATCTGGAACAATGGGAGACATATTGGTAGAAGTATTATATTTCATGGCTGAAATGTCTTTCAGAATTAGAAACTGAAGCCCAGGTAGCCATGTCAGATCATGTTATTAAGTACTGAACTAAATCAAGAATGGATTTGTCATTTAATTACAAAAATGAAGTAAAACCTTTAAAGTCTCATATGTACTAGTAATTAGAAAATAGTAGTGTATTAGAGTACTCCAGAGTAACAGACCAATAGGAGATACAAATAGATAGAGATATATGTAATCTTTGAACATAGATCTAAATCTTTGGAGATTATGATAGATATTGAGAGAATATTTTATTTTTTTAATATTTATTTATTTGGCTGTGTCGGGCTTAGTTAAGGCACGTGAGATTTTCGTTGTGGCATATGGGATCTTTCACTGTGGCATGTGAGCTTCTCACTAGTTGTGGCGTGTGGGCTCCTAGAGCGCGTGGGCTCAGTAGTTGTGGCGTGTAGGCACTCTAGTTGTGGTGTGCGGGCTCCAGAGCACATGGGCCCGGTAGTTATGGTGTGTGAGCTTAGTTGCCCTGTGCATGTGGGATCTTAGTTCCCCAACCAGGGATCAAACCTGCGCCCCCTGCATTGGAAGGTGGATTCTTTTTTTTTTTTTTTTTACTTTTACTTATTTATTTAGTTTTGGCTGTGTTGGGTCTTAGTTGCAGCATGCGGGGTCTTTCACTGCTGCATGTGGGCTCTTTGTTGCGGTGCCCAGGCTTCTCTCTAGTTGTGGCACGTGGGCTCCATAGAGCGCAGGCTCAGTATTTGCGGCACACAGGCTCTGTAGTTGTGGCACGCAGGTTCAAGAGCAAGTGGGCTCTGTAGTTGTGCCACATGGGCATGGTGCACAGGCTCAGTATTTGCGGCGTGTGGGCTTAGTTGCCTTGCGGCACATGGGATCTTAGTTCCCCGACCAGGGATCGAACCCACATCCCCTGCACTGGAAGGCAGATTCTTAACCACTGGACCACTGGACCACCAGGGAAGTCCAAGAATAATTTATCTTAAGGAATTAGCTTACACAATTTTGGGGGCTTTACCAGCCTGAAATCTATATGGCTGACCAACTGGAAACTCAGGTGAGAGTTGATGTTGACTCTTGAGTCTGAAATCTACAGGGCAGGTCAGCAGGTTGAAAACTCAGGCAGGGTTTCTATGTTGCAGTCTTGAGGCAGAACTGCTTCTTTTTTGGAGAAACTTAAGTCTTAACTGATTGTATGAGGCCTATCCACATTATGGGGATCTGTTTAACTTCAAGTCAATTGATTGTAAATGTTAATCACATACACAAATACCTTCACAGCAACATCTAGACTAGTGTTTGACCAAACAACTGGGCATCACAGATTAGCCAAGTTGACACATAGTTAACCAGCATGAGTAAAGTCTAATTTGAACTAAATTCTGACTGCTCAAGAATGTATGTTAGAGATACATCAGTCTAGTGATTTTTTCATTTAGGATGACTGAAGTTCTAATTTGCTTTAAGAGATTCAATCATTTGAGGAAAATATTTGAACAGTACATTCACAATATATTTAGCCATTCTAATCACCAGTTTTGCTTAACACAAGCTAGGTTGTGAGATGATTCTGAATTATTTCATGGCAGTTGAAATATAAGGTTAACTAAATGCACACACATCTGTGAAGCTAAACAGCAAACACAAAGAACTCATTGCTGTAATCTCACATTTTCAAATTTGCTCCTAGTTAAAGACAGTTAACTTAGACACAATGTGCATACTGTTCTACAATGAAGATGGTCAGTAATGAGGTGTTTTCAACTTAACATAATCACTCAGTTCTGTCTCTGACATCTCATCTGCAAGTTACACAAATGGTTAACTAAGTTATGCAAATGATTTCAGGATAATCTCCATCCGAATATAGATTCTAAATAAATTATGAGTTGGGCATTTGAGAATATTAATAAATGTGGATCTATGACTCCTGGCATTATTGCTTTAGTTTTTTCTTCTCTATTACTAAACACATCAATACTTTGTTAATGATAAACTGAGGAAAAACTAGTAATCATTTTTCAGATTTAGCACTATTTAATTAACAAAAGATTGTTACCTTTAAAGAAGAAAATTATATACCACCGAAAAAGATATCTAAATGTCTTCCTACCACTGGAAAGGAGAGGAAGAAGGGAATAGTGTGTTGTATATGTCAGGGAATTGGTGGCCTTTATCTTATTTCTCACCTGTGTGGTAGGTATTATTAGTCTCTGAAAGTGAGGAAAACTAGGCTCATAGAATTTCAGAAACTTGCTCAAGGTCACCAGAAAGCAGCAGATTCCCTTCAAGGCCTAAACTCTTCCTCTACAGACCCAGCTGAAACACAGAAGGAATTAAAATGCTTGCTCTTGGGACTTCCCTGGTGGTCCAGTGGTTAAGACTCCGTGCTTCCAACGCAGGCAGCCCGGGTTTGATCCCTGTTTGGGGAAATAGATCCCGCCTGCTTGCTGCAACTAAGAGTCCGTATGTCTCAGCTAAGAGCCGGCCTGCTGCAACTCAGACCCGGCACAGCCTAAGTAAGTATTTTAAGAAAACCGCTTGCTCTTGCATTTCTTATGTAATAACAAAGGTGATTCATTCCTATCTTATCTTGCTTTTGCCTCCTTTCTAACCATTAGCACAGCTGTAAGGGCAAAGGTCTTCCCCCACAAATAAGGCATTTATTTCCAGGCAAGCGCAGCAGGTGAGACTGTTTTCATTATGCTTTTATTACTGCAGTTTGTCTTTGGTAAGATCAAATTTAAACTTGCTTCTCACCTTAACTTGCCTTTTCCTAGTCCACTGGAGTAGACTTGGAATTGCAATCAGTGCCTGTGTGATGGCAGTGGTGGGGATGGAGACCAGGGGGGCATAGTGGGAGGGAGCAAACGACTCCTTGGGTGGGATTTCAAAGGCATTGAT
The DNA here is from genome assembly GCF_025265405.1 of Mesoplodon densirostris. Taxonomy (NCBI): domain Eukaryota; kingdom Metazoa; phylum Chordata; class Mammalia; order Artiodactyla; family Ziphiidae; genus Mesoplodon; species Mesoplodon densirostris. Next base: position 93,476,675 of record NC_082661.1, read on the forward strand.
GAGTGTTTTCAGTTATAAGAAAAAAAGAGGGAGTCTTCTCCTTCCCCCCGGTTTTCCTTTGGTCACGCCTTTGATGAAGCCTCTAAGCTGTCATTGCTGCAGAACAGTTTTGTTTAGATAGGCACTCAGGACAAGATTGCACTGTGGTGCTTTCATCTAGTTGTGTCATGAAGACGAATCTATATTTTGCACTCATATAGCATTGCTAGATATGAATAAGACTATATGGTTCTACCCTAGAACTGTATTCATAAACTGAAAGGGTACTAGAGATTATCTAGTCCAGTGGTTTTCACTTTTTTTTTTTTTATATATAGCACAAAACTCTCTTCAAACTTACTTGCAAGCCCAGAACCAAAACCAAGAGGTGCTGCTCCTAGGCTCTTTTCTCAGTTAATGTTTCCTTGGAGCCCTCATTTAAAATCTTTTGATATTAGTCTATCCTCTAATTTTATGAACTTAACAAAAAGTTCTGAGCAAATACAATGTGTCTAGCTAGCACCGTACTAAGTTTAGGAAAAACACTGGGCCTCAAATGCTCTGGTCCCTGGCTTATCAGGAAAGACAGATGATTACAACACAACATAGCGAATTCAGTGATTCAGAATTACCTGTGACACTATGGAGGCATGGAATTGGGGCTCTAATTCAGTCTGGGGACGCTGAGTCTGAGCCTGAGTCTCTAAGACTGAGCAAATTAGCTAGGAGGGCAGTTAACTTGGGAAGGTGTGGGGAAGAGTATAGTACAGACTGAAGAATGGAGTGGGTAAGTAGCTAGGGGTATATTCTGGAAGCTACAAGTCATTTTATGTAGCAGAGAGTTCAGTGGAAACTGGTGAAGAGGCCTAAGGCCTGTCTTGAAATAGGAAGTAGGGTGCCACTAAGGCATTTAGGTAGGGAGACAAAGAGGTCAAATTTGTTTCGGATTGCCAACAGGGACTGTGAATTTGATGAGAACAAGAAGGGAGGTGGGAAGACAAGACAGGAGAGTATATAGCAGGAGCTCTCTGACAGAGAACGTGAGAGCAGGAGCAAGTCTGGCAGGAAAATGATGCATTCATGTTGAGGTTCCAGGCAAAGATGTCCAGCATGATTGGACGGGTATCTCATCTGAAACCTCAGAGAATACACTATGATCCTACATAGAAAGAGACTCGAGAGAGATGTGGGGGGAATTCCCTGGCAGTCCAGTGGTTAGCACTCTGCCCTTTCACTGTCGAGGGTGTGGATTCAATATGTGGTCAGAGAACTAAGATCCTGCAAGCCGAGTGGTGCGGCCAGAAAAAGAGAGATGTGGGAAAAGGTTAACTTTGCTTAACTCTTAATTTGTGGTTAATTCTCACTTTCTTAATCTTTTTCTGTACACGTATATTACTTTTATAAATGGGCAAAAGCATAGTTGTTCTAAAGTCTGCTGACTTATCTTCCAAGTTTTGCTCTTTACCCCAAATGGCACCGTACCATATATGCAATATTCTGCGTTTTCACTCACAGTACTATGTCTTCACTAAAAATCATGCTTTCAAAGGAAAAATGCAAATATTTACCAGCCTTCTTAGACTAAACTTCACAATCTGGTTTAGCTGGACTCCATGCAGATACAGTAAGACAGAAAAATCTCTTGAGAATAAACCAGTGTTCACAGCACGTTAAGTGCTCTCTTGAAGGAATAATCACGGGCAGCCCTAATGTTCTGTCACTAGTGATGGCAGAACAAATGCAAACCTGAAATGTAGCTCAGGGTCTCCTCAAAGTCTGACTCGCAGGACTGTGTGAGGAGGTACGGGCTTTTCTGACATGGTCTGGGGATGATGGGCCCCGCCGAAGAGCGGTAAGGAAAAGCAGGGTGGGTCCACTTGAACTTCCTTCCAACAACAAATGGGCCGTAGTCTGTGATTCGCATCATCGACCAGATTGATGGCTGACTTTAATGGAGCACACATACTCAAAAGCTGTCACTGAGCATTTGCTACTTTTAATTCATTAGAGGAAAAGAACCATCACTACAATATTCAATAACTTATTTCCACTATGCTCAAAGCAACTTATACATTTTATAAATTCTTTAGTATAGTATCACCAGTTTATCCTATTTCTTTAAACCATTAAAAAAATCAAAGTATAGTTAATTTACAATGTTGTGTTAGTTTCAGGTATACAGCAAAGTGATTCAGTTATACATATACATATATATCTATTCTTTCTCAAATTCTTTTCCATTCTAGGTTATTACAAGATATTGAATCTAGTTCCCTGTGCTATACAATAGGTCCTTGATGTTTATCTATTTTATATATGGTAGTATGTATATTGTTAATCTCAAACGCCTATTTAATCCCCCCTCCCTTCCCCTTTGGTAACCATGTTTGTTTTCTACATCTGTGGGTCTATTTGTTTTGTAAATAAGTTCATTTACATCATCTTTTTAGTTTCCACATATAAGTGATATTTTTGTCTTTCACTTAATATGACTGATAATCTCTAGGCATCCATGTTGCTGCAAATGGCATTATCTCATTCTTTTTTTATGGCTGAGTAATACTCCATTGTATATATATCCCACATCTTTATTCATTCATCTGTCGATAAGACACTTAGGTTGCCTCCATGTCTTGGTTATTGTACATACTGCTGCAATGAACATTGGGGTGCATATATCTTCTCGAATTAAAGTTTTCTCCTTACCAGCTTGTTCTAATCCATATAAGTACTGTAAGGCTATACACTGTGTTTACATGCCAATGGCATCTATTTCTAGCCATGTGATGCACTTCTCAGTTATCAGTAGAGGTAAATGGAATACTTGGGTGAGGAGAGTCTGATTTACGCCAAGTTTTCGAGAGATTAATTTTCTCCAGTAATAGTTCAACATATTAACTTTTGCTTTCTAGATTGTAGGTGGGGGTAAAAGTGTCAAGATCCTGCAGATTTCAAAAAAGGCAGGTGGAATTACTGTCAGGAAAACATAAGCACCATAGTCAAGGTTTTAAAAACGTGATCTGTAATCTAAATGGGCTCAGTTCCTAACAGAGCGAAACTGGCTAGTACACACAGTATAGACTTTATTTGGGAAACGTACTGCCAACTTGGAGAAGTTATCAAAAGACAAAAAACAGAAGAGAATAAAAATTTGATCTTTAAAAAAAAATCACATACTAGATTCTTATGTGAAATCTCCTAATTTTTAACTCAGAAATGCTATGGATGTTTAGGGAGTGAAACAGAAAACCAAATACAGGGAATCAGACCAAAATTATCTAAGGTTAATGTCCATTTCAAGTAGATGACAAAGATAGATAATACAGCTGACCCTTGAACATTATGCAGGGGTTCAGAGGTACCGACCTGTGCTGAGTGAAATTCCCCTTACGGCCCTCTGGATCTGCAGTTCCACATCCACAGATTCAACCAAATGTGGATCATGAAGTACTGTAGTACTGTAATACTTATTTATTGAAGAAAATAAAGTGGACCCACACAGTTCAAACCCTTGTTGTTCAAGGGTCAATTGTATAACTTGAAAAGACTGGTGTGGTGTTTTTCACATTTGAAAATTCTGATCATAAGAATTACCCAAGGCACTTCTTACAGATAGAGTCTGAGACTCATTCTCTTTCCATTCTGGCTCAGTGGGTGGTAGGTTTTGACTGGGGACCAAGAATTTGTATTTTAAGCACCTCAAGTGGTTCTAATAATCAGGCAAGTTAGGGAAATAGTGGTTAACAATGCCACCACAGCTCCCGTCCCCTTACTGACTGCCCACCAAACTTCCTGAGAATGAGAAAACTCAACTGAAATTGAGGAATTGTCCATAGAACACTGTTTATTTCAAGTCCAAAGCACAACATTACTCATTTTTCTTAACAGACTGCATAATTTTTACTGCATGAATATTTACGGTTTCTCTATTCACAAGTGTAGATTTACTTCTTAACTTTAGGCTCAAATGATTCATATATATCAGTTTACTCCAGAGGACACATACTCTAACAAATCTGATCAGAAAATATTTTACATAAAAACACACAAATCATTTACCAAGACTCTTCAGTTGTTACAAACAGTCTTCAGCAAAGATCTGGCTGAAGTTCATCATTTTCTACAAAACATTCCAAGACTTAATACAATAGAATGTAGTATTTTACATACTTTAGCTTATTACTGCAGTTAAAAGTTCCTCTTTCTTTGATGGCTTCTGCATATATTATACTCATAAAGCAGGAGAATTCTTTTCTCTAACTGCTGACTTATTAAATAGAATTGTCTTTTTTGGTATAACTTGTCTCCAATTAAGAACCTAAATAGTCATGATGAAATCAAATAATGGACACATATAGGGCTTGTAGTAAGAGCTTTTTCAAACTAATAGAAGAATTTAATACCTATCAATCAGTATAATATCCTTTATTGTTTTGTGTTCAATAACTACCACCTGGAGTGCTACTACTTCTAGTATTATCAGTTGGCATCAAAATATAAAGAAAAAATATGTACATTTTAATATATCAATTCTTACCTGAATAATCTCAGATCTCTTGAGAATGTTCCACAAAGTGGAATTTCTTCCTAAAGTTACAGTGAATGTGGTACAATGTGTACAACTTGGTTAACCAGTGCCTGCCTTTCATTTCCAAGATTTTTCCTTATCTTGAATCAAATACACAATCTCAACTCCCATATCATAAATGCACTGGCTTACAGTTTGTATATAAAGTCCAACTCAAGCTTATTTTGGTTTATTGTACATGCTTTATTAAAATGGTACGGGTATTTACAGTATCTGCAGATCCCTTCCAAGGTGCTCTCACACACACTCAGACACACCCACACGACATCCATACTACGGCCTCATGCACCCACACCAGTGAGATGTGAGAGTCAAGACTCCTAAAATTAGGCAGCTGTTGGGAATAGAGTTGTTGATTTGTTTTTCAATTTTTTTTTGAAAAGAGAAAAGCATGGGGGAATGCATTTGGCCATGACAATGCTAATTAAGTTTGTGTATATTAACATATATGGCAGTAACACTGAATATTCCTTTTACATTCTATATACACAGAATGACATCAAGGTTTTGCGGTCAACAGAATATTCCAACTTCAGTCTCAATGCTGCTTGTAGTGACTTCTGAATTCACATAGGGGCTTTCCCTAAAAATAATTCAAGTCGATGTAAGTGAAATAAGGCACAATTAATATTGATTTGATCTAGGGGAAGGAAAGGGATAAAAACCAGTTTCAAATGATCTGTTGGGGAATTAGCTTTGACTTAAATCCACCTGAAATCCCTTTTTTTAATTTCCAAAAATTTCTTAGAAATAAAGGTTTTTTTCTTTTCTCTGACAAAACCCCAAAAGAAAAGCTCGGGGATTCACATCTTAGTGTTTCAGTAGCCTTAACTACTCAGACTGATGGGCACCACCCCCCAGCTCCTGCCCAGGTCTCCTCCCTCCCTCATTGCTAAAACAGACCCAACGCACGAAGTAGGAATTCCTTGCTGTTTTTTTTGAGGAGATCTGTACACTTAAGTAGCAAATATGTATCAGGTTGTCTTTGATTTAAAAAAAAAAAAAAACAGAGAAAAAGAAAAGTAATCTTGTGACTTTCTTGCTCTTTAAAAAAATCCCTGTCTCCTTCTTTTCAGGATGAAGAAGCCCCACGAGACATTACAAACAACTGCAACAAATGAGTCTGGCAGCATAATGTCTAGTATTCAAATCTTCATAGTGAGACTCATTTAGCTTGTACAAACAATCTGTTGAATGTTTTTTTGCAGCAGGTGAACCAAACCCAAAGACGCTGGACATTCTGTGAAAGGGAGTAAGAATTGCAGTTCTGAAGGCCCCTGACTTTGGTTGTTTACAAAGTTCAATCCTGTTTATTGTGATCCTTGGTATCTTCTTCATCTGTATATTCTGATGGTTCTTCCCCTGGTTTTAGGAGTCTGCCTACATAATCATATTTTTCTGAAAGATACATCAAAAGAAAATCAGTAGTGATCAAATTTGTCTCACTATTCCGTTATACAGCAGGGAAGCTGTATGCTTCCTTTAGAGTCATATAGAACAAGATAAGTTTTTCCTATTGTTTACCTTGTCCAGTCTTTGTACTCATGTAACACTTGAACAAAAGAAAACAGGGTCAGGGAACTCATAAAGCTTGGGAATTGTGCTTTGCAGTAGAGTGTTCCATACAACCAGTTCTTAATCAAGGACACTGCATCAGAATCACTTGGAGACCTTTAAAAAAAAAAAAATGCACACCCAGGACCCATCTTGGCATCACCCATGTCAGGCTCTTGGAATAGGTATGAGGACGTGTACTTTAAAACTGGTTAAACTCTAATGTGCACTGTGAGTCTCAGAATAGTTCTTTAAATTTTAATAGCCCAAAGTATTGTAATTAGATAGATAAGTTGGCAATGTAGGGCATTTCCAACAGTTAGAAGACCATAAAAAAGTTAATGGTTACTTTCTTGGGGAGAAAGAGTACATGAGGTGGAAAATCACATGGAAAGTAGATCCAACCAGGAAATAATTCTTGGGGAGAAAATGTGACACATGCTAGTAGTCCCTAAGAAAACAAACCAAATGAGAAGATGAAAATTCACTCGTTACTTATTATCCTGTGTTCTCTGAGGTCCCAATATGTGGTGCCTAGTACATTATTGTTCTTTCTCCTATCAAATTCTCTTCTTAGATCTTGGTTACATTGCTTGTTTTTATGTTACCAGGTGTTTAATTTAGAACATCGTTATGTCCAAGGTGATAACATGTTTAGTCATTTCTTGGTCAAGACTCTGAACCTAGTTTAAGCAAATTAACTGACAAACTGAGAGGATAAGATAGGAGGACTGCTTTTGTATAGCAAAACCAGTATAAGTGCCAAGAAGCCAGAAGAAGTATTCCAAGGGATCCAAAGGTCACATAAATAGCAGTCCAGAGTGTTCACAGAGGCGGTAAAAATTGATGTCATGAGCATGTAATGAAGGAGAATGACATTTTTCCTTTATGGTTTGAAGGTAAGATAAAGAAAATCATTTTAGAATAAACTAAAATTACAATATCAATATCACTAATTAATTGTTTTAAATAATTAATTGTTTTAAATATAAATATATTAGTTGTTTTAAATTGTTTTAAATTCTATATTTAAAAAACTATACCTTAATGAACAAGCCTTATAAGACTAAAGGTGTCACAATTTTTATAAATTTTATAGTTTGTAACAAGCCAATTTTTAAATATGGATTTTATAAATAATAAGCACATGTAACAATCATTTTGATAGTTAGCTATGTTTATCATCAAATAATGATGGCAGTGAAAACAGACAGCATCCTTAGGCTCTTTAGTAATGAAACAGTATGTACTTTCTTTGGCCATATATTTAATATTTGCAAAGAACCCAACAAAATGAAGGTACCTTTAAACTGCATTTCCCATTCTCGAACACTCTCCATTTGTACGGCATTCAAATCTGAGAGATCATCATATTCATCTTTAAGTGCATCTTTATCTAGGCAAAATGTCGCCAGTCCTCTGGAGGCATCCCTACCAGCAAATATTCCATATGGACCCGCTGGGAAAAAAAAGAAATTGTTTAGATTATCTGACCCTATTTTAGAATGTCTCAAATGAAAAAGTCAAATAAAAGAAACCTCATGACTCTTATTTGGTACACAGCCTTAATTTCAAAACATGCACAGACACTAAATAGGATAATGAGAAGAAATTTCTTAGAATGAGGTAACTCTATATGTACAGGCACAGAAAGAAGTCCATGATATAGTAACTGAAAAAAGCAATTCAGCAAATTATATAGTATGACTCACTTTGAATTAAAAAAAGATATACATGTATGCACATTTCACCCACGTTTGTATATACACAAAAAAAACACCAGGAAGAATACAGACCAAGCACTTTACAGTGGCAACATTTCTGGAGAATGGAGAGGAAAATTTTACTTCACATATAACAGAATAAAGCATGTTCTAATGAGAAGTACACAAGTAGAAAAAAATGGAAATCCCCTGATTTTTAAATGAGCAAAAAAATGATTATAGCCATATTCATACTTGAAAGCATTTAGGAAATTGAAGGTTATGTGTCAGAAAAGCATCTATACTTTTAAGAATAGAATTCAAAAATTTACTTAAATAGACAAAAATCTAAACATTTATGAACGTTAATTTGAATTACAGAAAGCACTGCACCATAAAGTTCATTGGATGTAGGAAAACTCGTTTCTTTTAAAATTTGTTGCATGGAACAAAAAAGTGGCCTTAATAAATTTAAAAGTAGCATTATTAGGTATTAATATATTAACATGAAAATAAAGGCAATACTTCCAGTAAAGTACTTTTTCCTGCTTTCCCGTTCTTAAGTACTTTCCATATTGCTGCTTAATATTAGGTGACTATCACAATTATCATTTAAGGGTTATATATTTTCCCACTGAGTGGATATACCTATAATTTATTTAATCATTCCCCTATTAATATAAACTTAGGCTATCATTTTATACTTTTAAATTTGTCTTCTATATAAGAAAGTGGGACACTATTTACAATGGGCCAACATTTGTAACTTTCAAACTTTGCCCATTATCTCAACTGACATTCAAAAAGGTATGACAACTGACATTCAAAAAGTGTTTAAGAGAAGGAAATTTAATACTGTTTCCATTTACAGAGTAAAATCTGAAGTTCTTTAATTGGAGTTAATTATTTTGGAGAAACATTTTTTTTCTTTTAAATTTAAGCATAGTTAATTTACAATGCTGCTCATTTTAAGTGTACAGCAAAGTGATTCAGATATATATATATTCTTTTTCATTATAGGTTATTACAAGATAATGAGTATAGTTCCCTGTGCTATACAGTAGGTCCTTGTTTACCTATTTTATATATAGTAGTGTGTATATGTTAAGCCCAAACTACTAATTTATCCCCCCCATCCCCTTTGGTAACCATAAGTTTGTTTTCTAAGTCCGTGAGTCTATTTGTTTTGTAAAAAAGTTCATTTGTATCATTTTAAAGATTCCACATACAAGTGATATCATATGATATTTGTCTTTCTCTGTTTGACTTACTTCCCTTATGATAATCTCTAGGTCCATCCATGTTGCTGCAAATGGCATTATTTCATTCTTTTTTATGAGAAACATTTAATTTTTTTTTGTTTTTTGGCTATGCCACCTGGCTTGTGGGTCCCCGACACCAGGGATTGAGCCCCAGCCCTGGCAGTGAAAGTACCAAGTTCTAACCACTGGACCACCAGGGAATTCCCAAAGTTAACTTCTAAAACTAAGCAAGAACAGTCCCTAGGGAAAGAAAAGCAGTCCACCTTAAAGCAATTGTGTTTTTTTGTGGTATAACTCCACATGCTTTGTGGCAATGGCTGTTTTCAGGAGATGGAGAATATATATATATATACACACACACACACACACACACACACACAGACACACACATACACATTTATGTATATATATAGAGAGAACTAATGTGGTTTTTTTCCTTAAGAAGCAACAATGACAAAAAAATTTGTGAATAATATATAGCCTCTTAATGCTAACTGGACCAATGCTTACAAACTTAAAACAGTGATTAGTCAAACACACAAAAGAAAAAATAAAATTGATCAAGGCTATAAAAAACTACAAATGTAAAATGAGAATTTCAACTTTTTGGAGAATTTCCTAGCAATCTCACTTTCCTCTCTCACAGTATTGCAAAGTGGAAGGGACGGTTTTTGCCCTATCTGGCAGACAAACTGAAACAGAGGCATTCAGTGCCTTGCCTAAAATTACTGACAGAACTGGGAAGTAATATTTCCACTTTTCTGACTACCTCAAACACAGCACATCTTGAGAAAACACACAGGGGACCCACAAACCCAAAGATGGAGTGACAATCCTGAAAACTGGAGCATTTCACTAATCACAAAATTTCAGGGAAATGGCTATTTTAGAATACCTGTTAAATCAAAATGGAAGAGCATTAACAAGAAAAGCTTTTTTTTTTAGCATTGTGTTATAATATTTACCTCCATGGCCTACAAAAGTCAATCTACTTCAGGATACTTCACAGTATCAACCTTAAAATATATCCAAATGGTAAACAGGAGAGAAGAAAAGATGATCACTATAAAAAATAGGAGTCATAAAACCCTCCATCTTTGAGTATATTAACATATAACAGTGTATTCTTTAGTAAAATTGTCTGCCAACTTCTCTTAAGAGGGAATGATGTTCTTTTTTTTGTTTGGCTAACTTAGAGTGAACTTGAGTCAACAGTTAATAACCCAAGCCTAATTCTAGACAAAATGATGTTTTGTTAACTCTTGAAAAGAATGACTCAGTGATTAACATATTTTCCCACTCTCTGTATTGTTGTGCTCTCCACATGTTTCGAATTTCCCTCAAGAAGCATTTAACCTCTGAAAAGGCTTTTTTGAAAACAGTTTTCTTTACTTTTTCCTGTAAGACCATAAAGAACGTAATATAAAGATTCAGAACTAGAGTTGGAAAAGGATGAGTTGCTCAGAAAAAGGAGGATTTGAGGTCCAGTTAAAGTATATTTCTCTGCATCCCTAACACAATCAGAACCATATCTGAGAAGTCAGTAATACCTCCCCTTTCCACTACCTCCTTACATAACAGACCTAAATGTTACTGATTCTAATATTTTGATAACTACTCTTGGCTATCCATAATACTATAATAGCAGAGAGCTACCCAAGGAAAGCAAATTTTAAATGGTATTAGGTCTTCAGTATGGTATAATTTACACACACACACAAATCTAGCTTACATAAATTAATCAGATTGTTTAGATTAAGGCTCATTTAGATATTAACATTTCAGTAATAACTAAGCGAATTATACTCTTGCTTTATCAAAGACTAAAATATAGTGCTGATACAAAACTAGATTTACAGTTTCAAGAAAATTCTTGCTACAAAAAATGCACCCAATTATTTAGCCAAGACAGATTCTCTTAAATATACATATATAACAAATATTCTAGGACATCATTTTAACGATAAATTTTACTTCCACGATATTGTTAAATACACCGAAATGACATTATACTAGTTAGAATTCAGATTTCATTAAGTTTTAAGAGTTAACACCACTTATGATACAGATTTTTAAAGTTCAAAAATCAGTAAATCTACTAGTTATTGTATCCTGAAACTGCTTACTTTAATACAATCAAGTGACAATGGGGTGACATTTTTGAAGGCAACAACATATGGTCACTGTAAAACAATGTTTTAAGAATAATTTAATAAGCAAAAAATTCCAGGAGGAAGTAAATATCTAAAATATGTAACATAATTTTATGAGTATTAAGATGATTATGTATCTACATTAGTATTTATGAAAGAGAAAATTCCAGAATGTTTTAGTTATTTCCATGGTATAAAAACCATAGCTCTCAGAGACATTATTAAAGTTTATAAACAGCCCAGTTTTCTGGCATGTTCTGACAATAGTCTTCTGTGATTATTAAAGTAAGTTAAAAAAAAAATCTAATAATACTTGGTATTGAGTAATTTATTCCAAATAAGGTTATAATGTGCCTAGGAACAAATGAAACAATATGTAAAAGTGACTAAATGAAACCCAACTAATAGATATTATTTTTTTATACTTAGTTCTAGGAACTCCCAGGACTTTTAGAGAGAAGGCAGCATGGTAAAACTGAAAGAATACCTGTTAAGTTAAGATACCTGGGTTCAAGGCCGCACCCTACATTTGACACTGGGCAAATTTTACATGCCTAAAATTGGAGGTCAAACCAGATAATCTCTTGACTACTATAATTCTAAGAGGAACTGAAAACTTAACCTTGTTTCTAAAATTCAAACTAGGAGGCTCTCAGCAATACTGTGGGTTGAGCTAGTGGCCCTGGCCCCAGAGCTCAAGGCTGGGCTGGGGGCAGGGAAGACTTTGAAAAATTAAAACCCCAGGCCTGTGCCGTTTGTGGAAGTGGGGCCTGAGTTTACCTAGCTCAAGTAGAATGAGAACTCTAAGGTGAAAAAAATACAATAGCATGGATTTAAATATCTGTTGGAATTTAGCAAACAGTAATGGTAATACAGCAAGTATTGGGAAAAAGAAATTATTCTATAAATGGTGTTGGGATAACTGAACAGCCCTCTGTAAGAAAACAAAAACAAAAGTTGGATGCTTACTTCACTTCTTAAAACAAAATAAATTCCAAGTGGAACTAACAAACTAAAACCATAAAAGTATTAAGAAACTACAGATTTTTAAAAATAATCTTTAAGTGCAAAAAAGCTTTAAGTATGATACAAAACCCAGCAGCAATAAAATAGTCATGATCGAAAAAATGTGGCAAAAAATATATGAATAGATAATTTGTAGGAAAGGAAACGTAAATGACTCAAATTTTTGAGGATGTCCAACCTCACTGAGAAATGTAAATTAAAATAATATTGAAATACTATTTTAACTTCTCAGATTGACGAAGACCAAAAAGTTTAATATCACATTTTTGGCAAGAGGGTGAGAAACAGGCATTTTCGTGTGAGTGTAAATTGGTCCAATGTCTCTGGAGGGCAATTCAGAAATAAGTACCCAAATTAAAAATGTCCATACCCTAAGACTAGTAATTTTACATCTAGGAATTTATTTTATAGATAATTATGATTTTACTCACCTTTAAAATGATACATGAATATTTAGAGCAGTACCATGTGTAATAACAAGAAATTGGAAACAAAGGTTCATTAAAAGTGGACTATTATGATATATTCATATAATAGAATTTATGCACACATTCAGAAGAATGAAATGGTTCTCTTTAAACTGATATGAAAGGCTCTCAATATATTAAAATATTGTTAAAGGTTTGTATAGTATGCTACCATTAGTGCATGGGAGGGGTGTACATACCCACATGCTTTCACTTGCAGAGAATAGCTCTGGAACAAGACTCAGATACTCAGATTGGTTCCTCACCTCTAGGGAGGGGAACATGGTGGCTGGGTTGTGGGAAGGAGACTATCTTTTACTATATACCCTTTAAAATTTTTCTATCTTGAGCACGTATTACCTAATAAAAAATTTTTTTTCAAAAACTTCCATTAGGCCCTATTTTGAGGCATACCCCAAACCACTCCACAGGGAGACTTCCACAACCCAAGCCTCATGGAACATCACAGAAAATATTCAAGAAACAAAAAGATAGCAATTGCTGAAGTTTGTAATAAAAGTTGTAACTACATGAAGAAACAAACTACCATGGAGGAGTGAGCACACAGAACAGATATGAGAAATGGTATCCCAAGAATAAGGATAACAGAAGCAGATTAAAGAGATATAGTATGTTTACTTAAAATTATTAAGAAATTAAGGGGACTTCCCTCGTGGTCCACTGGTTAAGAATCCACATTCCAATGCAGGGGATGCTGGTTCGATCCCTGGTCAGGGAATTAAGATCCCACATGCCGTGGGGCAAATGAGCCCGCATGCTGCACTACTGAGCCTGCGCACCTCAACTACAGAGCCTGTGTGCCGCAAACTACAGGGCGCATGTGCTCTGGAGCCTGCGCACCACAACTACAGAGCCCCATGCACCACAGCCACTGAGCCTGCACTCTGGAGCCCACACGCCACAATGAAAGATCCTGCGTGCTGCAACTAAGACCCAACACAGCCAAAAATAAAAGTTAATGTGTATCTACTAAGAGTTCCAGAAAAAGTAATAAAGAGAATGGGAGAGACAATAACTGAAAAGATAATGTGTTCAAATTTTTAAAAATAAACGAATGACACATATCCTCAGATTTTAGTAGAGCCTGGCACATGTTAAAAAAAAACATTATTGGGGGACTTCCTTGGTGGCGCAGTGGTTAAGTATCCACCTGCCAATGCAGGGAACACGGGTTCAAGCCCTGGTCTGGGAAGATCCCACATGCCGCGGAGCAACTAGGCCCGTCCGTGCACCACAACTACTGAGCCTGCACTCTAGAGCCTGCGAGTCACAACTACTGAGCCCACGTGCCACAACTACTGAAGCCTGCATGCCTAGAACCTGTGGTCAGCAACAAGAGAAGCCATCACAATGAGAAGCCCGCATACTGCAATGAAGAGTAGCCCCCGCTCGCCACAACTGGAGAAAGCCTGCACGCAGCAACAAAGACCCAACACAGCCAAAAAAAACCACTAAAAAACCATTATTGAGGATCTGAGTTAAAAAAACAGTTAACCCACAATTTTATATCCTACATCTATACTATTATTCCTGAGTGAGGGCAGATAGACACAGAATTTTTTTCTATCAATGAAAAAAGCTATAGGACGTACCTCACTAAAATGAAAACTGAACCCTGAACAAAGGAATGAGATGCAAGAAATGACAGTGAATAAAGAAAATGGTAACTATGTTGGTAAATTTAAATGAAGATCGACTATTAAAAAAAAAGTTAATAATTTAACCGATTTGGGGGTAGAGTTTTAAAAACTGCAGTAAAACTAGAAGTCTAATAGTAATAACAGAAAATGGAATGTGGGAGGGATTAGAGTTAATGCTTTCTAACCAGGGCCACAATATATGGCTGTGTACCATATAACTCCAGGGGACACCATTTACATTTGTATACATGATAGTTTTGTGTATTTAATATTAAGAAATATTCTGTCAAATGGCAGTGAAGTGTCTTAAAGAGACAGTTCTTTCTAATTCATACAAAAATGTTTGGTTAACATTCTTATATTCTATAGCAAAAACTTAAGGAAAAGAATCTTATCACCAAAAGAATAGAAATAGAATGCATCCAAATCAGTAGGGGGATGTGAAACAGAAACAGACACACAGACATAGAGAACAGACTTGTGGCTGCCAAGGGGCGGGTGGAGTTGGGGAGGGATGATTGGGAGTTTGGGGTGAGCAGATGCAAACTAGTATATAGACAACAGATAAACAAGGTCCTACTGTAGAGCACAGGGAACTATATTCAATACCCTGTGATAAACCACAGTGGAAAAGAATATAAAAAAGAATGTATATGTATGTATAACTGAAACACTTTGCTGTATAGTACAAATTAATACAACATTGTAAATCAACTATACTTCAATAAAATAAATTTTAAAAAAATCAGTAGGGGAGAAAACGTGGAAGGAATAAAAAATAAACTGATTAAGTTGGTAAAAGACAGTATTGATACTAAATTTAATGAAAAATCCAGCTATATGTTATTTATAAGGAAAAAACCCCACAGATTGGTTAAAAGTAAAAGGATGGGAAAAAAAGCACTGAGGTAACACTAATCAAATGAAGCCTCAAGTCAAATCTGAAAATCAGTAAGGGTGATAAGGATGTTTCTTCCTCTGCCGATTAACACAGTATCAGTTCTAGATCTAGTGCTTAGATAGCTTCAAAACATTGATATACCCAATCTTTGTAAGGCTGACTCCTTCAGGTTTTTGCTTAGGTATCAATCCCCACTTTCTTGACAAACCAATATAAATAGGGTACCTTTCTTAACCATCTGATCTAAATAAAGTCCTTTGTTAACTTCTATTACATATCCTATTAATTTCTTTCACATCATATTTAATTACAGATTATAATCATGTATTGAATGCCTGTTTATCATCTGTCTTCCTCAACAGACCATAAACTCCATGAGGGTAGGGAGGCAAATGTTTTGAAGACTCAGAGAACTCTCATTTCTCAAAACATCTTATCTAGGCAACAATGTAATGAAATCCAGGCAATTCCTTCTTAGAGTTTAAAAGTGGAGATGAAATCCTATATTAAAGATCTTGAGACAAGATGCTGGCTCTAAGAGTACAGCAGTTATTTAGTGATGTCTGTCACAAGTACGTGGGGGAGGAGTGATCTATGTCATACTGTTGAAAGAACTATTATAAAAGAACTTGAATGGCTAACTCCAGATGTTACTAAATGTACTCCTTTCCTCCAACCCGAATAACATCTGCTGGTCTTATACATGCTTTAGGATATCCTATTATACTTTGTGTTAGTATTTAATACAAATACAATTCCCTCTTAGATTAAAAACATTGGAATGATGTTGAACTCAGAAGAGCCAAACAAGAAGGTACTGTAGAAATTACTAGTATAAATTTGAGCAGAGTATCAAAATTCATCAGAAGACTTAGCTGATCCCTTTATCTGATTGGCAGGTAATGAATAGTAGGTAATGAATGTGTATGGGCATTAGACCTAACACAGACCCAGTTGGCTTCAAAGCAAGAAGCTAGGATGAGAGCTGGGTACTGTCAGTAGGACATTCATGAAGGAATAGGTTTGTCTATATGCCTCAACTGTTGCTTCAGCTGCAATTCTGCAAACTACAAATAAAATTCACATATTGAACATAAAGTTAAAAAAGGAGGAAAGACACATGAAAGGTAAATGTGCTCCTTTCCCCCACCTCCTAAATATTAGGCATCTCATGGGGTACTTCATATATACTTCTTTCCTTCCCAGTGGAATTTAAATGGTATGTTGGAGAAAATACACAGCTTTGGTATATGTCAAAGAATACATGGAATAATGGGGGAAGCTATATATATAAATATCAGAAATGCAGATAAACTATTAGAAAGGTCAATTGTATAATTTCTTGCCATTCTAAAGAATAAAAAACACTGTTTTAATTCCACTGCAGTAATATTACATCAAATTATTTAAAATTATACTATCTGTTAGAGTCTTCCTCATCTATTATGACTATGGAAACGTGAAATTATATTATGTTGTGATACAGTGGGAGGGGATAGCCTGTGAAGGCTGTTAGACTGGGTTTGATTTCTAGCTTGGCCACTTACTAGATATGCGACTTGGGGCAAAATCTCGGAGTTTCAGTTTCCACGTTTGTAAAATGGGAACATTACTTATTTCCTAGGGCTGTCTGAAAATTAAATGAGATAATAAGCCCCAAATGGAGTTTCCTACTCCTTCTACCCTGACCTCTAGAATCAGTGCTGTTGAACAGAACTCAATTGGGAAGATGGAAATGCACTATAAAGTGCACTGTATAGTACGGTAGCCATGTGGGTACTGAGCACTTGAAATATGGCTAGTGACTAAGGAACTCAATTTTTAATTATATTTAATTTTAATTAATTTAAATTTAAAAAGCCACACGTGGCTTGTGGCTACCATATCAAACAGCACAACATAAAGCCATGAAGTGTGTTTCTTTGAGGCTTTAAATCCTTATGGAACTAGGAGAGGGTATAAAAAATAAGAGCAGTGAGATTCTCTTTAAGTTTATCCCAGAATGCAGTATACCTGAAATAGAATAGATAGGCTTTGTGGTCAAATGTCTGGATTTGAATACCATGTCTGTGTGATCCAAGCCAATTTACCTCAAATTCCTAAACCTCAGGCTCCCCATCTGAAAAAATACTCACTAATCTCACTGAAGCATTGTGGAGATGACAAATTAATGGATTTGATGTAGTAGTTGCTTAACAAATCTGGTTCCTTTCTCCTCCCACATTCATTGTTTCTTACATGTCCACTTTCCTCACATGCTGGCCAACTGCCTGGACTGTTACTAAATTTAATATTAACAAATGTAGTTAATGCCAACTGTTTGCCAATATGTGTTTACTCCACTAAATTAAACTGCCAATATTTAATTTTTTAAGAACCCAAACTTTAAAAATGTATGGCTAAAAAGAAAAATATCTTCAACACAGAAAAAGCCTCACAAAACAATCTTTTAACTCTAAAACCATTACTGAGAAATGGGAGTAGATATTGGTTAGGCACAGAAACTAGGTTTTCTAGCTCCCTTAGCTCATTCTTTCAGCTACTAAGAGTCTCAGATAAGGGTTTTTACTTCTGAATTATTCTGCTACAAAACTGCTTAACTGATTTGAGGACGAAAATAAGAAATTAAAACCAAAACCGAACTTACGTCTGTTTCACCGCCAGAAATTTGGCTTCAAGACTTTTGGGAAGTGTTTTATCTTCTCTTAATGTGAAATATATTCCAAGCCCCTAAGATGATCTGGCTACCTTTAAGGTTCCTTTCAATAATAAAATATTCCAAATATCTCTATTAGGTTGTTAACTGATAACTACTTAGAATGAAATAACTGAATATCACTCTTAGCCTGTTCATTAGGACCTGGAAATCAGTGGAAGCTAACCTAAAGCTGACTCCTCTGTTGTTACGAGGAACCCCCTCACTGGCTCAAGCCACACAAAGGCTATCTACATTGTAATTATGATTCAATTTTAAAATTTCTGTTGCAGAACATTTGCCACTGGATAGTGCCAAACTGTGTCTAAGGCTGTTTCTCCTAGTTATTTTCAGATAGTGGCAAGGCATAATGTGTGAGGACCGATATGCTTCTTTGCACTAATACTTTGGTTGCTTCACTGTCAGTTTAGATAGGGGTACAAAGGCAGAGTTTTTAGTTTGGTTAAGCTCTGTATTAAAAATCTAAACCCGTACACAATTTCTAATCATCGAACACACATACTGTGTAAATCCTTGACTAAAAAAAAAAAATTAACTATTTAATTTGGTCTGTCCGTTTAAATATTGTACTTTGGCCCTATTGTCTTAACCCACATGCTCATAAGTAAACAAAAAAAGTATTAACTATTTCAGCTGATATGAGTAGGCAGACATCTGGTTTTCATTTTTATACAACGAGAAGCAAGTACTTAATAAGCTATCTGTGACTTGGTTGGATTGAATGTACTATAAATATATACAGAAAATACAAGCCACTAAGAAATAAATAGTTCAACATGTAGAATCTCCAATTTCTTACCTCTAATTAACAACTAACCAAAGCACTTCTAAAATATCTTCCAGCTACTAAGCACAGAAATCGTAAGTATATATTTGCAAGTGTCAATAAATCTCATGGACTAACAGATTAAAGAGGAAACCGACTTGTTTTTAGACTTGCCAACCCCCTTGACTTTAAGACTTGGATGTACTCTTTCGAATAACAGGTCACTCTTAGGTCTCTAATTTTATTTACTTTTATTGTAGTCACTTTTTTAAAGCTCAGAATAACTACACAACCAGCATGTACAATGTTGCTCAGTTTTATGGTATGCCAACAGGTTCCATGAGTCTGAACTGAAGTTTATTAACATAATCTGAAATGTATGCTATAACTACATTGTAAAAAAAGGGTTTCTAAACCAAACATCCTATACACACACAGTTCTCTGAAAGCAAAGTTTTAAAAACCTTTAACTTGCAGAACTGGTGCCTGGGGGTATGAATTTATAGCTGTTTTAAGTTTTTGCTCCTCAGTGAAAACACAGTAAATCATAATCAACGTGTAGTTGAATACTTGCCTTCCTACTAAAAAAAAAAAAAAAAAAAGGGAAAAGGAAAAAGAGAGAAACCGGACAGGCACGCCTGCTGGGTATATGAGCTCCACCCCCAAAACTCTGGGCGAAGACCTTTGCCAGTATTTATTAGGATCTGCATTCAGGTTTGCCTCATCCCACATATATTGTTAATCTTGAAAAGCACCTTCGTACCAAAACCCGTTTAAAAAAAAAAAAAAAGAGTCGAGGTGTTGCTTATATGACAGGACTTTACAGAGGGGTTGGGACTTGGAACTCCGTGTACCTAAACGTGGCCTTATGGGGAGTAGTAGAGGGAAAAAGCAGCTCAGTGGCGCGTGCACACACACGCACGCACGCACGCACACACACACAGAGTAAAGAAAGGAAAGCTATGAATTACAGGGCCTAAAACTTTAGGTCCCTACTTTAGAAATCTTTCTTCTCTCCCGCCCCCAACGATCCCAGGAATCAGAAAGCTCAGGAAAGGCTGAGGGCCAGCGTGACTGGCGACAACTAAAAGGATTTTTAAAAATTCAGCACAAGAAAAGGCTGCGAGGAGAAATGGGATAGGAGAAAAATGAAAGATGAGAGCTGGCTCCTGGGGCGACACTGGGACCCCGACTTCGGGGGGGTAAACGCCAGAGGGGCCCGCGGCCGAGGCGTGTGGGGGGCGGGCCGTCTCAGGTGCGGGAGACAAGGCGCAGGGATCCAGATGTCGAGAAGGCTGGCAAGCTAACCCTTTGCCCAGGGGCCTCCCAATCATAAGATGGTCGCGCTTGAGCTGCAGGGGGCCCTCCCCCTCCCCGTCCAACTCCTCACCAGGGCCGTAGAACTTGCTGCCTTTGGTCACGTCGAAGACTTTCCCATTGACCGCAAGCAGGATGCGCGGGGTGCGTGACCCGTCGTACTGGCGTAGCTGCTCCAAGCTGAAGTCCCGCTTCTTCATACGAGGCAGAGAGGCAGCGGGGCTCTCCTCGCCCGCCCCGGCCCCGGCCCCCAGACCCCGCCGCCCCCAGCGCACCCACAGCCGGTAGGCCCCCAGCAGCACCAGCGCCACCAGCGCCACGTTCAGCAGCATCTCCCCGCCCCCCGTCAGTAGGGCCAGCGCAGCAGCCGACCAGCCGCCCCCTTCTGCTGCCGCTCCCGCGCCGCCCGGGCTCTCGCTGCTACCGTCGCTGCTGCTCTCGCTGCCACTCCCCAGGGTGCCTAAATTCCCGTCCCCATCACCCGCCGCCATCACTGCCCGCCAGCGCCTTCCTCTCCTCCCCGCCCCTTGCCCTCCCCAACCCCACGGTCGGCCCCGCCCATGTGGGGCCTCCCAGCCAATAGCGTGAGGGTAGGGGGCGGGGTCAGGCCGGCTCCCGACTGGGTGTTGACGCGGTAAGTTGTCTTGGATCTCTCCCTCCCTCCCCCTCCCTCCTTTTGCAGGCCGCGCGCGCTGCGACGCCCCGCCCACCTCGCCCCACATTTCCCTGCTCTCGTCCTTCGCCTCTAGTTGAAGTAGAAGAGGGGGGCGGTCTGAAGAAAACACGCTGCGCCGGCCGCGCGCGCGCGGGCGCGGCGAGACTACGGCGCGTGCGCGGGCCCCACGGCGCCACGCGCTCTCCTTTTCTCAGCAAGCCCTCTGGGAGACACGCTCCTCCCAGTCCCCTCGCTGTGCGCGTGCGCCCAGGGGTCGCTTTTCTTCCCAGGCCAGGGTTCGCGTCCGCAAACTCCCGCCTCTTCGCTTTGGCTCCGCCCGAGAGCTTCATGTGCGCTGAGGCGGCCGCTGAGGCGGGATCCTCCCTGACGCTTTCCCGAGGGTGCGGGTTGGTGGCTAGTGGGAGGCCGCGACATAGTTATAACTGCTTTCGCACACTGAAGAGGGGTGTCTCTTTCTCCCCCGGGCGCCGTCGCGCCTGTCCGGAAGCCCGGAGCGTGGGCGCGCAGGCAAAGCTACAGCCTAGAAGTTTTGGCGAGGAGCTGGAGTCGCCTGGCGCGGAGAGCGCGCACGGAGCTCGCCCAGGGATTGTTTGGCAAAAGGAATCTACGTGCTGTCTGCGCCATTCCCCAGTGGTTTTAGCCAAGGCTGCTCTTGTGGAATTTTCTTTCAGATTTTGTACTAAAGGTGTCGTTTTTCCTTGAACCGTTCTCATTGGTGCGAGAGGCAAGTGGATAGGATGAAGTGGTCTTTTTTTTTTCGCGTATTTAGCTTTATTTACAGTTTCTTTTCATCTTCCTGGGTCTTGTAGAGTCTTTTAGCCTCTCGAGTCCTTAAAATTCCTGTGTAAATGTCACCTCTGAAGCCTCATTCTGAGCCCCTCACCTCACGCTCTCAGGTCATCTGATGTGCTCCCTCTCAACCCCAGTCTGTTCTGTGTCGCTAGTCCCCGCCCCCGCGCGCGTGTGAACTACCCTTGTGGCGAATGAAGGTTTATCACGGGAGTAACAATTTCGTTTCATCTTGAGGAACTGATGGGATGGAGGAGAGACGTGGGCAAGCAGTGGGGGCGTATGGTATGCTAATTAGGGAAACAGCAAGTGGTCCATTTTGGCTTTAAGTACTGAAGAGGAACAGTCTGGAAGACTTCAGGTTGTAGTCTTCAGTATCGAGGGATAGGCTTGGACTTCATATTGCCGGTTTTGGAGGAGCCTCTGAAGATATGGAAGGGGAAAGTGACAGGATCACAACTCTTCTGTAGAGAGTTCTCTACTAGGATTGGTATGAAAGATTGGAGTGGGGAAAAGAATGGGAAACCAGTTAAGTAGGCTACCGTATTGGTGCAAGGAGTAAGGGAAGTGAGGGAACGCAGGACTAATGACAGCATTAGAGCAGGCATCTGCAAGCTTTTCTTCAGAGGGCCAAACATTAATATTTTAAGTGCTTTCTGTCATAATTACTCAACTCTGCCTTGTAGTGAGAAAGCAGCCATAGACAATACTTCAAGGAATGAGCTTGGCTTTGTCAATAAAACTTTATTTTTTGGACACTGAAATTTTAATTTGATACAGTTTTAGATATCATGAAATATTCTTTTAACTTTTTTTTTTTTTTTTTTTTTTTGGCTGTGCTGCCCAGCATGCAGGATCTTAGTTCCCCAACCAGGGATCGAACTCATGCTCCCTGCATTGGTAGCACGGAGTCTTAACCACTGGACTGCCAGGGAAGTCCCCTTAACTTTTTTTCAATCATTTAAACATGTAAAAAACTTTTTTTTTTTTCTCACTTTCCAGAGGTACAAAAACAGCCTACAGGCCATAGTTTGCTGGCCCCTGCTTTAGAGGTATTTTCTTGAGGCAGAGTGAACAAGATTTAATTGGAGGTAATGACCATGTATAGTCTGTAGTCCTCCAATCTAGAATACTTTCTGAAGTTAAAGGGGGCACTGTTAATTACACTGGGAGAATAGGAGTAAAATTAGACTGTCCTAAGCCAACCTCAAGTGGTCATCCTAAGGTTAATGGTTAAGAGAAGTCAAAACTGCTTTAGGACCTGGTAAAAGGAAATGGAAGTGGCAATGACGGAAACAGGGAGCTTGGGAAGACACTGGTTTTAGGGAGAAGATGGCTGTAGCAGTCCCAGGTGTCATATGGTTGGGACAACATTGACAGGCAGGAAGAAACCACCCCAGAGGCTTCATAGCTGGCCACTCCTTATATCTTATTTACCAGAATTGGGTTGCTAGCTAGTCCCTAAAACAGTGACTGACAAGAAGCATGGGATTACCATGATTGGTTAGTGTTTATCTGGCTTTTGACAGTTCTTATACAGGACTATGGCATGCGTTGCTGGACATTTAGCATCTCTGGTGCCTTCCTACTAAATTTAGTATCAACCCCAGGCATTGTGACACCAAAAAAAAAAAAACAACAACAAAAAACCCTTTTCCCCTCCATCCCACACACACTCCCTAGAGAAATGATACTGGTTAAGAACCACTGGCTTAGACCAGTTGGGATTTACCTTGGAACTGAATTATGTGTGCATAGTTTTCTTTTTCCTGATTGGTTTGGAGGGAAGAGAGGAACTAAGCAGTATTGAAGTTCTGTTGTCAAGGAAGTAGGGTGGGGAATGGTGGGTAGGTAATTAACATTCTGCCATGAGAATTAAACATTTTCTTTTAGATCCTTGATAAAATAAACATCTCAACTTCACACTTGAAGCCCTTCTTTTTTTTTTTTTTTTTTTTTTTTTTTTGAGTTCCCCTCCACTCCCCACGGGAAAAATCTCTCCCAGTAGGATACTCATTTTTTGAATACTGTAGTAACTTTCAGACTGGTGGCCCGCTCTGTCTTTCCCTCCTTCATTACTACATGAAGGGCCTAGTCCTGTATACTGATTTCCTTTACTCAGATACCTATCTCCAGTGGTGCTCAGCTATCTCAGCAACTCAGTTGGCACTCAAAGGCCTCCATAAATCCACAGATGGCTTCACTGCCTTTCTCTTACAAATGTAATCCACTGCTTACTGATTGACTTGTCATCTCTATGGAAGATGTACCTCTCTAGGCCTGACCCCTCTCTGAAGGTATTAGTACTAACCAACAAATTTTTCCATTTCTTTTTTTTTTAAATAAATTTATTTATTTTATTTATTTATTTTTGTCCGAGTTGGGTCTTCGTTGCTGCATGCGGGCTTTCTCTAGTTTCAGCGAGCAGGGGCTACTCTTCATCGTGGTGCACGGACTTCTCATTACGGTGGCTTCTTATTGTAGAGCACGGGCTCTAGAGCGCAGGCTTAGTGGTTGTGGTGTGTGGGGGCTTAGTTGCTCTGCGGCATGTGGAATCTTCCCAGACCAGGGCTCGAACCCGTGTCCCCTGCCTTGGCAGGCGGATTCCTAACCACTGCGCCACCAGGAAAGTCCCTACAGTGGCTTCTTTTGTTGCGGAGCACGGGCTCTAGGCATGCAGGCTTCAGCACTTGTGGCTCGCAGGCTCTAGAGCCCAGGCTCAGTAGTTGTGGTGCATGGGCTTAGTTGCTCTGCAGCATGTGGGATCTTCCCGGACCAGGGCTCAAACCCATGTCCCCTACATTGGCAGGCGGATTCTTAACCACTGCACCACCAGGGAAGCCCTCTTTTCCATTTATTTTCTCACGTAGCCAACTTGCATTTCCCTCCTTTCAACTCAGCATGGCCATTGAAGTGTGATTGAAGTGATCTGTGTCACTTGCGAGCAAAAGCTTTAAGAATCCGTGCACAATTTCTCATGCTCTTTCCTTCTGGCACAGTGACGGAAAGTTTTAGTTATCTATTGCTGCATAACAAACCATCCCAAATCTTGGTGACTTAAAACCGTAACCATTTTATTATCGTCAATGGTTTTGTGGGTTGAATGGGCTCATGGGCAGTTGTCTAATCTTGCTTGGTGCCTCTCATGTGGTTCCAGCCAGGTATTGTTGGACTGGAGTAATCTGGAGGCTCGATGGGGATGCTAGAATGGCTGAGCCTTTCTTTTTCCAGTGTTATTCCAGGGCCTCAGTTTAAATGGCTTCTCCTGCAGAGTAGCCTGACTTCTTACATGGTGGCTCAGGATTCTTCAAACCGCAAAAGCAAAAGCTTCCAGGTGTTTGTAAGACTTAGGCTTGGAAATAACGCATTCTATTGGTTAAAGCAGTCACATGGCCAACTCAGTTTGAAGGGGAGGGTAAATAAACTCCACCTCTTCATGGGGATTGGGGAGAAGAGTGACAAAGGATTTGTGGCCTTATTTAATCTACCACCCCAACGATGTTCCACATGGTGGCTGCTTCCATCAGCCAGGGTCCTAGGGTCAGGACAAAGTGGAAAAGAATCCTTAACTAATACACATGGTTGTATGAGTGAGAAATACATTTCTGCTGTTCTAAGTCACTGAGATATTTGTGGTTGTTTGGTAAAGCCTGATCGATACTAATACAAAAATTGGTACTGGAAGTAGGGCACTGCTGTAACAGAAACCTAAAATATATGGCATTGACATATATGACTATGCTACAAATGTTAGTGGTTGGTTGTTAGGCAGCATCCAGCTCTGATTCACTTAGGAATCTCTCAGCAAATGTAGCTTAGAAATTTGAGCTCAATAAATATTTCTTAAATAAGATAGACTGTTTCTTGTAATTCTGTTCTATTTCTCTATTTTAGGGGAAAACACTTCTTTCCCACATCAGATGTTTCTTAAAGTATGGAGGGGGTGCCACTAACATAACACTCGATACCTCATTCCAGCGCTTCTAACAAGTTTCCTGATGTGTAAGTTTGGCGTGTGCAGCCCACCTTCTTCCTCTCTCCTTTCTCATGGGAGCCAGGCCGCCCACAGAAAGTATGCTTTCTACTCTGCTGCTTCATACCACAAGTTTCACAGGGGTGTGCCCATGCCAGGGGGGCCTGTCCAGGACAAGGGAGGCTTGGGGTAAGCTTAACAGGATAGGCGCTCTGGGGGAAGGGGAGCTTCAAGCTTGGGAGCTAAGCTCACTGCCAAGGAGTGAAAAAACCTGTTGTTTGAACTTTAATTCACAAGCGCAAGAGTGTTAACAAGTTGGAAGTTAATAATTTTGGACTTTAACATGAAGTCGGTACTGATTACTTTGGGCTATAATTCAGAAGAACAAGATAATGTAATGTCTGAACTTTTCATTTCTTGCTGGAAAATTCATATTGGAAAGGGGTCATAATCAGATTGAGGATGTCTTTTTGGCTCTTAATTTTTATAGTATTTTTATGTTATCATTTGATCTTCTTTTAGAACTTCTGATAATGTTGAACAAGGTAGTGAGACATAATTTGAGGTGGCAATAGAACAGGTTGTGAATTATAGCCTTGCGTACAGAATAGCATGGGAGCTGATTTAATTGATGTATTGTTCTGACCCATTCAGGGCATTCTGGGAACAAAACCTACCCTTTACCAGTGGCCCCAAGAGATTCCACAAAAGAGGTGAAATCAGTATTGAAGTGGCCTTATGAAGATGGGAGCAGGACTACCCTAACTGACTGCTGACTTCTTACCCAAGGGGGATAACCATGTCCTAAGGTGATCTCAGTGGGTAAGCTGAAAGGGTTAAAGCAATGGTCTTTATACATTTTTACTGACATACCACCCAAAATAATTTTTAGGTTCACATGTAAAAGTTTTTGTCCTTAGTTGCAAAAGATGTAATTTCTGGTGTAATCTAAATATGAATATTTTAAAGTATAAAGGGTTATATCACTTAAAAATGCATTTAGTGAAATTAAATCCCATAGAAATTGAATACTCACCATCATCCATATTTACAGAAATTTTACATTACTCTTTTTTCTCTTTGAATTTGTGTTTTTACTCTACTTCCCCACAGAAGTCTTAAAAATATATTTTATGCTCAAACGTATTTTATTGCTTACCCTATCATTCTTTTTGGCAGTCAAAAAATTGTTTATAATTAAAAAAATTTTCTACCACCAGAAGGTTCTAAATGCCAAAAATTTCTTTTGGATTGAGTTATTTTTACAATTATTACTAGTAATACATAATTAATCTTAAATACATTACAAATTTTCCCAAATAATTACTAAAGAGAACTAAAATTTTACTGGAAATATGCCTCTTAATGAAATGGATGAAGCTCCTTCTCTCCAGTTAGTTCATGAATGTAATTTCCTGCTAGGACACAATAAGAAAACAAGTTGGGGGACTATTAGGTGCAGGGCTTACAAAAGATGAATAAATGATGTTCAATGCATTATTTACAATAAAAAACTATATATCTAAATCTAAGTTTATTACATAAAAGATAGGAATGAATAATGAGGTGAGAAATGGTTAACAAATAATAATAAGCAGAAGTGTTTGGGTAAGAAAACAAGTATAGACTTACTATATTCAGTAATCTTCAGGTAAAAACTAGTGAAAATATTTTCTCCCATGAGTCTGAATAATTGTTAAAAAAGCACTACAAAACATTAATGTATCTGTGATATATATTCCTTTTATATGTAACATTGATCTGTTAGAAGGAAATTTGGAATTTTTTTAACATCCTTTTCCTTGAAATCATCTGAAATATGCAGTTGAGACACAGGACGATGGCACCAAGTTCTCTCTCATTACTGAGCAGATGTGCCTTGTAACTGGTATTTCCCAGAATGTTTTCTACATATCTTCCATTTTTGAATTCTGAGAGAGATATCTGGAGCATGAAACTTTGCTGTGGGTTTGTTACCCACATGAAATAGGGCTCAACCTCCTTCAGTATTTCTTTTTGCTATCTCAACAGTATTGTTTGACACCATCAGGAAATGGAAGAGGAAATGGCATTAGGCAAAAATGATCGTAACTCTTGCCACCCTGCTCTACAATTATCTGAACTCAGAACACCCCCACACAGACCAAAATACCCAATTTCTAGCACCATGCTTTTCTCTTAATAGAAATATATTTAAGATAAGGAAAGCCAGGAAATCCTCCTGCTACTTATAATGCATTGATTAAATTAAATATTGACATCAATATTTAGAATTGTTCCTTTGTATGGTGCCTTAGATGCTTTTTGCACATGGGAGCAAGTTATAGTAATATCTGGGATGGGTGAGAGGATGCCTGTCTTTTATAAGTGAGAAAAGACTGATTTTAAAATAGAATTGGAAAAATTGAATTGTTGTGAAATCTCAACCTCAGTCGTATTTTAGACAGCTCAATTTTAGGAAAGAGTAGGTGAAAGTTGAATAAATGGAATTGATTTCCTTAAAATTATCTGTGCTTGTATTCCTCTTGGAAAGTAGAATCCCAGGGTAGATTTATTCCAGTTTGGAGATTACTAGGTTAAGAGAATAAAATTATGTGGGGAATGTGGTGTAAGTTGCAGGGGGTTTTGTTAACATTCCTGGTGTCTTGGGCCAGCCTTTCCTCTTCCCCATTGAGTAAGATACTACATAGTGAGAAGCTGCATGAGAAGGCTCAGCCCTTTGGCCAGTCTTACCCTTGGGGCCAGGCTGCCATCAGGAATCATGACCTCTAGTCTATTCCTTTATGCTGCAAAATTTACAGGGACAAGTCTTTGGAGTAGGTGGAGGGGAGAGTTTCTGTAATCCTGTTCTGCCAGTCAGCAACCCAGTGTCAAGTCTGCCTTGTCCTAGGGTTCAGTGTTGGGAGGCCCACTGGCGCCATCTCGCCTCCAGCGTCAGCTTTATCAGGAAGAGCGACAGTTCTCAGCTGTCTACTCTTTTTCCTGTTTTTCAGCTGGCTCACAACTTGGTAGGAAGAGGGATGTGGTTCACTGAGTCCCCTAAACGTTCTCAGTCCTTAACAGTGCTGTGCATATTAACACAACAAATACTACTGTGAATTTTCCTATGTTTTTTAGCCATGAAATTACATTCAATCTTACCTGGTTTTTTTCTAATAATATTTTGTGTATATTTCATAGATTTGTACACACTAATGAGTGTAGTTTGTTTTCAAAATGGTATTTTCTTAAGGACTGTTACTGGGCAATATATGAAACATCAGAATAGTTAAGTTCAGGAGAAAGAGAATTGCTCTGTCGCCTTAAACAGCTAGTTCAAGACACATTGTTGCCAGAGTTTCATAGAAGGTGAATGAATACATTAAGAGGTTGATTCTAAGGAAATCAGGCTTGCCATTCTGTTTCTTCCTGTACTGTAAGTTACTTGGCCTGCTAAGACTTTTAACATTCATAAAACAATGATATAAAATATGGCCCTTATATGAGACAATAAGATTATAAAGCAAAATAAAGATGTGATAACTGTGATAGAAGCTCTGAGCTTATAGATCTCTAATATTGCAAGGAAATGGCACTTCTTAAAGTGACACAAATTTTTGTTTTGTAAGCAACTTGGGTCTTTAGAAAATGAGCTGCTTTTTAGATTACAAAAAAAAATCAGGAGCTTAAATCTTCAGTTTAATGAAGAATAAACTGTTCTTGAATCTTCTGTCATAAATTGGCATGCATAATTCAAATATTGTCATACACTAGCGGAAATTTTGACTGACTTTGACTTTGTTATGGTTACTGAAAGGAGATTCTCCAGCAGAACACAAATTTTTATTGGCAAGCAGGTGCAGGAATTCCTGATGAGAAGAACCAAAGGATCACAACTTTGATTCTTCTTTTTTCTCTTGCCTGCAACATCCAATCAAAGATCAAGTCCTGTTGATCCTACCTCCAAAATGTTATCCCAAATTTGACGGACTACTTCTCACTATGTCTACTGCTACCATCCTGGTACAAGCCATCAGCAGCTCTCATTTAGACCATGACAATAGCCTCTTGTCTGGCTCCTGGGTTTCCACTCTTGCCTTCCTAGAATTCATTCTCAATCATTAGCCATTTAACAATATAAATCAGACTATCACTTCCCTACCTATACTTCCCTAATGTCTTTCCCTTGCAATTAGAATAAAATCCAAGCTCCTCATCATGGCCCTTATGATCTGTTGTACATCTACCCTCTGATTGCTCTTAACTCACATTCTTTGTTCATTATGCTCTAGCCAAATTGGTTTTCTATCTTTCTTTGAATGCAGCAAGCTCATTCCTACCTTTGAGATTTTGCATTTGCTCTTTTTCCAGCCTGGAATTCTCTGCTCCCAGATTTTCTCATGGCTGATTCATTCTCATTACTTAGGTCGCAGCTCAAATGTCCATCCCTCAGAGAAGCCTTTTATCCTGACCACACATCTAAAGAGCTGTCACCCCTTCTCCCCAACTTTAATCATTTCCTATCCTGCTTAATTGTTTTCACAGTATTTAGTACTGCCTGAAACTCTATTGCCTTAATTGTTTTCACAGTATTTAGTGCTGCCTGAAACTCTCTTATTTTTCACATGTTTATTATTTGTCCCTCTGCTAACCCCCACTAGAATGTGACTCCATGGTGGGTAGGGCTCGTCTGTCTTGTTCCCTGCTATATCCTCAGTGCTTGGAATGAAGGTTGCCATTTAGTGGGGGTTTATTACATATTTGAATGAGTGAATGACTCAAGGTCCAGATGTAGCCAGAGAAGGCCTCCCAAGAAGCCTTTACCTTAGTAATTTACCATAGTTCAGAGTTGTGGCCCTTTTGTTTTAAATGCTCAGATGTCAGCTTTTGCCAGCACATGGAGGTTTTTTCCTCCAGGGCAGAACTTACGTTAATGAAAGTATAAGATTGTAAAATCCCTATACCAATTTATTAGTTTTCAGTGAGCAATATAGCTGTCACATGGACCCAGACTCGTAGTAATATGATCTGTTGTGGATTTTCTGCCTATCAGCTAGCACAGATAGGATAGGGCATTAAGTGAGAAACTATTTGGGAAAACATGGAATACAAAAAAGGAGAAAGAGTTAGATGGCTTGTATGTTTCAAAACATTTGTTTATTTAACAAATATTTATAGATTTCTGACTTTGTTTTGTGTTCTGTGCTAGGTACTGAAGAATCAACAAGGAATACTATTAAGCACCAGCAGTTTAGTTGGAGAGGCAGACAATAAACTGACAATTACAGATCAGTGTCAAAAGTTCTCTATTTAGGTTCATGCCAGGGTGATGTAGGAGGACCTAGAAGGGAAACTGAGCCTTGGGGGATCAAGGTGAGCTTCTCAGGAGATAGGATTATTTGAGCTGAACTCTGAAGAGTTAGCCAGGCAGAACAAGGAAAGGTATGGGGAGCACTGCTGGCAGAAGCTGCAGCCTGAGCAAAGGTCAGCTGGAGAGAGCAGAACCTTCTAAGAACTACAAGTAGTTCAGTAAGGTTGAGGAAACGTGGAATGAGAAGCCTGGCTATCAGACTCACAGACCTAAGTAGGTCTGGACTTTATCCCTATAAAAGGGAGCTACTGAAAGTTTTTGTTTTGGTGAACGGGCAGAGTACATCTTTCAGACTGCCCTAGTACAGCCAATACTTTGCATTCCTTTCTGCCAAAGAACTTTCCATGAATATCTGGAGAAAGTCCACGCTCCTCCTCCGAGAACACGCAGTCCTTCCTTTACTACCCCCAGCCTTATACCTGCTATACCTGCTGCCTCCACAGCGCACTCTGTACTCCAGACCCACCAAACTTCCCAGCTTCCAGACTCACTTCCCGATCTTTAATTATGCTTTTGTAGCCTCCACTCCTGCTAGCACTCTCACCAGGCCACTTTCAAAAAGTGTTACTGGATTAGTCTTCCAACCTATAAAGGCAATACATGTTCCTTGCAACACAGAGACATGCAGAGGAAGAGCTAAAACCTTCTCCTTTCCTCTCACCACCACACACACATACATAGTGTGCTTTAAAACATAGATACACTTTTAACTAAAATATATCTATGCTATACAATTTGTACAGTTCTTCCCTGCTCCCCCAACAGAATATCCAGCATTTGCTGGATTCCAGGCCCTATGCTTTATCTCATTTACCCCACAACTACCATACAAGGTAGGTACTGTGATCCCCAGTGGATAGACAAGCAACTGAGTTGTGACTAATTTGCCCAAGGTTGCACAGTTGGTGGGAGCAGCAATTTGAACTTGGGCGACATGGCTCTCAAGTCCACTGCCTTTTGATATCTTCCAAATAATGCTATTTTTGTTCTTTTCAATAACTACGATATTTATATGGAGGTCCAGAATTTATTCAATTATTCCTCTGTTGATGAATGTTGAGGTTGTTTTTTGCCACTTAAAATGCCTCAATATGTAATTCTCCAAAGCAGGATTTGAGGTCAGAGGTCATACTTATTTTTAAATCAGTACGTGACCAAATAATGTTCCAAGGATTGTGTAGCATTTTCATATCCCCAAGAATCATGGGACAGTATCTGTTTCCCTGTACCCTCACTAGTTCTAATGATACTGATATTTTTAGGTTTGGGGTTTTTTTTTGGCACTTTGGTCAGTAGAGACAGTGCATCTTTGTTTTGTTTTGCATGTTTCCTGACTACAGGTGCAGTTGAGAATTTTTCTGTGTGTTTTTGAGATGTTTGCATTTCCTGTTCCATGATTTGTCTATTCATTTCCTCTCGTTCATTTTTTCTGTTGGATTGTTTGTCCTTGATCATTTTTGGGGGGGAGGGAGCATGTTTATAGTAGTAGTAATATTAACCCTTTTTCTGACGTGTTCAAATATTTCCTCCTCTTCTGTGTTCATTCACCTTTTGACTTTTTTAAGGCATCCTTTAATTTCATTTGTGTGTGCTCAAATCTATTGGTCTTTCCCGTCATGGCTTTTGGGCTTCTTGAAATTGACAGGTTTGGGCATCTCCCTTTATTAAGGATTGGACCAGCCAGCCAGGACTATCCTTGGAGGCTGCTTGATGGGCTTTGATGACTTTTCTCAGACTCTTATACCTTTGCTGCTACCTCGCAATCTCCTTCTGAGGGATCTGTTTTCTTGAGATTTGTTATTACATTCAAGCAAAGCCTTTCTGGCCTGGGAATCATTTGTCACTTATAAAAATGCATTTACATATCTTTGCTCTGATTCACTGTGTGCTCATTTTGTTTCTCTCTTCTAGTTTTAAGAAGCAATTACCATGGGGTCTTCTATTTTATGTATTGAGTTTTGGGCCATCTTTAGCCTCTGAGTTCTTAAGCTTTTTAGAGGCAGTTTAGAGGGAATATGTGCCCTTGGTATAAGACGTATGGATGGTGAAGATAAATTGGTAATGGGGAAGTTGTGGGCTTGAGAGTGAGTTTGATTCTGTCTTTGATTACAACTGTATAATCCTGGGGAGGTTGTTATATGTCTCAGGGCCCTTTTTCATAAAATGGAAGTGATAATAATACTGCTTTGAGTCCACTTTTTGACATAGGATAGGCCTCCAACAGTTTACTTAGACGTTTCTTCCTTTTTGGTCACATTTCAATAATATTTTAATGAGGTCAGGTCTTCACAAATTACCTTGGTATCCCTTTTGGCGAAACAAACTCTTTTCATTTGCTGTCAGCTTGTAAAAGAAGGATAAAATTTCTTGGCCTTAAAGACTGGCACTCTTTACAGCTCTCTGGAATGAACTGCCCATATTTCATTATTGAAGAGAGAAACATTTAAACTCTTAGTAGAAATTAAATTTGAGGCCATTTTACACAAACCATGGCTTAGGGCCAAGGCTACAAGACAGAGCATGTGTGGGTTGGGGGTAGACACTAGGGAGGAGTCTGGCCTGCATTTTGGTGGATTTCAAAATGTGTACCAGAATTTGTTCCAAGTCGTCACTAATGGGCTCATAGAAAAGAAAGTTACAGGGAATCTAGATTTATCACCCAGGCCTCTTCCCGTGCCCTCAAGCTGATGATCATGAAACCATTTAGCAAAGGCAGTTGGTTGAATTGCTCAACTGATAGTATTCCTGAATGATAACTAATTTTAGAGGATTTGGGGCTGAGTACTGATTCTGAGAAACTAAAAAGGAGAAGTGGGTCTCAGGAGAGCTTATGCTTCATCCTGTGTAATGATCTTTGTTCTTTGTCTCCCACCTCCACATTTGAGGCAGCATTGACCTGCTCTTTCATCAGGATCCAATAGACAAAGGGAAGGAGGCCTAAACCAGTTCCTGGCTTAAAAGTCTTGCTGTCCTTCAAGCTCAGGCCTTGAAGGATTCAGACTTTATGCAGGTACTCAAATCAACTAACATAGTTGAGCGCTATGTGTAAGACACTGTGTAGGATGGTGAGTGTGTATGTTTGAGAGAGGCAGAGAGACAGGGGTTGGAGAGGGAGAAGGAGGTATATAAGGCAGGTTTCTTGCCCTCAAGTAGCAGAGTTTGCTAGTAACTCGAATGCTTAAGAGGTCAGGCATATTAAGTTAGTTAAGTGACTTTGCATGTGTAAGAGAAACAAGAGAGTAAGCATGATAGTTGACAACAGATACTTGTGTCACTGACCATAGGATGTGGTGTGGGCTATGTTAAACTGGAGTGTGCATCCCTATTGAACAGGAA
The DNA here is from genome assembly GCF_025265405.1 of Mesoplodon densirostris. Taxonomy (NCBI): domain Eukaryota; kingdom Metazoa; phylum Chordata; class Mammalia; order Artiodactyla; family Ziphiidae; genus Mesoplodon; species Mesoplodon densirostris. The sequence continues at coordinate 93,510,892 of NC_082661.1, forward strand.
CAGCCCATGCAAGGATCTAGCACAGTGGTTCTCAAAGTATAGTCTCTGGAGCAGCAGCATCAAAATCAACTGAAACTTGTTAGAAATGCTCTTTCTTCAGTCCTATCCCAGACCTAAGGAATCAGAAACTCTGAGAATGGGGTCTTGCAGCCTATGTTTTAATGATTTCTTGCTGTGATTCTTATGCTCCCTAAAGTTTGTGTTGCCTTGTGGGAATTTGGGCCCAGTGTTGCTAGATCTTTTGGTTTTTCAAGAAAAGCTAGAAAACTAAATTTTTTATGGGAATTTCGTGCTTTTTAAATATATATATATATATATATATATATATATATATATTTAAATATATAAATATATGGAGAGCATATATCTAATTTTTGTGGGGGAGGGAGCAGATGTACCCTTTGTAGGCCAAACAGCAGGCCAAGGAAAGCACATCTTTGGCCTTGGGGTCTCCACGCCTCCAGTTTCAGCTACAATAGAGTATTCAATATTTGACAACAGATTAATTGGAAATACTGTTGGACTAGAGGAATGACTCTCAGTGTGTGTTTGTGGGGGTGGGGTGGGGTGCAGCAGGACATTGGTGTCTGGCAGGAGGAGGCTTTTAAGAGCTGCACAGATCCTGATACTTTCCCAGCCCAGGTGCTTCCTTACTTCCTACCATGGTGAAAGTCCTAACATTGTCAGCCACTGTTCCTCTTGCAAGTCCAGAGCATCCCTTGGATATGCAGCAAAGGAGGAAAGAAGCCGTGTCACAGGTCTAGAGCACCGTGGTTTATAAACTGCTTTCACATCCATCCTTTCATCAGATCCTTACAACCTTGTGTAATAGGTGTGATGGTATTGTCTCCATTTAAAGCTGCTAAACTACGCTGAGAGAGGTCAAGTGATTTGTTGAAGGTCATGTAATTTGTAAGGGGAAAACATGAGACTAGATACCTAATCTTATAGTTTCTAAACTAGAGTTTTTCTCCCATATATAGTTTTATGTGTTTATCCATACTGTCACTAATTTTTTCTTTTTTCTTTTTTTGGCTGCACTGAGGCATGAGGGGTCTTAGTTCCCTGAACAGGGATCGAACCCGTGCCCGCTGCAGTGGAAGCAGAGTCTTAACCACTGGATCACCAGGGAAGTCCCTACCATCACTAATTCTTGAAAGGATCTGATGTGGCTCACTTCACTATGACTGGTGACTAGTTTTTTGCCATTCCCATGACCAGGCCTCAGACGGTCCCCTCCCTGGCTTGGTGTGCTGCCTGGGACCCCAGATCTTCTTCTGTGGGCTGGGAAAGTATCAGCTTTTAAAAGTCCCCTCCTGTCAGACTCTAATGCCCTGCTGTTCCCTCCACCCCTGCAGACACACACACAGTCATTCTTCTAGTCCAACAGTACTTTCAATTACTCTGTTGTAACAAGATATTGAATCGCCCAGACCAGTCTTCCCTCTTGGGACCCTTCTCCATCACCAGCTTTCCTCCTGGGCTCTGTCTGTTTGTGGGGTTCTGGGTCTCCTTGTTCTGGCCTATCTTGTCACCTACTAAGCCTCAGGGGGACACTCTGAGTCCAGAGCTGTCCCCAGTACAGGTGATACGTGACCTGCACATCAGTTGTCTGGAACTGGACTAAGCACTGGGACTCATTTTACATAGGCTGCTGAATAGCAGCCAAAGCAATAGCTTTCTGACATAGGGCAAATTTGGATGATAGACAAAGGACATTATTAGGGGAGCTAGAATTTAGGATTCTTCAAGTATTCTCCCCAGTCTAGCTTAAAATGCAACAGTCATGCATCTGGGTAGCACTACCAGAAAAATTTTAGTAGTTTGAAATTTCTGGGGTTCGTTAAATGCTACAGTTGACCCTTCAACAATGGTGGGAGGGGGCTGGTGGAATTGGGGGACCCTCCTGGTGGAATCAAAAGTCTATGTATGGCTGCCTCTCCCGCTCGCTCCTCGGCGCAGCCTCTGCGCCCTGTGCTGCGGCAGCGGCACCCAGCTCTCCCCGACACGGATGGCGGCGCGGCGGGCAGGCTGGGCCCGGGCACCGGGCCGCGAGCCGAGGCGGCCCGGAAGCGCCCGCCAGAACACCCAGTCATGGATAAAAATGAGTGGTGCAGAAGGCCAAAGTGGCCGAGCAGGCTGAGCGAGATGATGACATGGCATCCCGCATGAGGTCTGTAACTGAGCAAGGAGCTGAATTATCCAATGAGAAGAGGAATCTTCTCTCAGTTGCTTATAAAAATGTTGTAGGAGCCCATAGGTCATCTTGGAGGGTCATCTCAAGTACTGAGAAAAAGACGGAAGGTGCTGACAAAAAACAGCAGATGGCTGGAGAAGACAGAGAAAATGGAGACCGAGCTAAGAGGTCTCTGCAATGATGTACTGTCTCATTTGGAAAAGTTCTCAATCCCCAGTGCTTCACAAGCAGAGAGCAAAGTCTTCTATTTGAAAATGAAAGGAGGCTACTACCGTTATTTGGCTGAGGTTGTTGCTGGTGATGACACGAACGGGATTGTGGATCAGCCACAAGAAGCATACCAAGATGCTTTTGAAATCAGCAAAAAGGAAATGCAGCCAACACATCCTATCAGACTGGGTCTGGCCCTTAACTTCTCTGTGTTCTATTATGAGATTCTGAACTCCCCTGAGAAAGCCTGCTCTCTTGCAAAGACAGCATTTGATGAAGCCATTGCTGAACTTGATACATTAAGTGAAGAGTCATACAAAGACAGCACACTAATAATGCAGTTACTGAGAAACACCTTGACATTGTGGACATTGGATACCCAAGGAGACAAAGCTGAAGCAGGAGAAGGAGAGGAAAATTAACCGGCCTTCCAACTTTCATCTGCCTCGTTCTAAAATTGACACAGTAGACCGTTTGTCATCCATGCTGTCCCACAAATAGTTTTTGTTTACGATTTATGACAGGTTTATGTTACTTCTATTTGAATTTCTGTATTTCCCATGTGGTTTTTATGTTTAATATTAAGGGAGTAGAGCCAGTTAACATTTAGGGAGGTATCTGTTTCCATCTTGAGGTGGCCAATACGGGGATGTGGAATTTTTATACAAGTTATAAATGTTTGGCATAGTACTTTCAGTACATTGTGGCTTCACAAGGGCCAGTGTTAAAACTGCTTCCATGTCTAAGCAAAGAAAACTGCCTACGTATTGGTTTGTCCTGGTGGGGAATAAAAGGGATAATTGGTTCCAGTCACAGGTGTAGCTGTGGGTACTTTAAGGTTTGGAGCACTTACAAGGCTATAGTAGAAATAGATATCCCATGGATATTACATGTTAAACCATGTGTTATCTGTGGAATACTCAGTCTCAATGTGCACACCACTGACTACAGCTACAGAAGTGTTCCTTTAGTTGTGACCCAATTTACTCTGGATAAGGGCAGAAACGGTTCACATTCCATTATTTGTAAAGTTACCAGCTGTTTGCTTTCATTATTTTTGCTACACTCATTTTATTTGTATTTAAATGTTGTAGGCAACCTAAGAACAAATGTACAAGTAAAGATGCAGTAAAAATGAATTGCTTGTTATTCATTACTTCATGTATATCAAGCGCAGCAGCAAAACAAAAAACCCATGTATTTAACATTTTTTAGGTTTTTGTTTTGTTTTTGATACTTGCCTAACATGCATGTGCTGCAAAAATAGTTAACAGGGAAATAACTTGAGATGATGGCTAGCTTTGTTTAATGTCTTATGAGATTTTCATGAACAATCCAAGCATAATTGTTAAGAACACGTGTATTAAGTTCATGTAAGTGGAATAAAAGTTTTATGAATGGACTTTTCAAAAAAAAAAAGAAGAAGTCTATGTATGACTTAAAGTTGGTGCTCCCTATATGTCTCCACTTCCTCCGTATCAGCAGTTCTGGATCTGTGGTTTGAACCAACTGTGGATCGTGTTATACTGCAGTATTTACTACTTTAAAAAATCCGTATATAAGTGGGCCCATGCATTTCAAACCTGTGTTTTTCAAGGGTCATCTGTACTCTGAAGAATTCTGGAACGTGCAGGATTGGGTGGACATTGTGACTTCCTCCCTCCCTTCCTTCCTTCCTTCCTTCCTTCCTCCCTCTCTCCCTCCCTCCCTCCCTTCCTCCCTTTCTTTTTGTGTCTGTCTTTGACATAATCTTTTGAAGGGGTTGTTTCCTTCATGTCTGGAAACTGGCCAGGGAGGGATGGTGAGGAGAACTGGTTACTGCTGGGTATCTAGGTACTTACAGCAGGCCTCTGCATGTCAACTGTATGAAAAGCTGTTCAGTCTTCTCTTTCTTATCTTCACTCCAAACCATCACTGTGACTGACACTGTGTGTGTTGGAGAGGGAGAGGGATAGAGACAGAGAGACACAGAGAGTGAGAGACAGAGACAGAGAGACAAAGGGGGAGAGAAAGAGAGAGAGAGAGAGAGAGAGAAATACTTAGTGACCAAGAAAGCACTACAGTGCAGAAATGTCTTGGTACAACCCTGCTGTGAATATTTGTAGAAAGACATGGAGCATTTTGCCAGGACCTTTCTTTGCCCAGGATTGGCTTCAATTATAGTTTTTTATCGGGGATGGCAGGTCACCAGTGGGAAGGGTGTGTTTCAGCCTTATCTTGGATGCTTCCTTACTTTACTTGACTTAATTCAGAAACTAGAGAACAATTTAGTGTGTAGCTTGTACCATTTCCTTTGCATAAAATGAAAGTTTTATTTAAAGTCCTCATAATCATTTCCACTGTTTTTCAGGAGTGAGAATAATCAAATGAGAATTGTAAACACTTTTGAGACCATTTTTACTTGACAAAACAGTTCTCCTAAGCTAGATCTTTCCCTTTCACCGTCTCTGAAACACTTAGGGGCAGGAGAATCAGACTTTTATAGGAAGACTATGAATTCTTGTGCATTGTCACATACTGCTCAAGGTTTTTTTCAGTTTAATAATAAATATTTTAAAACCAGAAAGGGACTTATCAATATGCTGGTCTCCAACTTCTTCCAAAAGACATATAAAGAGCAAAGTATTTCTCAGATTATTTGAAAAATATAACAAGATGTTTTAAATTTCCCTCAGTGGCCACATAGAATGTCATTTATCTGTCTACTTCAACACAGAGGTGTTGGGTAGCAAGTGAAGGCTGAAGCTAATTTATACAGTTATGTGCCAGACCTGTTCATATATGTTTGTGTATAAATTCATACACACACACACACACACACACACACACACACACACATATTCACTTAATCCTCACAATAATGTATGGGTCAGGTACTATTATTATCACTACTTTACACATGAGCAAACTGAGCTACAGTGAGGTTAAGCAACTGTCCCAAGTCACACAGCTAAAAACTGATCACTTGCACCCAGGCGGTCTGTACTACGTGGACCCCCCTGACATGTTATTGCAGGGCTCAGCTGAGGATCAAGATTCCCCAGTGCTGGCACCTGTGCCAAAGTCGGCCCACAGGCCAGTTCTCTTGTGGGCCATGGCTGCTATCACTCAGCAACCCCCATAGGCTGCAATAGCTGACACCTACGGAGTCCTTACCACGTGCCAGCTAACGCGGGAAGTGTTTTACCTACATTATCTCACCAGTTCTCCCAAAAGCCTTATGAAGTAGGAGGAGTTTCACCTCCATTTTACGTAGGAGGAAACTGAGACCTAGAAAAGTTAAGTCACTTGTTCAAGATCAACAGCCAGTAGAGCCAAGATGTATCATTGTGCTATCCTACTCTCTTGCTCAGGAGCCAGGCTCCTAACTTCTTTGTGTTCCTAGTGAGTCTCCACCAGCACATATTTTCTATATGTTATGACTGTTTTGCTAGGAACTTCCTGAAATTAAGGGCTAAGAGTACTTTCAGAAAGAGAAATCCCAGTGTAACAGGGAATGTGGAAGAGAGGAGGTGACAGGGACTCTTCCCTTCAGGGGGATGTGTGCAAGCACATTACAGTGTGTTCCTGTTGGGGAAGGGGAGCACTGACTATGAAAATGGGAGCTCTCAAAATATTCACTGTGGGCAGTAACATCTTGGCCTTCATCCTTAGTCAACAATTAGCATTTGGTTCCACTTTATTTAATATACAATGTATCCTTCTCTTTTATTCTTTCATTTGGACACTGTTGATGCCTTAAATATTACAGCTGCCTACCTCAGCTGTAAAGCTCTAGCAGAATTACTTGAAAATAGAATCAACTCATCTACAGGCATACCTCAGAGATATTTCAGGTTCAGTTCCAGACCACCACAATAAAGTAAATATCTCAGTCAAGCCAGTTACACGAATTTTTTCCTTTTATAGTATATATACAGAAGTTATGTTTACGCTATAGTCTATTAAGTGTGCAATAGTATTATGTCTAAACAATGTACACACCTTAATTAAAAAATACTTTACTGCTGGGACTTCCCTGGTGGCACAGTGGTTAAGAATCCACCTGCCAAAGCAGGGGACATGGGTTCAATCCCTGGTCCGGGAAGATCCCACATGCTGCGGAGCAGCTAAGCCCGTGTGCCACAGCTACCGAGCCTGCGCTCTAGAGCCTATGAGCCACAACTACTGAGCCCACGCGCCGCAACTACTGAAGCCCGTGTGCTGCAACTACTGAAGCCCGCGCACCTGGAGCCTGCGCACCGCAACGAAAAGTAGCCCCCGCTCTCTGCAACTAGAGAAAGCCCACGCACAGCAATGAAGACCCAATGCAGCCAAAAAAAGAAAAACAAAACTTTATCACTAAAAAATGCAACCATCATCCGACAATGCAGGTTTGCCAAAGATCTTCAATTTGTGAAAAGCGTGGTATCTGCAAAGTAGAATAAAATGAAACACAATGAAATGAGGTATACCTGTATATAAACTATCAATATTATATTATAAAAAAGAATAATTGTAGTAATGCCAATTATTGTAAAATGAAAGTATAAATATTAGATTTTACCTGAGAATAATAAATGTTTAATTCTGGCATCTTCCCTAGATACCTCTTATTTCAACATCCTGTAAGCACTTACTCTCTTTCAGTCTCCCTGGTAGGTGCTGGGGCTATAAAGATAATAAGCCATGGACCTTGTCTTCAAGGAATGTTCACTCCCTATTGGGACACAACTGATAAAGGGTTTTGAAAACACAAAGTGCGGGATGCAATTCAGAGCAGAAGAGTTGGGGTGCAAATGCTGGCTGGGAAGCGTCCTGGAAGAGACAATCCTGGAGTGTCTAGTGTTTCACACTGATGGGGCAGGGTTCGTTGCTGAGCAAGTAGGCTCTGGTGTCAAGGGGATTCAAATCCTGACTCTGCCACTTACTAGCTCTGTGGCCTTGGGCCTTGATCTGGTCTCTCTAGGCCTTTGTTTCCTTAAGTGTAAGATGGGGTGACACTGTGAAGTTTACAGGTGGTTATGGGAATCGGGGGATGAAGCACTTAGAATACTTACAGAGTTAGGCTTAGCACAACGTAAGCATTCAGTATATGAGAGCTGTTTTTTTATAATGTGTAACAACATGAAAGCATTCTACATCTTCAAGTTTATGGACTTAGATTCTGCTTATCTCCTCAAATATTAACCACTTATCTAGATTTTCTAGTTTCTAGAATTCTTCTACAATGCCTCCATTTCTAAAACTACTGCCTACCATACTAAGGCAACTCTAGGGGAATACAGCCAGGGGAGGTGGTATTTGGGCTAAGGTGTGATATCAGGGATAACCTTACCCCAAAATGTCAAGAGCCTGTCATTTAAGACTTGAAGGATGTATTTTGGTCGAGGGTTTGGACAAATCTGACTGACTCTTGGGTAAGGGTAGATTCTAGATTTAAAATAAATCTTGTTCTTTTCTTTTCATTAGGTGTAAAGGTAAAACCCAATAATTATCCTCAAAATAAGGTGAACATCAAACCTCAAACCAAAGTATAAAAATAGAAATTCCTAATTGTTTCCAACTTAATTCTTTTAGTGAAAATATTAATGAGAAAAGTTGTCATCTAGGATCCCTGCCATTCCTTGGAAAATTAAGTTAAAAAAAAAAGTCATCTTGGATTTCAGTACAAATTTCAAATGTTATATTTTTAAACTTTGAAAGAGATGTGTAAGTTCAGTTTTTCCCATTGGCCTGGACTCGAGCACCTGCCTTTCTTTTGGACAGTTATATCACCATTAACAAATGCTCTGGAAGCTAAGATCCTTTGATAGTCAGCTGTGGTCATACAAGAAAATCCTCATGAGACATGCCAGGCAGGATAGTGTGAGCTCAGCCAGGCTGAGAACAGCCTCACTGAGAACCCTCAGGCAGCAGCATCTGTCTCTCTGTCTGCAGAGCAGCAAGGCTGCAAGTCGTCACAGTTTTTCTTTGGGGTCTATATCTTTTCCTTTCTCTGCCATTTCCCTCTCTTGGTCATGATTCTCCCCACTGACACAGGGCTAGTCTCTAGCCCCTCCCTCTGATAACAGTTGTTTCCACCCATTCTCAGCCTCCAGACTATTTTTTCAGAAGCCTGGGATCCTCTTTGTGATAATTCTCCCTGCCCCGCCTTTAGTCACTGCTTTCCTTCTCTCTCTATCAAAATGTGAAAGGATCATGAGGCCCAGATCAGGGCAGTGGGCGGGTGGTGGTGGTGGGGGTGTGTGTGTGTGGTGTGTGTGTGTGGGGGTGGGGGGGGTGGGGGGTCCATTTGTACATTCTGCCAGAGAGCTCTGCTGTCCCTGGGAGAAGGTGCCTGGGACTAACCACAGTGCACTTTCTGGAGGCCCAGGCCCCCTAGGCTGAGGTAATGAAGATGGCAGCAAAGACCCTGGCCACTGGCACCAGTAAATTCCCACATAGCAGGTCCTGCCCACTCCTCTCTCTTGCATCTTCACCCGCTCAGATTTAACCTCTTCCTTCCCTCTGCCTCAGAGACTTCTGTTGCATATTTTATGTTTTTCAGAATGCCTAGTGCTATTTTTTTTTTTTTTTTTGCAGTATGTGGGCCTCTCACTGTTGCGGCCTCTCCCGGTATGTGGGCCTCTCACTGTTGTGGCCTCTGCCATTGCAGAGCACAGGCTCCGGACGCGCAGGCCCAACGAGCACGGCTCACGGGCCCAGCCACTCCGTGGCATGTGGGATCCTCCTGGACCGGGGCACGAACCCGCGTCCCCTGCATCGGCAGGCGGACTATCAACCACCGCGCCACCAGGGAAGCCCAATGCCTAGTGCTATTTTAATAAACATTTAATTCTGTTTTCATACTATATTAAATACTTTGCCTGAAATTGGGATGTGACTCTCAATGCCTCATGTTATTTCTATGTCTGAAAATGAAGTTTTTGACAAAGAAATATGTTGGTAAAGTACAATATCTCCATCAATAGAAGCAGTTAATACTCAGTTGTCATTAAGGAATATTTAAATTTGCTTTTTGAAAAAATAGTGATTTGTTCATAGTGATTAGAGAATATAAATAGTAACGCATCAACAATTGTTAATTTCTTATCATATCTACGTTAAAATAACAATGAGGGAAATAAATATAGAAAGATTTCACTTATAATTCTCCCACTCCATATAATTACTATTTTTATCCTCTTGTGTTCTCTTCTAGGCCTAGGCCATGTGTTTGTGAAGCTGCCAAATGGGGTTCCTATTGCAGTTCTGTGGTAGAGGAATTCTTGTGAAAAACTGTGTTCCATTTGAGGGTTGTACTTCAAACTATCTCTAGTAGTACCCACATTCTAACTTGCTGTATTAGCCAGCTGTAGTCTGTTATATAGAACTCTGGCTGCACCATTATGGTATTGAGATGCATCTTTGTTTTTTTTTTTTTTTTTTGGTGGTGGCAGTGGAGCTATGACTTTACCACCAGTACGTGGAAGAACAGTTGCATAACACTAGGTTTTCATTGTATGTTTCATTGTATATATTGAGTTTGTGGGTATTAATAGGCCTTTACACGTAAGAGTTGAATTCCCTCTTTATCTTGGATTCCTGTGTACTGTTTACATCATGAAAAGTTCTCAGCTCAAGATAGGCAGTGGATAAGGCCTAAAGTAATAATCTACCTTATCCTCCAAAAGGGACAGCAGCATGTATTCCCAAGCTCAGTGGAGAAACAACTCCCTCTGGCCTCTCCCTTTTCCTAGTTTTCTTTCTGAAATTGTGTATTTCTTATCTTAGTATTTATAAAACTTGCCTGATTATAAAAATCATCTGAAGTGCTGGTGAAAAACACAATTTTCTGGATCCTTTCCAGACCTATTGAATCGGAATTCTGAGGAACTGCTTGGTTTAAACAAGCACCCTGGATAATTTTTACAATCCAGGCAGATTTGAGAAACAATAGTTTATTTGAAGCAGATTCATAGCTGCTGGCTCACACATTTGCTTAGCCCAAGTTTGAAGAGAGATGGACAGTAATTCCATCCTCAGGAGAACAGCAGCTGGGCAGGACCTGTCCTTATTCTGTTCCAAATATGGATGTGGTCATGGCTGTATGAATTGTAGCACAGAAGGTCAGACCAATGTGGGAAGATCATCTTCCCCACCCACCGTCATCATACAGAAGACTGCCACAGCCTTCACTTTGCCTCAGTGAAGAGGGAGAAATGTACAGATGAGGTTATTTACTCTGTGTCACTTGCAACTTCAGAATTCCATTTCTCAGTGAAATTATAGTTATGTACATGATGGGATGTGTGTACATTTAGAATTTTTACTTATGCTTTCTTCATGTGGTTATTGGGTCATTTAAAATTCAGTTTATGCACAGAAAAATTGTGCCCTCATTAAGCCCAGTGGAACTAATTTGAAAGATAAGCAGAGTTTATGCAATTCTAGGTCATTGCCCAGATCTGAAGTAGTATTCCCTGAAGTAGGCTTGTCCCAAAGTTGGGAAATATTGGGGCTTTTTGAGTTTGAGCTCACTTGCTGGGTTCCTCTCATCACCCTGGGGCATCAGGGTTCTCCTGCTGTCCTCCAGCTGCCCCTTCCTTCTATGGCTGTGCCCCATCCTCCAAAATCACCCTTCCCTCCCTTTTAAGTTCTTCTCCGAGTCAAAAGATAAAATAGAACGTGAACAATAAAGTGTAACGCAATACCTCTCATCCTCTAGATTTGGTGATTTCAGCCAGTTGGTAGAAAGAAAGGAATGGATGAAATGAACACATGCCATAGTAGGAATGACTGATTGATGACTTAATGCATTAACAAACTGTCCCACATTGAGAATAGACTGGTGGTTGCCAAGGGGGAGGCACATGGGAGAGGGTTGGATTGGGAGTTTGGAATTAGCAGATACAAACTGGTATATATAGAATGGATAAACAACAAGGTTCTACTGTATAGCACAGGGAACTATATTCAATACCCTGTGATAAGCCATAATGGAAAAGAATATGAAAAAAAATGTATATTTACGTAAAACTGAGTCACTTTGCTGTATAGCAGTAATTAACACAGCATTGCAATTCAACTATACTTCAATAAAAAATTAAAAAAAAACTGTCCCAAGGACATTGGCATTCTAAGACAATGCATGTTAAACTAAAGGAGTAAGTCTCAAATACAGGGTATCAGGCAGTTTCAAAGAGAGTGAGAGGAAATTTGGGGCAGAGGGATCTTTAAATCACACCACAAGGGCCATAGTTCACTCTGCTACCTGAGGTCAGCCGTTGTTCTTGGAAACATGGTGATATGGTGTTCAGCCAAGAAGGCCAGGGAAACATGCTTGGGTCTGGTTAAAGGGCAAGTCCAGACCTTTCTCCCCACCTTCTTGATCTCTCTCATCTCTAGCAGGGCATTGCGTGGGTGCACTCTCTGCAGGGTGGGTTGTTACAGAAAGCAGATAGTTCCACAGAGCCCGGAACTATGCAAATCCACACTCAGGTCCTCACATTTTTGATATTTAAGGCTGTTGACTTGTGGACTAAATGATTATCAGTTAGAGCCCTTTCACGTAGATAGAATCAAGAACCTTTGGCACAGGCGCTTATCACTGTGTGTAAAGGTGAAAAATTGATTGGAAGAAAACGTGGTACTTTATTCTACCTCGTGTCAGTTGAAAGTTTAGTCTCCATGTCTTTCTGTGTCGCTGAAATAATAAATTCAAATCCAACCAGGCAGGCTTTTTTTCTTCACTAAAGGATTCTGCATTAGGAAATGAAAACATTTGACAGAGTAAATGCAGTGTGAATAACAGAGTAAGCACATTGTATCCGCCTCCCCTAAGCCTAGATACAAAGCTCATTCATCAGGCTGTGTGTTGCAGCATTTTAGGCTATCCTTGGGTCCTTAGGTATCATGACTGCTTAGTGATTTTCAGTGATGGGGCAGACCTACAGAGACAAGACTGGATGTGGCTCTATTGAGTTTCATTTTTCATCCTACCCTCACCCATTTAATGCTTTTCATATTAAATAAAAAGCTGAAATGTCAGTAACAACACTTTGATGGGCCTGGTTTCCATCTACAAGGTGTACTGAATGATACTGAAGACATTTTTTGGCTCAATACCAATGATTAAATATTCCAAGAGACCTATTTCCCTGAGTGCCTTTGTATTTAATGTAGTGTTTTGAGTGACTTTGAGTTACAATAAGTGTTTCAATTACTTATTCTTCAACTGCATTGAAAGAAGCAAGCGTAGATATTTTATTATGAAAGACTGAAGAGTTTATCAGTAATAAGTGACAATTCCTGGGTGCCAGGCTCTGTTCTAAGGGTTTTATGTGTATCATGTGTTATTCTCACAATAACCTCATGAATGGTTGCCATTTTTGCCACTCTTTTTAGGTGGGGAAACTGAAGCACAGGGATTTTGGATGACTTCAACATGGTCTACCCTGGCTAGTGGTGCTGCTGGGCTGTGGACCTGGCAGCACGAGTCCACAGTCTTCATGCTTAGCCAGAGAGCCATACTGCCTCTGCAGCAAGAGCAATGAAAAAACCTAGAAGAACACACTGAAAGCTGGCAGGACAAGTCCCCTCTAGGATTATGAGAAAAGGGCCATAACTTCTGTTTATGTTGATAATGTATTCATGTGTTAATGTACTTGAAACTTGTAAAGTTAAAATTGTCAAAGTCCTAAGTCAGATTATTAATTTCCATAAGTTTGTTGCAACTTTAAAAATTGTCAGTTAGACTCTTAAAGCTGTTAAAGAATTTAGGGATTGTGTTAGAGAGATGGTTAAACACAATCCCTTTGTTTTTCAGATAAGGAAGCTGAGGTTATATGACTTGCTTAAGCACATAGAACTAGTTAGTGACAGAGCGGGTCTGCTGATTTGGTGTGCTTTCTATTGCATTTAAAAATTATTTATTTATTTATTTATTTATGGCTGCGTTGGGTCTTCGTTGCTGCGCGTGGGCTTTCTCTAGTTGTGGCGAGCGGGGGCTACTCTTTGTTGCGGTGCGCAGGCTTCTCATGGTGGTGGCTTCTCTTGCTGTGGAGCACGGGCTCTAGGTGCATGGGCTTCAGTAGTTGTGGTGCGTGGGCTCAGTATTTGTGGCTCGTGGGCTCTAGAGCGCAGGCTCAGTAGTTGTGGCTCACAGGCTTTGTTGCTCCGCGGCATGTGGGATCTTCCCAGACTAGGGCTCGAATCCGTGTTTTCTGCATTGGCAGGCGGATTCTTAACCACTGCGCCACCAGGGAAGTCCCTCTATTGCATTTTTGAGACATATGTTACAGGGAGTAATTTACAGGTCTTAAGTTAATAGTCTGAGAACTTCATCAAATGCATGTACCCATGTAACCAATTTCAAAGCCATATAGATCATTTAGATCCTGTGATGTAGATCATTTCCATCACTCCTGAACATTCCCTTGTGCTAGGCAACTCTTTGAAAACTTTACCCTTGTTCATTAGTGTGTATTAGTAAGAATCAAGTACTTACATTTTATATGTATCCATACATTTTGTATTTCTCAGCAAAGATACACCTTAGTGTGTATGTGTGTGCATACTTCCTTAAAGACAGAAATAGGGTTTTCACAAAGCCCCATGCTCTTCTTCTTATCCTTTTACAGACCAGATCCTAACTGATGAAATTGCTAATTGGTGTTCCTTGTTTACAATCATTGCTGAAGTTGGTCTTTAGCCTGACATAATAATTATCATTACATACAAGATTATTCTTCAGTTGTTTGATGCTCAAGCTCCCCAGACACATTTAGAGTCAAAGTACATGTTTTTTTTTGTTTTTTTTTTAACTAAGCAGTTTCTATATTAAAATTTTGGAAGTTTTGTAAGAATAAGACATATTGACTAAAACCAGTGCATCTGAGCATGGACAAGTTTGGTCTGCTGTGCTTTGTGTTAACTAGAAAAGCTTTCCAGCCGAGTTGGTGGTAAATCAACACAGCGATAGTCTGTCAACTTGGCTCCTTGAGCATCCTTTTCTTTCTCTTTTTGTTTGCTCTTCAGGCTTGGTGAATGGTGTGTGTGTGAGAGAGAGCTGTTGTCTGGCAATGGTACCAGTGTGTTGATGAGTAATTTTCAGAACTGCCTCCATATTCAAAAGTATGGAAAATGTCCTCTGGTATGAGTGGATCTCAGTCCATATAAGTTTGACATCTAAAATGGTATATCTTCTTTTTGATCTTGCTCTACAGAATTATTCTAAAATCCCTAGGAAATATTCCCAAAGGAAATAATTTTTATAGCTATGTTCATAGCAGTGATACTGTAACTGAGAAAATTGGAGATAACAGAAATGTTCAATAGAAGAATGATTATATCATAGTGAATATATAGTTACTAAAAATGATTGACGTGTAACCAAGTTGATACATGGAAATGTTTAAATAAGACAATATTAAGAGAAATAGAAGATCCTAAAGTTTCAAGTACTATAAATAGTAATTTATACTTTTGTAAAAACCTTATATCTTAAAAGAAATTGGTTATGAAACTTTTATGCATGAAAATAATTTTGACTTTAATGTTTTATAGGTTGTTTTTGTGTGTGTGTGTGTGGTGTGCGGGCCTCTCACTGTTGTGGCCTCTCCCGTTGCGGAGCACAGGCTCCGGACGTGCAGGCTCAGCGGCCATGGCTCACGGGCCCAGCCGCTCCGCGGCATGTGGGATCTTCCGAGACCGGGGCATGAACCCGTGTCCCCTGCATCGGCAGGTGTACTCTCAACCACTGCCCCACCAGGGAAGCCCTATAGGGTTTTTAAAAGAGTTTTTATTTTGAAATAATTTCAAACTACATAAAAATCACAAGAATGATGCCAAGAACTCCCCTGACCCTATATCCTTTACTTGTAGTCATGGATTTTTAACATTTTGCTACATTTGTTTTATTACTCACTTTCTTTCTTTCTGTATATATGTACATATTTTTTTCTGAATCATTTGTGGGTAGGTGGCATACATCATCCCCATTTACTCCCTTAATCTTCAGTGCATTTTTCCTAAAAACATGGATGTTCTCTTATGTTCTTACAGTAGAGTTATTAAATTCAGGAAATTTAACATAGATATAATACTTTAAACAATGTACAGTATGTAGTTCAATTGTCCATTGTCCCAGCATTGTCCTTTTCTAGCATTTCCCCCCTCCAGTTCAGGATCCAGTCTAAGATCATGTACTGTATTTAGTCATGTTGTCTCTTTAGTTTCCTTTAACCTGGAAGAATTCCTCACCGTTCTTTGTCTTTTATGACATTGCCATATTTGAAGAACATGGACCAGTTATTTTATATTATATTACTCAGTTTGGATTTGTGTGATGTTTCTTCAAGATTAGATTCAGATTTCATGAGGAGATTAGATGTCTGACTAGAAAACTACAAAAGAAATGTTGTGTCCTTCTTGGAGTAAGGCATCTGGAGTCACATGATATCTATCTGCTCCTCTTTGGGCATGTTAATGTTGATCATTTGATTAAAGTGTTATATGACTTCTCCACAGTACAGCTGTGATTTTCCCCCTTACACCTGATAAGCATTCTGAGGGGAGATTTGTTAAGAGCACATGAATATGCTTCTTGTCCTACTCTTCCCTCTAGACTTAGCATCTCTCTTGGTTCCTTTATAAAGCCACATTTCCCAAGACTCACATATACCCTAGGTAAAGCGGAAAGCTTGAGTGATTTTGCTGAGGTTGTATATTTGCCTGTAATACCCCCATTCAAACCTGTCTAGTTTGTACCACAATTTAAGCCTATCTCAAAATGCTATCTACTTCCCTATTTGTAACTAGATTTAATGTCTTCCTCTTTGACCTCCAGGAGCACTTTGTACTTTTCTTGGGGGACATATTCTACTTGTGCTTGTAACTAATGGTATAATTCCTTTATCCCAGTTACCAGAGAGCAAGTGCCTTGAGGGCATGGACTGTGTCCTAATCGTTTCTGCAAATTTTCAGAAGAGGCAATCAATGGGAGACATGTGACCAGTGTTTATTCATGAAATCTGTATTTAATCCTACTACTCACTGCTTCTGATGTGCTAGTTGAATACCCAATTGCATATTTCAAAAACTCAATTTCATCCGTTTAACATCCCTATACCTCCTGTTTAACATGTTGCTATTTTGCCCCTGAAGGTAGAATGGAAACCCTTCAGTGTCGGTCATTTCTGTATTCTTAGCTCAGGTGTTAAGAAAAGTGTTGTTGAGTGAATGAGTTGCTTCCATACTGTGAGGATTTGTGTTTCATGTTTCCATCTAAATCTCTTACTAGGGCACTGGGCCAGCTTCTCATGGCTTTGACAAGAATGTATGATGAGGTCTGCTCTTCCTCTAGGGTATTCTTCTAACACTCATTAAGAATAACTCCGTGAGAGAGAGTGGCATGGACATATATACACTACCAAATGTAAAATAGATAGCTAGTGGGAAGCAGCCACATAGCACAGGGAGATCAGCTCGGTGCTTTGTGACCACCTAGAGGGGTGGGATAGGGAGGGTGGGAGGGAGACGCAAGAGGGAAGAGATATGGGGATATATGTATATGTATAGCCGATTCACTTTGTTATAAAGCAGAAATTAACACACCATTGTAAAGCAATTTTACTCCAATAAAGATGTTTAAAAAAAAAAAAAAAGAATAACTCCGTATGTGTATAGGTAGGAGAGCAGATCCCTACCTCAGGACTCCTCTGTGTATGGGCTTTAGAAACTGAAAGTATAACCTGCCAAAATCACAGGAGTTAGGAGCCAAGGTTATTAATTTGTTCAGATAGTATTAATTTGTTCTGCCAAGACATGTAAGAACAAGCATTAATTTAGTTTGTAAGTTTAATGAATGATTAGAAGAACCAAAATTCTAAGTAGGTCAATCAAATCTTATGGTACTGATGCTGAGCAGGGCCCTGTGGGGTTCCCAGGCACGGAGGCTTTTTTAATCTCCCATTTCTTGTAGGCAAGACTCCAGCCTCCATGACCTTCCCTGAGTTCCAAAGGGCAGATTCAAGAACAGTTGCTAATCAAGGGAGGAGCAGCCAGGAAACAACCTGAGGCAAGATTAAAGGGACCAGAGAAGCTCCACCTGAGACTCTGCACACACTGTAATGTTGTCAGCAGCCCCACCGTTTTGAAACTCTGCAGAAGAAAGAATGCCAGACTGTTACTGCCTTGATCCTTATTGCATACCCCTGACCACTATAAGACCCGCCTATAAGACCTCTCCCTATTCCCCAGGGAGTGGGCACAGTTCTTGAGGCACTAGCCTGCTGTGTTCCCCTCTTTGCCTGGCAAAGATTAGAGCCACCCTTTCTTTCTTCTCCAAAACTCTGTCTCCGTATCTCATTTTGGCATCGGGGTACAGGGAGCCAATATTTTGGCAGCAGTACAACTAACTTGCAATTATACTGTGAAAAGTTGTCCAGACAGATGACACTAGACTGCTTGTTACTTTATATAGAAAATGTATAAAATACGTAAAATCCATCTTTTCTAAAGTGTATTTTTTTATGTTGAGTTTTTGAAATGGATGAAGCCATATCTTTCTTCATAGTGAGGCTTTCCTTTAGAATATGAACTGGTCTATTATTTTAAAGATAATTTTAAAAATTTTAATAGTTTTAGATTTCCAGAAGAGTTGCACAGATAGTACAGAAACTCCTGTGTACACCTCACCCAGTATTGATGCTGAAAGCTCAACTTCTCTGTACACCGGTGCTGAATCAAATCTCGGAGATGGAGTTTTGGGTGAAGTAGAAACTGATAGCTTTATCACTTTGCCAGGCAAATGGGGACACAGCAGGCTTCTGCCTCGAAAAACTATGTGTCCCCACTTGGAGAAGATAGTGAGAAGTTTTGTAGTAATTGTTCAAAGAGGACATGATCAGCTCATGGACATTCTTCTGATTGTTGGTGGTGAGGTAAGTAGGAGTCAACAGCATCAACCTTCAGGTCCAGCTGGTCGGGGGTCTACATGCTTGTGGGCAGCACAAAGTTAATTGTTAACTTTTCCCACCTGGAGGGGGTTTCAGTATCTGCAAAATAGCTCAAAGATATTGTTGTGTGTATCTGTTGATGGGGAAACAGGACCTTGCCCCAAGGCTGCTCTTGACTGTTTGTTTCTCCCTGGTCTGGCATCCCCTCCCTTCCCTAATTAACAACTGCTTGGATCTGCCCATTGGAATTCAGGGAAAGTCATGGGGGCTGAATGAAGGCTGTTTCCCATAATCAAAGAAATGGGGGACACAGAAAGGCTTTGTGCCCAGGAGCCCCACAGGGCCCTGCTTGGTATCAGTATCCTCTACTGTTAACATCTCATTTCACTATGTACATTTGTCACAAGTTAGAAATAAACATTGGTACATTATTATTAACTAAGCTTAATACTTCATTCAAATTTCACCAATTTTTTTCTCTAATGTCCTTTTCTTTGTTCTGGGATCCCACCTAGGATATGACATTATGTTTAGTTCATATGTCTCCCTAGCCTCCTCTGCTCTGTGACAGTTTCTCAGACTTTTCTTGTCTTTGGTGGTCTTGACAGTTTTAGAAGTGCTAGTCAGGTTTTTTTGTAGAATGTGCCTCAATTTGGATTTCTTCAATATTTTTCTCATGGTTAGACAAGGATTTTGGGGAAGAAGACCACGGAGGTGTAGTGCCATTCTTATTATGTCATATCAAGGTTACATACTATCAGGATGACTCATCACGTTGTTGTTAACGTTGCCAAGGTGGTCAGGTTTCTCTACTGCAAAGTTACTTTTTCCTCTTTTCCTCCTTTTCCATACTCTACTTTTTGGAAGACAGTCACTATGGCCAACCTACTCTCAAGGGAGTAATGGGGTGGAAAATTAAGTTTCACTTCTTGGAGGGGGAAGTATCATCATGAATTCTTCTGTAAAGAAGATTTGTCTCTTCTTTTTTTTCTTTTGGCTGCACCACACACCATGTAGGATCTTAGTTCCCCAACCAGGGATCGAACCCGCACCCCCGTCTCTTCTTATTTATTCATTCAATCATTTATTTATATCAGTATGAATCCATTAATATTTATTTTATACTTTGGGTTATAATAAAATACTTTGTTATTTATTTTGTTGCTCAAACTGTTCCAGATTTGGCCATTGGGAACTCTTTCAGTTGATTCCTGTGTCTCTTTGGTATGTGCCCATCATTTTTGTTTTCTGAGCACTTCCTTGCTTTCTAGTACTACAAGATGCTCCAGGCTATCTTGTATATTGTCTGCTCCAGCCTTAGAATCAGCCATTTCTCCAAGGAGCCATGGCTCATTTTGTAGGAGAATGGTATTAGAAATCAAGATCTGGTCCATTTTTTGATAATACAGTAGTGAATTTTGGAAAGGAAAGAAATGTGAAGAGGTAGAGAGCATAGGCTTTGATAACAACTTTGAATGATTTTGAAGCATAACTCTGCCATGAATAGGTTGATCAGCCATCCCAGTTTGCCTGAAACTGAGAGGTTTCCAGGGATGTGGGACTTCCAGTGAGAAAACAAAGTTGAGTTGGCCACCCTAGTCATGGAATTGGTTATGTCTCTTGGTTGCAAGGGACAAAAACCCAAATAAAGCTACCTCAGTTAAAAAAGGGAATTTAATGACTCATTTAACTGGGAAATCTAAGGATGAATGGATTTCAGGAAGAGCTGAATCTAGGGATCAAATTATGTAATTAGGGCTCCCTCTGACTTCGTGTTTCAGCTCCACTTCTCTCTGTGTGTTGGTTCTTTCTTAGACTTTCTGCATGTGGTGGGAAAAGTGTGAGCTTTCTTTAACGGAGAAGAACAGCTGTCCTCATCCCCTAGGACAGGGATCAAAACTGAAATGCCTAGAGGGGTGAGGCATCTAGTATAAATGAGTGGAACAGACTGGGTGGAGAACAATAGGGAGAAGCTCTAGTTATAGAAACTGTGCAGGAATGAAAGTTCACTATTGCCAGATACTTCAGTTTTTCAAAAGAAGCCAGAGATGAGAAAACCTGATTTTTAAATGTTGGCAACGAATTCAATTAAATAACAACAACAACAGCACTATTTATATCAAGAAAATATACTTTTGGGGCAAATACTTGTAGGGTACCAGTTTATAACCTCTGCCTTCAGGAGTTTAGGGCCACTTCCTGGCTGCCTGAGGACACACTTGGGCATATACCTGTGGAAAGTGGTTCACTTTGTGTTCTCAGGATACATTTACTACTTTTGAAAATAGACCCCATTTAACTTAATAGTCACTAAATTCATCAAACACTTGCCATGTGCCAGACATTGTGCTAAGCAATTTACACATCTCTTTTAATCCTTAAAATAACCTATGAAAGAGTTACTATTATTTTTATTATTATTATTTGGCTGTGCTGCACAGCTTATGGGATCTTAGTTCCCTGACCAGGGATGGAACCTGTGCCCTCAGCAGTGAAAGCACGGAGTCCTAACCACTGGACCACCGGGGAATTCCCCAATAGTTACTATTATTACCATCATAGCCTTCCTACAGATGATGAAACTGGGAACAGAGAGGTTGTGTATTTTCCTTGATGTTCACAAATGGAGGTGCCAAGGCAGGATTTAGATCCCTGCTAGATGTGACTCTAGTGCTCAGATTCTTTGCTCCTTTGCTGTATTGTTTCAGATGGCTGCAGAGAAGAGGCATCTTATCCCTCAGGGGCAGAGAAGGTCTGGGATGGAAAGAACCTTGGAGATTACCCAGTGTGTTAACTTCCTTATTTTATGGATGGGGAAATTGAGGCCAAAAACAAGCAGTGACTTTGACAAGGTCTCATAGCCTATCAGTGGCTGAGCTGGGATAAGTCTAAAGCCCTTCTGATGCATCATGTAGCTTCTGGGATTTGCTAACCGCAAGGACTAAGTCCATGGCGGGTTTTACAAAGCATTCTGAAGCCTTGATAGATTATCCCTGCTATTGCTGTTTCTGAATTGACACATTCTTCATCTCTCTATACATTAGGCTCTTCAGAGGGGGAAATATTTTCTTGTCTTTTTAACCAGGAAAGAAGATTAAAACAATTATTTTTCTCTAAGTTGATAATTTAACCTATAAGCTCAGCCATCACTATAATTTGAGTGCCCCCCCCAGAGTGAGATGGAGAAGAAATCTCACAGCTATGATAAATATCTGTCTTTTAAGGCCTTTCTGTCAATTCCTAAGAGATATGTCACCAAGAAGCCATGAAAGCTACATTTTGTCTACACAGAAATGATCATAATATTCAGTTTCAAAAATACTAAATTCCGGGCCTCCCTGGTGGCGCAGTGGTTGAGAGTCCGCCTGCCGATGCAGGGGATATGGGTTCGTGCCCCGGTCTGGGAGGATCCCATATGCCGCGGAGCGGCTGGGCCCGTGAGCCATGGCCGCTGGGCCTGCGCATCCGGAGCCTGTGCTCCGCAACGGGAGAGGCCACAACAGTGAGAGGCCCGCATACCGCAAAAAGAAAAAAAAAAACAAAACAAAACAAAAAAAAAACTAAATTCCAATGTGTGATTTCTTAAAGGTATATACATGTGAATTTAATAGATATTTAAAGACAGCCATTTCTTTTTTTTTAATTGGAGTATAGTTGATTTACAATGTTGTGTTAGTTTCAGGTGTAAAGCACAGTGATTCAGATGTTTATATATATATTCTTTTCCCTTATAGCTTATTACAAAATATTGAGTATAGTTCCCTGTGCTGTACAGAAGGTCCTTGTTGGTTATCTGTTTTCTATATTGGAGTGTATAATACATGTTAATCCCAAACTACCTCCCCCACCACCTTTCCCCTTTGGTAACCATAAGTTTTCTATGTCTGTGGGTCTATTTCTGTCTTGTATATAAGTTTGTATCTTTTTTTTTTAGATTCCACATATAAGTGATATCATATGATATTTGTCTTTCTCTCTCTGTCTTACTTCACTTAGTATGATAATCACCAGGTCCATCCGTGTTGCTGCAAATGGCATTATTTCACTCTTCTTTATGGCTAAGCTAGAATTTTGCTAGTTTTTTGGGGGATATAAAAATAAGGCATGATCCCTGTCTTCAAGGAGCTTATTACATAGTAGAAAAGGAAGATATATAAGCCCTTAATTACAATAGAATAAAGTAAGAGTCACAAAAATAAAACCATTGAGGAAGTACTGGAAAAAGAACCATCAAATCCAACTCAAAAGATCAGGGAAGACTTCCCAAAAGATCTGAGCCGCATTTTGAGGGCTGGTCAGATTTCAGCAGCTATAGTCGGGGATGAAAGCCCTATAGGCAAAAGGAAGCGCATGAGTAAAGACATAAAGGTGAGAAACATAGGGTGCATTAAGAAAATATTTAGTAACAAGTTTGGTCATATGTGCAAGGCTCTGTTTGCCAGGCTAATGAGTCTGCTGCACTTGGTAAGCATGAGGGATCTATTATAGACTTTTGAACAGGGAAGTGGGATGATCAGGGATTTTTATAGGAAAGTGGACTTTGTGGGATTGAAGTGGGAAGAATGAAGGTGAATAGACTACTAAAGAAGCTATTGTGGAGCTTTCAACAAGAGCCAGTACCGGTCTTGTGAGAGTCTTGGCAGTGGGAATAGAAAGAACATTGAAGGACTTTGTGGAAATAGTTTTTGGACTTGGTAGTAGGATGTGGGAAGGGGGTAAAAGAATTAAAGATGATTTCTGTGGTTTGAAGCCTCAATAACTGGGAGATTGGTAGCATTATTATAGAAAGAGGGAAGAGAGGGAGAGGAGATGATTTGGAATAGAAGATGGGGTAGTTTCAAATTGTTGAGATCGACAGGCCATCTGGCTATCAAGGGAGATATGTGCATTTGCATCTGGAGTTCTGGTGTGAGTATAGTTTACAGATTTAGGTCTGGGAGTCATTTACATGGGAAATAGAGAACACGTTAGCTGTTTATATTATACTATATGCCTGTTATTTTCTTTCTAAAGTTTTCTTTTTTTTAAATTGAAGTTACTCTATTTCCAACATACTGTTAGTTTCAGGTATACAGCAAAGTGATTCAGTTACATATATATTTTTCCCCCAGATTATTTTCCATTACAGGTTATTACAAGATATTGAAAACCTTTCCTTGTGTTACACAGTAAATCTTCTTTCTTATTATTTTGTGTATAGTAGTTTGTATCTGTTAATCCCATACTCCTAATTTATCCTTCCCCATGCCCCTTAGGTAAGCATAAAGTTGTTTTCGATGTCTGTAAGTCTGTTTCTATTTTGTATATGATTCATTTGTGTTATTTTTTAGATTCCACATATAAGTGATATCATATAATATTTATCTTTCTCTGTATGACTTACTTCACTTAGTATGATATTCTCTAGGTCTATCCTTGTTGCTGCAGATGGCAATATTTCATTCTTTTTTATGGCTGAATAATAGTCCATTGCATATATATACCACATCTTCTTAAACCAGTCATCTGTTGATGGGCATTTGGGTTGCTTCCATGTCTTGGCTATTGTAAATAGTGCTGCTGTGAACATTGGGGTGCAAGTAACTTTTCAAATTAGAGTTTTCATCTTTTCCAGATATATGACCAGGAGTGGGATTGCTGGATCACATGGTAGTTCTGTCTTTAGTTTTTTAAGGAACCTCCATATTGTTTTCCATAATGGCTGTACCAATTTACATTCCCACAAACAGTGTAGGAGGGTTCCCTTTTCTCCACACCCTCTCCAGCATTTATTACTTATGGCAGTTAGGCTTTGAACCACTTTTGGGTACACAGAGAACTGTAATCTAGCCAGCATTCCAATTAAGTGTGTGGGCTTCTCATTGTGAAGGCTTCTGTTTGTTTTGGAGCACGGGCTCTAGGTGCATGGGCTTAGGTAGTTGTGGCGCATGGGCTTAATTGCTCTGCAGCATGTGGGATCTTCCCGGATCAGGATAGAACCCATGTCCCCTGCATTGGCAGGTGGATTCTTAACCACTGTGCCACCAGGGAAGCCCCTCATTGTGGTTTTGATTTACATTTCTCTAATAATTAGCAATGTTGAACATATTTTCATGTGCTTGTTGGCCATCTGTATGTCTTCTTTGGAGAAATGTCTATTTAGGTCCTCTGCCCATTTTTTGATTGGGTTGTTTGTTTTTAGGATATTGAGTTGTATGAGCTGTTTGTATATTTTGGAAATTAAGCTGTTGCTGGTTGCATCATTTGGAAATATTTTCTCCCCTTCTGTAGGCTGTCCTTTCATTTTGCTGATGGTTTCCTTTGCTGTGCAAAAGCTTTTAAGTTTGATTAGGTCTCTTTTGTTTATTTTTGCTTTCATTTTTTTTTTTTTTTTTGCCTTGGGAGAAGAAAATATTGCTGCGATTTATGCGTGAAGATGTTTTGCCTGTGTTCTTTCTAGGAGTTTTATGGTGTCATGTCCTATATTTATGTCTTTAAACCATTTAGAGTTTATCTTTGTATATGGTATGAGGAAGTGTTCTAATTTCATTTGATTTACATGAGGCTGTCCTTCACAACACCACTTGCTGAAGAGACTGTCTTTTCTCCATTGTATATTCCTGCCTCCTTTGTTGTAGGTTAATTGAGTGTAGGTGTATGGGTTTATTTCTGGGCTCTCTATTCTGTTCCATTGATCTATATGTCTGTTTTTGTGCCATGCTGTTTTGATTACTGTAGCTTTGTAGTATTGTCTGGTTATGCGTCCAGCTTTGTTCTTTTTCCTCAAGATTACTTTGGCAATTCTGGGTCTTTTCTGTTTCCATATAAAATTTCAGATTATTTGTTCTAGTTCTGTGAAAAATGTCATGAATATTTTCATAGGGATTGCATTAAATCTGTAGATTGCTTTGGGTAGTATGGCCATTTTAACAATATTAATTCTTCTAATTCAAGAGCATGGGATATCTTTTCATTTCTTTGAATCGTCTTCAATTTCCTTTATCAGTATTTTATAGTTTTCAGTGTATAGGTCTTTCACCTCCTTGGTTAGGTTTATTCCTAGGTTTTTTTTTTTTTTTATGTGATTTGAAGCAGAATTTTTTTTACTTCCTCTTTCTGATATTTCATTGTTAGTGTAAATACAGCAACAGAATTCTGTATATTAATCTTGTATCCTTATGCCTGTTATTTTCTAGCCCCTAGATAAGTTTTTTTTAATATATTGTAACATTCAGTTCACGTAACAACACCATGAAACTGAGATCCAGAGAGATTGATTGGTTTGCTCATGTTCTCACATTTCATTCATCTCATCACTATTGAAGACTTACTATGTGCCAGAACCTGTTCTAAAAGAGGGAAAGCTTGAAGTCTTACTGCATGAGGAAATGAAGAATAGATTAGATCCATATATGAAGAAATAGGGTGAAAATAACATGAAGATACATCTAGAGAAACACCAAGCTTTGCAGAGTTAGGGGAGGAGGAGGAGGGCCCAGAAGAAGACATATAAGGTGCAGGTAGAAGGAGGAAGGGAAGCAGGATAGCATCATGTCTCAGAAGAGGAGAGAAAGCTAGAACTAGAAGGAAGAGATATTTACCCAGCCAACAATGTCAAATGCTGTAGAATGAGCAAGGATATGAAAAATGAGCAAAAGTCTCTCAATTTGGTGATGAGTTGGTTAGATAAACTCCAGAAAAATGGGAAGAAAGTAGCACCAGCATAACAATTTGTATTGAAGCCAGATTTTATAGAATTAAGGAGTAAGTAGGTGAAGAAATGGAGGCAATAGACAGAGATAGTTCGGTAAACAAGGGGAAAGAGAGATAGTGATTGACAAAGTGGGAAGGGTAGGAGACCAAAGGGCAGAGATTCTAGGGAGGTAGTGAATTATCTGACTGTTGGACAAGGCTGGATAGGAAAGCAAATCAAGCTGAACTGAAATAGATTATGGGATTTGGGGCCATTATGAAGATCAAAGGGCAGTGGATGAAAGAATAGGAAAGTTGGGGAGATGGCAGGTTATGGTCTTAAAGGGTGAATTAAATTTCAGTTTAAGAGCTTAGAAATGGGGTAGTATGCATAATAAAGAAAGCTAAGGTTTGGGACTTCCCTGCTGGTACAGTGGTTAAGAATCCTCCTGCCAAAGCAGGGGACATGGGTTCAGTCCCTGGTCCGGGAAGATCCCACATGCTGTGGAGAAACTAAGCTTGTGCACCACAACTACTGAGCCTGCATTCTAGAGCCTGCGCTCTAGAGCCTGTGAGCCACAACTACTGAAGCCCACATGCCCTAGAGTCCACGTGCTGCAACTACTGAGCCCACACACCGCAACTACTGAAGCCCACATGCTTTAGGGCCTGCGTGCTGCAACTACTGAGCCTGCATGCTGCAACTACTGAAGCCCATGTGCCTAGAACCTGTGCTCCACAACTAGAGAAGCCACTGCAATGAGAAGCCCGCACACCACAACGAACAGTAGCCTCCACTTGCCACAACTAGAGAAAGCCCACACAGAGCAATGCAGACCCAATGCAGCCAAAAATAAATAAATAAATAATTTTGAAAGATAAAAGAAAGCTAAGGTTTGACTCTATTGAAAGGAAGCTGAGATGGAGTGAAGACAGAATTTGCTGGGATTATGGGGGAGGGAGGCTAGTGTCCTGACAGGGTCATCAATAGGTATGGATCTTCCCAAGTGCAGAGGAAGATCCAAGGATGTTGATGGAGGACTGGGTATGAAAGAAGACATGGATCCTGATTCTAAAGCAATTGGGGAGGATCCTTTAGGTCTACAGTCAACCATGAAGAAGGATGGCAGATAGTGGGGAAATCAGATGACCTTCACCTGAGGTTAGGAGAGATTATTAAGTAAAGATTTTGGAAAACAGGACAGTCAGTGTGAGAGGTGTGTGAAGAAAGCATAAAGAATGCTTATTCACATTGGAAGGGAGATCTATAGAAGACACATAAAAGAAGTAGATTAAGTGAAATAAGGTGGTTGATAGCTAGAGTACAATTGGATGAGGATGAAAATGCTGGTGGCTGGTAGAAAGGAGAGAAAAAGGGATGACAGAAACATTTGAGAGGAGGCTGGAGGGGTGGAGAGTTCTGAAAAAGCCTAATTGGAATGCTGGCTAGATTACAGTTCTCTGTGTACCCAAAAGTGGTTCGAAACCTAACTGCCATAAGTAAATATAGCTCAAGTGTGTCATACTATATAAATATTTTGGAATACAGAATGGAGCTGTTGTACAACAATGCCTGGAATGCTTACTTTGCATTGACTAATCAAGGAACAATCAACCTGAAAAGGTCAGGAGAGTTCTCTCTCTCTCTCTCTTTTTAATGGAACAAATGGCACCATACATCAGCATTGTTTTAAAACTTGTGGTAGCTACATAAATAATTCTGTGCTTGGGAGGAATAATTCCCACACTTTTTTGGGGGTAATTTTACTTTCTTTGAAATACTGTAGAATTTTAAACAAGTTCCCATTTAAAAAAAAAATTTTTTTTTTGGCTGCACCGTGTGCTTGAGGGATCTTAGTTCCCCAACCAGGGATTGAACTCAGGACCCCAGCAGTGAAAGCACCGAGTCCTAACCACTGGACCACCAGGGAATTCTCGTGTTCCCATTTTTTTTGGATAACTGCCATGCCAGCTTTAAAAAGTGCAAAATAGTTGTGTGTGTGTGTGTGTGTGTGTGTGTGTGTGTGTGCATGTGTGCGCTTGATGTTTAATAAGAAAGCAACTTAGATTTGTGGGAAGAAGTCCACCCAACTTTAAAAATAACCCCTTTTCTTCTGAATTTCAGGACCCACACTGTGGTTATAAGCGGACAGGGTAGTGTTCATGGAGTTGATACAAACAACACAGGATCTGGCATTGGACATCTTGCACATAAAACCTGCCTTACCATATATTAATGGAGTGACTTGGCGAAGCTACTTAACTTCCTTCAGCTTCAGTTTCTTCATTTGTAAAAGAGGAATGTTAAAAAAACATCTTCCCCAGAGATTGCACATGAAGATGAAGTGAGGTAAGGTTGAAATCATCAACCTTAAGGGTTGGGTGTTAGGAGCTTACAGTTATGATGTTTCTCCTCATGGGGAATTCACGTGTACATCAAAGTGTGAGAACTTATGGTCCAGGATATGTCTGCTTTCTTATCTGAGTCTCTGGAATGTCCTATAGGTTCTATAACCAAGAATAAAACCACAGTGCTTATTTAAAGGGAGAATAGGGGAAGTCTTTTGGGCTACTGAGGGGATCAAATCACTACAGGAATTTTAAGTGGCCTTAGGCATGGCCTTTGAAACTGCTCCTGATTCCCTTCTTGAGCTGCCATAAGCCACTGACTGATCCTTCTTGAGAGACAATGACAGTGTCTCATCATAATAGTGAGATTAACCCTGATTTAAGAACCTTGTTTCCCTGGCAAGATCAGGGTTCATGTTCTGTTTATAGCAGATCTTTGGACTAAAGCTCTCTGGCTTTGCCTCTGAACTAATTCTTTTACCCCAGGGATTTTAAGAACAGTTCTGATTCGGAGGTTAGGAAGACAATACCAGAGTGGCCTGCTAACTTTTCCTTTAGGCCTTTCCTACTTCAAATCTACATTAGTCTGGAAGTTGTACTAATTTTTTGGATGTAGAAGTTGAGGAATTTGGAAATTAGCTTTCATGTTGCTAATTAGATTTCTAAATAAGATTATCCTTTTCACAAGATTGTAAGACTGGATTAGTCCAAAGAATACCTAGACCTTTTTTTAGCGCTCAAAGGGTTACCCAAATCTTAACTTATCTCTTCTCCTCCCACCTCTCCTCTCCCCTCCCCTCCCCTCCCCTCCTTTCCTCTCCTCTTCTCTTTTCAGTTCTCTTCCTTTCCTTTCTCTTTCCTTCTCTTTTCTTGTTCATCTATTAGCTATTATCCATCTGTCTATCTACCTGTTAATCTGCCTATCCTTCCTATCTATCTATCTATCATCTATCTGTCATGTGTCTTTCTCTACCTATATTTTGTTTTGTTTTTATGGGAATGGGAACAAAGGTGATAAGGGAACAGTAGTTATCTGAAGTTTCAAATATCATTGGAGTTTTTTTTGAAATGTTGCATGAAGACAGTTCAATTATACCTATCTTGTATCATTTGTTAAAATAATGGTTAAGGAAGAAGAGAACTTTTCTGGAGTCCAAAGAGACAAAATTTGGGGTAATGGGACAAAATGGAGCAAAGGAAACTTGTTGGTTAAAGGCTAGAATTCCTGGTGACAAGAAAACAGTTATAATCTCCTGTACCTCTTCAGAAGAAGAGAAACTAGTGGCTCTAGCTCCTCACCTGGCCTCATTACCCAGTTACCATAAAACTTTCTGCCCTGAGATAGACTATGACCCTTCTGTTTGCACCTCCCATCTGGGGAAGCAACCAACAGCCCACTGGTGCTCAGGTTGTGACAACAGTGCAATGAAGGGAGATACCAGGGTTTGGAGGTCTCAACAGCAACTAGTACTCCCAGTGAAATAGCTCCTTCCCCAGCCAGCTCTGCTCATTGAACAGCCTATTGACTAAAATGACCTGTTCCGCAAGGAGATCCTCTTCAATTCCCCAGCCCCAAACACCCCTGATGAGATAGTAAACAATGACCCCACACCTCCCAGGTAAATACTCTGGATGGCTCTGGCTACTCACCATCCTCCAGCTTTTTGGGACTACTCCCAACTCACCCTATATTCCAGTTACCAGCAACCTCCCAGGTCATCACCACATGTTACATATCTTGACACTGCTTTCTACCTCCCTAATCTGGCTCCATTTCCTATGCTTCCCCATAATTTTCAAATTTCTCCACTGTACTTTCTGGGATTTCTGGTTTGCCATCAGCAAACTCTCCTGTGTTCCAGACTCTTCTCTGAACATTTGCTTTGCCTTCTTCTAACTGAAACCTGGCTGTCCCTCTCAAATGGAAGAAGTCTTTTCTTTCACCTCTTATTTGTCTCAGAACTTGTAGGTAGAATAGTTGTCTTCTTCTTTCCTATTCATCCTGCCAAACCATCTATCCTTCTTTGGACTTTGAAAACCACAAGTCCATTGAGCTCATGTCTCAGACTTTACCACCTAATATCTCTCCTAAATCATCTTCCAGAATCTCTTTGCCATGTCCCATCATTCTTTGGTGATTTTATCATGTGGTTTACTGTCTTTGTTTATTCCTACAATCAACTTAACTATGTAGATGGTCCACTCAGCACCTTGGTTTCTTAATTTTTTGAACTTCTCAACTCCAGTAATCTCCTCCACCTCACTGCAGCTGGTCATTGCCATTTTCACACCATGGATATTATTGGTAGTCATTACCAATAGCCTCTCCTCCTTCAAAATCTCTGGACAACAAATTTTGTCCCACTGTCTGATCACCACCTTTGGAACATCAATCTCACTCCTACTAGTTCCCTTGGAACTATTCTTTGACACCATAGGGACATTCAATCCACTGACCCTATGCTTTTTATTTTTAAAATTTTTCTTCTCTTTCATATTATCATTTACCTTCTTGTCCAGCTAGTTTTTGTGATCTGGCATTTTAGTCACAACTTTGCAGAAAAGCTGAACTTCGTTGTCCCTCTCTCTCTCCATAGCATTCATTTGAAAAAACCCAACCTTGTGAAACCCAATTATCCTATGCTGTGACTACATCTGAGCAAGTGATATTTGTAGAGAAAGTTTATACAACCATGCTGACTGGGCTTGTCTAAAGTTAACCACCCTAAATCCCAAATAGTATCCAATGCTGCCAGACAAGCTATTATATTATAGTTTCCTGTAACGTTCACTCTACTACACTCTAGGACAACCTATCTTCTCAAACCTCTATACTTTCATCCCATTTATAATCTTAACCAGTTAAATGCAGTTAACTAAGTACTACCCCATCTTCCTATCACTAAAACTTCCTAACAGTGTTAGGGGAAACACTGACTGAAACCACCCTCCCTGCCCAGGCAACATAGTAACCACTTGCATGAGTTATCTTACACAGGAGGTCCTGGTAAGGAATGTGGAACTAACAAGCTACTAACAACTGGAAGAATTCAGGGAAGGTCAAAAGGAGAGAGGAGACTCCAGTCCATATGTCCTACCAACCTCCCAGAATCCCTCTCACTGGAATCCATCTTGGCTGAGCAATGCATGTGCCACCAGGAAGGGCCCTGAGTAAGAATGATTGGCCAGAGACAACCCAGAAAGTAACCCCATTCCCATAACACCCGAGACTGTGAGCCACATGGCAGAGCAGTCCTCTGGGGTTCCCTAACCCTCCTGCTCTCCACTTGGGTGCCCCTTCTCAATAAAGTCTCTTGCTTTGTCAGCACGTGTGTCTCAGACAGTTCATTTCTGAGTGTTAGACAAGAGCCCACTCTCGGTCCCTGGAAGGGGTCCCCTTCCTGCAACAAATGGCTACTCTGGTGAGGCCTCTTCTTTGCTATGACTGACATCCTGACCACTTGGGGTACTCGGAGACCAGGTTGCCCTCCGACGGATCAGACCCAGCGGCTGCAACTGGGACCTTTTTGTCCCTGGTCTCCTCCTGACTTGGACGACTGGCCAGAATGCCCCAACTGGGTAAGGAACAAGAGACTTTATTGACCTCTTTTCCCTTCCCTCTTTTCAATGCCTCCTATCTTACCCTTTTTATTTCTGTCCTGGTCCTGGACACAAGAGTCTGATTGAAGGGCCTCAGCCTGACCCGAGGGTTGGAGCCTGATCACCTCCAGTAAGCAGAGAACTCGAATTCTGGTTCTGGTCTGGTATCTGGTATCTAGTTTCTGGTAGGACCGAGTTCCCATCCTCCCTTCCTGGAAGCCCAGGGAAAAGTCCCATGATGCCTGGGCATCTGCAGGTGGCAGGAGATGTCCGCAAGGCCACCCTCTCCCCCCCCCCCTTATCTTTCAATCTGGCCTCCTTTCCTCCCTTTGAAATCTTTGAAGACCTGAGATATTTCCGTTTACTCTGTTAGTACTTGGATCTGAAGTTCTGTGTCTCTGTAGGAGGTTTTCTGAGAGACTGCAATCTTGTATTTAAAGGAGTGTCTGATTAGGACAGCCAGACCTGTGTGTGTTTTATACTTTGTATTCTGTGTTGTGATTTGTGATGGCCATTCTGCCTTGTGAAACGGGAAATTCTGGTTCTGTTAAGCTATGAGATCTCTGGTTGTGTTTGTTTCTATGTCTATGTGCATTATATATATTATATGTCTGTCCTTTTGGATGGTATTATCAAAATTTGTCAATGAGCTCTACTTAATTGGCTTAGAGGAAGTTAAGTGCTTATATAAATTCTGGAAAATATAACTGGCCAGAATTAATTTTAGGTTAATGTGAAGTGGGAAATATTCAGTATTAAATTAATGTCTGCTATTAAACTTAGTTTAAGTTTGTTAATCTAATTAATACAGGCATGTCTTTAGAGTCATCAACATTAAGTATAATACCTTTATTGTACCTAGGTTTAATAGAAATTAAAGACATCAGTTACTAAACAGAGAAACTACAGGTATTTAAGACTATTAGTGAATATGTTTGGTGCCACCCTGAGATGTTCTCTATAAGAAAACAAATGATTTTAGAAATCAACACTGGTATTTATGTTTATCAATCTACAGAGTGCTAATGTAAAAGACAGTTCATAATTGCTTACTTCTTAGTTTTCACTAGAAATTAAGATTTGAGGACTCATTTAAACATGTAATTAGGGCTAATAAAAATAATAAAGGAAGCATTTCAGTATGCAGTAGGAAATGTGTTTTCAGTGAAGAAGGTATGAGGAATGGAATTACATTTTAATAAGGGAAAAGTAAGTGAGTCTGTCATAGAGCTGGTTCTGGATGGAGGAGAAAATGGGGGATAGACTAATAAGGTTAAAGAAAGTGATGGAGCGTTTGTGGATGGCAGGATTGACTAAGTTTAAAATAAATGTAATTGGGTAAGTGAATTTTAAAAGTAAGCTGATGTAAAACTTTAATTTGGCTTTTCTCTCTGTTAAGAGACAAGTTTTCTTAAAATGTTGAGCTCCCTTTAATAACCAATTTTAAGTTTCTTTACCTTTTAAGTGATCTGTTCTGTATTTGTCTTTGAAATCTTTTGTCACTTTGGCTAAGTGAATAACTGTTGTTTCACAGTGACTATGATCCTATCTGACTGAGTGTTCTAAACCCTTTTTGATATTTTTTGATAAAACTTCCCAAATCAAATTGTAATGAAGTTTCATTGACCTCTAGCTAACTTTGCAATGCTTCAAAGGGCTCCTGAAACATCCCAAAGAGAGATATTAAACTAATTAAGTTCATTTTGTATGTTAAATTACATGAGAAGTATTGTCAAATGAATAACAAATATTCTTAGGTTATATTGTATGGTAAATGTTACTAATATAGATATTCTAGGAATTATATGGAGTTCCTAAAATTCTGTCATGTCCTGGTAAAATGTTGTCAGTCATAATTCTAGTTATTATCTGAAAGTGTTGTATGTCACAGCAGTAACCAAGTTACTTTGTCAATTGCATTGTAATCAGATTTTAAATATGCCTTCTTAAGTGTTTTGTCATTATAGACAGTTATGGTTTTATTCTGATGCCTTTGAGAAAGAAAAAAATGATTCCTTTTCAAGAAGATTTATAGA
This sequence comes from Mesoplodon densirostris, assembly GCF_025265405.1. Taxonomy (NCBI): domain Eukaryota; kingdom Metazoa; phylum Chordata; class Mammalia; order Artiodactyla; family Ziphiidae; genus Mesoplodon; species Mesoplodon densirostris. The sequence continues at coordinate 93,544,875 of NC_082661.1, forward strand.
AAATACTTTTGGATAAATACAAGTTTCGGACTTTCAGACCATAATGCTGAACTGGGTAAGAAATTGAAGAATTCTAATGAAAAACCTGATGGCTTCATAAAAACTTAACAAAAGGACTGAGTGAACTGTTGAATATGGTTATAATTTTTATGGTTTCTATCTGAAAATTTCCTAGTTTGAATCTATGTTTTCCAGGTGTAAGAAAAACCTTCCCCTCAAACTAATTATGACATACAGTAATTTAGTAAATTAAACATTTGTAAGGAGAATTGAAACATTTATCCTTTCTCTCTATCTGCTCCCTCCAGAGGTTGGAAACTCTTAGGTTCTCAACAGCTTTATCAGGTAAATTAGGAAAGCTACCTCACTAACAGGTACAGGAATCTCAAGGTATTTTGGGGACCTTGAAAAGGTAGGAATTCACCTAGATCTATTAGGCAAAATGTGTGATAAGCCCTTGGCATGACTTTCCTAGCCCTGAGAGATTTTTTAAAAGTTCAGTCTGAGGGCCTCCCTGGTGGCGCAAGTGGTTGAGAGTCTGCCTGCCGATGCAGGGGATGCGGGTTCGTGCCCCGGTCTGGGAGGATCCCATATGCCGCGGAGCGGCTGGGCCCGTGAGCCATGGCCGCTGAGCCTGCGCGTCCGGAGCCTGCGCGTCCGGATCCTGTGCTCCGCAACGGGGGAGGCCACAACAGTGAGAGGCCCGCATACGGCAAAAAAAAAAAAAAAAAAAAAAAAAAAAAAAAAGTTCAGTCTGAGACTCCTTATAAAAGTTTCACACACACACAAAAAAAGTCTATACCATCAATTATAGTTATATAAATCATCAGGCTAAGTTTATTGAGACCAGACTTATTTTGCAAACAAACTACTCTTAATTTGGTTATATTTGGTAAAATTGAGGGTAATTTTGAGAGAAAAAAGATTATGTTTCAGTGAATATTAAATTCCGGTTTTGTTAATGGGGGGTCTGTATTTATTAAGACTTACCTCCCAGGTAGTTCCTTGCTGTCATGTTATATAATGTAAAGTTTAATTGAAGGACACTCTAAGTTTGTTTCTGAAGTCTACTTCAGTAATCTATCTTTGAATGAAGATCAGATGCCTCAGGACCTGCAACCAGGAGATTATGCATGCTGGAACAGACATAATTTAAAGACTATCTCCAACCTGGACAGAAGGACCCTTATCAGGTACTCTTAACTAGCTCATGCACAGTGAAACTGAAGGCAATTGACTCCTGGATTAATTTCCACTCACAAAGGGCCCCTGCACTGGACTGGCCTATGGAGAGGGTGGCTGACCTCAAAATCACCTTAAAACAATGCTCAAACAAAAGAGAAACTACACTCATACCAGGATGAGAAGAAGACGACATCAGAAGTAGACAGCTTGCCCAAGATCCTGGACCTGACTCGTATGATCATTTATAATGTTTTCTTGACTTCTTGGACCCCTGCATATGATTCAAATGTTTTCCTATCATGGGCACGATCCTATGCTAGTTTTAAAAATCAATCCAGTTGTTGGGTTTGTGGCCAATTACCTGTGTCTAGTACTTCTGGGTTACCTTGGTGGATTTCTCTACTCCAAATCTCTTATTAGTTGGCTCTTAGGAAATTTATTCTAGAAGAGAGAAATTATAGTCCTATTTAGGCCACTATTAATTTTACTAGGTGGGATCCCCTCACCTAGCCAATTAATGATCCTACTCTGACTCCGGCCATAAGTTTTTCTTTATTACTCAGGCTCAATCATAGCAACAAGCAAAATTTCAGCCAAAGAATAAGACCTCCCACAATTATGGGATGGATTTATGTAGTTAACACCAGGCCATGGTAATTTAACTTTAAAGGCTCCTCTATGTTGGGAACAATTAAATCATACTAAGGATAATCAGTCTAGTAACACTAGGAAACTGGGCTGGGTGCCTTATGGACAGTGCCAATATATAATTTACCTTAAAGATAAGGATTGGTACAGAACAGACTAAGTCAGACAACCTGGGATATACTGGGCCACACCTAATGGAAGCTCACATAATTCTTATTTATGACTTCTGTAATACTGCTAGCTATGTTATTTGTATTTCACCTGTTTTACAAAATTGTTGTTTCTTACTTTACCAAATGTGTGACTGAGCCTCTGATAAAGTGATTATATATGGTTCCATGTAAGATCAATGATGGTAATAGTGTAACTCTAGATATGGGGAGAAGCAACAAGAGGGGATATTTTCCTGGACCATAAGAGACTAGTAAGACAGGTGGTCCAGAGACTTTTTGGCTACTCCTAAGGCCTAGTCCAGTAATAACACATTGAGTAGCCTATCAGAAAACTCTTTTCCAGGCCTGGGAATGAGCATTCCTAGCACCATGGAATGAAATGGTCATGAAATGCCCCCCAAACCATGGTCAAATTTATGGCCATGAAGGGGCCCTGTTGACTGGAAATTGGCACTTGCCATTTGCACTTGCTGTCTGCCTCTACAAAGATTAAATCATGAGCCACTGCAGCTGCTGACCTTCAACACCGCCTGAAAGGAGCTCAGAGTGGAAATCAGGAATGAGGCAGTCTGTCCTCTGGGAAAAACTGGCAGAACAGACCTTCAGATAGTTAGATATTTTCAGGAGAAGATTCTTTGAGCCCAAATTCTTGCATCTTCTAGAGAAACACTAACATCATTAATGGTGATATCTGCTTTGGCTATTAAGGAGAATATTACAATTAAAAGTCAAAATGGAGTAGCTATGGTTTAGACATCCAAGGAAATAACTAGATGACACTGTAGATGTGATTTCAGACAAGTCCTTGTATTGCTAAGAACTTGAGTTTTCTGAGCTGTGTCAGACTTGGATGCCACCAGCCATTCTCAAAATAATGTCTGCTGGCAGCTGGTAACTGCAACCTTACTTTTTAAAGGTCTCCTCTTGTAACTATTACATTTTTAGACAACGGAATTCCTTTAGATCATACATTAACAAAAAGAAAGACATGTATGATGACCAATAGCACCTGTTATCTATGGTTAATACCACATTAAAAGTTAAAACCTACCTCAATAAAACTAGATAACTGGCTGCCTGGCTACAAGTCTCCCCAAAGCACCAGGTCCAGACTGTGTTTCAGGCTTATTCTCCTGAAAAGAAATGAGGTTTATTTTGCCTATTAAAATCCTGTTGTCACTCCTCCAACTACTTCTAATTGGGTCTGTTACACCAAAATGGCAGACCAAGGGATTGAGATTTTAATCGTGCAAGACTCAGATCCAGGGCTTGGAAATCAGAAATATTTCCAATTCAGTGTCTATTCTCCAAATTGAGGCAGGACTATGCCCTATTGTAGCAGGAAGTGGCCAGCACTGTTGTTGCCCAGTTCCCTGAACTGAAACTGAGCAGGACTCTGGGGGGCTCCAGAGTACAAATCCTTTCTGTGTCTCCTGTTTCATGTTTGTAGGATATAGGCTTCACTCAGCCTCCTTGACCTTCCCTGAGTTCCAAAGGGCAGATTCAAACAGTTGCTAATCAGGGAAGGGAGGGGATGCAAAAACAGGGACGGAGCCATCAAGTGGTGGTACAGCCTTGGGGCAGGGTTCTGGTTCCACCTCAAGGAGTATGCATAACAATATCTTGGAGTTCTTCTGCAGGAACTAAGGCCTCCACCCAGGTGGAGGATGTTAACTTCAGGCTGAGCACAAGATTCTTGGAGCACTGCCCTGTTACCTCACTACCAATTGATCCGAAGAAAGTCACACACCCTGCAGCCCTCACCCCAAATTTTGCCTTCCTTTTCTGGGCCCAGTGATGACCATCCTGTTAGACCTCCTGTTTGGCCCTTGTCTGTTTCAGCTGCTTACAAGGTTCATCCCCGACAGGGTCCAACGGTTTCAGCTAAATTGTTGTTACTACAGGGGTGAATGCCAGTTTCGGGCACAGAATACCTCGATTTAGATCAGGTAGGGAGAGACTTCTACTGTACTAGGCAGGACTACGCCCACTCTCAGCAGGAAGTAGTTACAGAAGAAAGAGACCTCTGCCCCAATTCCCAAGAAGTATCTTGAGTATGAAATCTCTCAGGGGGGATTTGTTAGGGGAAACACTGACTGTAACTGCCTGCCCTGGCCAGGCAACATTGTAACCACTTGCATGAGTTATCTTAAACAGGAGGTCCTGGTAAGGAATGTGGAACTAACAAGCTAGTAACAACTGGAAGAATTCAGGGAAGGTCAAAAAGAGAGAGGAGACTCCAGTCCATATGTCCTACCAACCTCCCAAAATTCCTCTCACTGGAATCCATCTTGGCTGAGCAATGCATGTGCCACCAGGAAGGGCCCTGAGTCAGAATGATTGGCCAGAGACAACCCAGAAAGTAACCCCATTCCCATAACACCCGAGACTGTGAGCCACATGGCAGAGCAGTCCTCCTGGGTTCCCTTACCTTCCTGCTCTTCACCCGGGTGCCCCTTCCCTTTCATCATTTAATTATTCCTAACACAATACAAAGATGTATTATTATGGATCACCTTTAAAAATAAACCTCCCTTGGCCCTGTATACCCCTCCTATTTTCCATTTCTCTCCCTTTCTTTACACAATCCTCAAACTACTTGTTTATACTGTCTCTACTTTCTCACTTCCCATTTTTCTTTTCATAAGCCCATGGCATGGGCACTTTTTTTACCCACCACTCTTCTGAAATTGGTCCTTTTAGTACCATCTAATCTACCAGCTATCAATCTAATCATCAGTTTTCTATCATAATTTCATTCAACCTCTCACTAACATCTAACATAGTTGACCTCTCTTTCTTCCTCCTCCTCCTTCATCTTCTTTTCACATTTAATAATGTTTATTGTTTGCTTCACAAATGAAACATGGTAGTGAATAATTCTGAAGTGATGACTGTAAATAGGTAATGAAATCCTATTGACGACTCATTTTGACTCCTTCATAGATGCAGCTTTACCATTTTGAAATTTCTCAGAGATCTCTTGATAATTGAATATATGACATATTTTGAAGACTAACTGCTGATTCTTGCTTGAGTAGATAAATATCTCCTTCCTTCTTGAAACTCTTTCTTCTCTAAGCTACGACATTTTTCTATTTCTTCCTACCCCAGGGGTTGACCTTTTTGGACTTTTGATGGTACTTGTTCTTTACTCAACCTCTATGTTGGAATACCCCAGAATTGGGAGCAGAGACTCTGGAATCAAATTGCTTGGGTTTAAATTCTGATTCTGTCACCTCCTATCTGTATGCAGGAATTTATTGCATCACTTCCCTCTTTGAAAAATGAGGGAAAATCATAGCACCTACTATTGTAAAGATTGAATGAGTTAATATATGTAGAATATCTTGAAAGGTGTCTGTTATATTACTGCTATATATTACTGTACTGTATTAATGGCAGCTGTTATTATTCCCCTCACTCTTTTATTTGGTGCTGAGGTGACAGGGGACTTGCCTTTTGGGTCATGGAGCTGGAAATTGCCAATTAATAGCTGTTGGTGGCTCTTTTCTCTGCCATGTGGAGAAAGTCAACATGAGAAGAATGAGGCCAACACATAAAAGTAGCCAAGAAGAAGTGAGTGGTATAATAGTCAGCATTCTTGGTTGTGAACATTAGAATCAATTCCAGATAGTCCAGCTAAATTAAACAAAAATGAATTTATTAAAAAATATTAGGTAGCTTGAGGAATTTCCAGGATTACTGGAAAACAGGCTTGATATTTCATTGCCATGTTCTTTGCAACCCAGAACAGTATAGCTGAGAACAATGCCTAACTTCATTGAAAAATTATTCTAGCAGAAGCAACATTCCTACTACCTACTGCTACTTAACATGCCCCCAACCCTGAAACTGATGCCAAAATCTGTGCCATTGATGCCCCAGGAGAATAAGACAACTTGACCACTGATATTGTCAGAAAATCAATCATTTTCCCAGTGCAAGGCCAGCACTGCAAGTCTTGTATGGTTGTATCTGGCAAAGCCTAGATCATATGATTTTGCTCTAGCTGCGAAGGAGTCTGGTAAATGTAATTTTTTATATTCTACTTTTGGAAGGCAGGATTCACAATGTGGAAAACTATAAAAATATAAGAATGGTTTTGGCAGCAAGAAGTGATATATTTCCAACATAGGTTTGTGTCATGAGAGGGGGACCTGTTGACTTCATGTGAATCCCTGGATCCAGCCGCACCTAAGCCTACTCCTTGGACCTTCCTGTTTTATGAGATGAGTTTTCTTCCTTTAGTTAAGATAGTTAGAGCTTTTTGGTCAATTCTATTTAGTATTCTTATAAGTATGACTTCTTCTTCCTCTGATTCAAGCTCCATTATTACAGTATCTTCTCAGTTGGTGTTTTACTCTAGCCCTGCCCTCTGTCCCTTCTGTTCATTTTCTTCTCTGGAGTTGGATAATCTTTTATCAATGTAAGTCTATTTGTATCACTCTTCTGGTTAGAACTCTTACTGGCTTTCCGTCACTTTAGGATAACAACCATAGTCCTAGCACAGTGTACAGCTCTCTATAATCTGAGCCCTGCCTACTTTAGTTTACCTTTTTGCTGCTTTCTCTGGTCAAGTCTTGGTAGACTTCATTTCACTCTCTAAACATATCACCTTTCCTTTTCACTTTTATCTGTGCCTTCAGACAGACTGTTTCTTGTCCTCCTTACTGAGGACTTAGGCCCGGGATACAGCCTCTCAGATAGCCCTGAGGGACTGTTCCAAAGAGGTAAGAAAGGAACCAGGATATATAGGAGTTTTTGCAGAACAAACAAAAAAACAGGCAGTTGAACATCAAAAGATTACTGCTAATTAAAGAAAAACCAGATCTCTCTAGTTAATTAATTTAGTACTTTCCTATGTATGGGAAGATGCAAGAGTCTGGGCTTATTGAAACTATTCCTTTGATATGCACCTTAACTATCTCAGGCCAGTATCCTGTTTATCTCAGTCCTGAGTTCCCCTCAGGATGCACCCTTGGGGCTGGCTGCAGTGGCTGAAGCCTTGATGGCTGCAACATCCTTTGTTTACTGCAATGGCTGGCAACATTCTTTGTCCACAAGTCCTTGACCTGCTTCTCACTAGGGTTCTTGAGAGGATCAAATGATATGTTCTGTAGGGGGTCTTCTAGTGCAAAGGATCATTCAGCTACCTTTTGCATGTGTCACAGTGCTGGGCTCTTCCCTGAGGTGATGTCTTTGCTGTCCAAGGTAGGAGTGACTTAAACTTACCTCCCTCATCATGCCTCTCCTCCATTGTCAGATCTATCCCACCTGATGTATCTCAGCTGCTGCCATTCTTTCCCCTTCCCTGGAGGCACTGGAGCTACATCGTGCTTTAAAAGGATGGACCATAAAGCCTTTGTTAAGTTGCCCATGTATCCTTTATGTCTGTACTTATATCAGACTGTAAGCCCCTAGAGGAGCAGAGCCAAGTTGTTAACTCACATTCACAGTTCTAAATTTAGTGCAGTGAGTAGATCGGGTTTATCCTCATGATGATGATGAAGAGAAGCTGGAAGATTTTTCTTCCATTATATCGAATGCAATACTGAATTTTATAGGCTCCCTCTTAGAATTTTCTGGATAGTCTCCTTTTTTTTTCACTTGAATACCTTATTCCCCTGAAGTGAAATTCAGGATAAAGAGGTAAATGATCTGAAAACAAATGTACTGTAATACATTCACTTTGGCTACAAAAATAAAACAACCCAAACCTAGTTTTTCTTGCAGTCTTTAAATCCAGATGGTAGTAAAATTTGACATTTCAATTCTGTTTGTGAAATTCATTTTGTTTTTAAATTGGGAAGAACCATAGAGCTAAAAATTGTCTGAAGTACTAGGAAGGCCTGGTGAGACCTCTTTAAGAGTGTTATTAATAAGGACTTGGTATTTTAAAGTGAATTTAGAGGCACTGTAGATAGAGACTGCAAATAACCGTAATGGATATGAATAAGGACCCTGATATTGAGAAGTAATGTGCTACCCCATACCTAATATGAAAAAAAGTAGAGGACTGGCTTGGACAATGAAAGGAAAAGAGAAATCTGGACAAAAATAGAGACTGTTTTGGTAGCCAAATGTAGTTAATATTTTTAGAGTTCTAATGGTCTCATTCCAAAAGGTAAGTTATCATTCTCAACAAGTCCTTATAAAGTTCTGAAATTTAGATCATGTAAGGTCTTTTTATAAATAAATATCTATACTATAAGAATACAGTTTAATCAATTAAACTCAAGACTTAGGGACTCAGAGTTCAGAGCATTCAAAACCAGGGGGAAAAAAGGCTCCTTTACAGAATACTCTATTGGCAAGGCTTATTTCTGACTGGGTCTGATCTAAATGTATTCCTGGAATAAATCATAGAAACCAATTAGCATCTGTATGTAATAAGCAGTGTATCAGTTAACTTTCTTTTGGTTGAAAGTAAAGAAAGCTTAACCTAAAAGATTTTAATCAAAAAGGGAATTTATTGGTTTTTATAATTGGCAAGTAAAGTGGGGTGACTGGATTAACTGTTGCTTGACACAGATGCTCCAGAAATTTCTCCAGGGCTGCGTCTTACCTCAACTTCTCTCTCTTCCACATATAGGCCTCATTCTTAGACAGAATCATCTACTGGAGAGGAGAAGACCTATCATTCTCAACAGATGATCAAAGGCCCTACGTCTGGTTCTCAATGCCTGAAGTAGGTCATGTGCTCACCCTTGAATCACTCACTTTGCGTGAGAGAATTAAATCTGCTGATTAACTTAGTTCAGTCATGCCTTAGATTTAAGAGTGGGGACAAGTCATTCAAACTACATGGCCTGAAATTGGTGGGAAGGCAGTTCTTTTAAGGAGATTCATGATGAATATAGGGGCCAACACAACAGATATCAGCTATAAGTAATATTTAATTAAAGTACTTGAAGTTTTGATGGAATATTTCCCAATATTGACTGTTTACTGTGTGCTGGGACATGCAAAGATAAATAAGAAAGGTCTTCTGCTTCAGATTTCTTATGGGGAAACCTGGTAAAGCATCTAATTCTTAAAGCTGAGGCTGCTATGAGAACTTTATGTTTCCTGGATCTCATATATTTAGTTACAAGAGTCTGGGTACCTAGCTGCTTTTATTATTGTAGAAAGATATATTAATGAGCTACTTTCTCCTCACTTTTCTCCAGGGAAACACACATTCTCTGGAGATAGAGAGAACAAATTTTTTCATATTCTCTCTTCTCCCTTTTACTAACCACATTCTATGTATAGACTAAATGGAGAAAGAGTTATTTCCGGCATTGGGCTGAAGGAAATTCCTCTGTGTGTGTGTTGCTGCTGTATACATAAACTGTATATTTTTGTGTGCAATGACAGTTATAGTTTCCTCCACTGGCTCTGGTTCAAGTTCTTTTCTCTCTGATGATTTCTTCTCTGTTTTCTTCCATGTCTCTTCTCCTCCTCCATAAATGCATAATGCATATGCATGTGTGTTCATGTGTGTATACACAGTAGATATTGAAAATATTTAAAAATGATATGGCATATTCATCTACTAGTTAGAGTGGATGCCACCTATAAACAACCAGTACAATTGTAGTGGGACATAAAGGCTGTAAGGAGGCAGAAACCATGTCTTAGATGAGGAAGCAGAGATTCAGAGGTACAAAGAATAGGGTGAGGGAGCCAATCAAGATTGAGAGAAGAGCAGAACTAGGTTGTTAGTGAGACTGAGAGAGAAGTGAAGAGAGTACTCAGTATCAGAGCTATCTCTAAGTTGGGGGGCTTTCCTTCCCCTTGAGGGCTGTCTATACCATGGTTTCTCTGAGATTCCTGTTTCCCTTATTGCTCCATTGATTCTTCCACTAAACCACCCTCCTCCCTTTAAAATCTACCTTGAGGGACTCTGTTAGTATTATAGAAACTAAGGATAGCTAACTAAAATGAATGGGATCATACTATATATAGTATTTCGTAAGTTGCTATAACAACTTTGTTTTTCTCTTATCAATAACAGACATCTTTCATGTCAATAGATAATAGAACAATGCCATTGCTTTTGTGGCATGTGGTATTTGTGTTAGACACCTCCAGCTCTCATATCTCACATCCTCTCAGCCCCAGTTTTACTTCAGCCATTGCACAGGTGTTACCTTACACATACCTCCTTTACCTGCACCATGTGTTTCTGTTTCTGCCCTGAGCTTCTCATACCCCATGTGGGAAATCTGCAGGGACCTATTTAGCACTTGAGCATGGGCAGACTTGAAGTGTGAGGATGTTAATCCTCATGGGAAAAGCCTCACCAATGGGGGATGAGAGCTGGTGGATAAATGTTCCCTGAGAATCAGGGAACTGATCTCGTAGAAAGGCACAATCTATGTGATACCTTAGAGGCCTCCAGTCAGATCAAGCTCCAGTTTCCTATATTTTCTGGTTTGATAATACACCTTTATTGGGTTTTCCTTCTTCCTTGTTCAGTTACTCCTGGTCCCTCACAACCTTTCTTTGGGTTCACTTCTCAAAATAAACTACCTGAATGCAAATCCTTTTGGCCTCTGCTTCTGGCCAGAATCCAGTCTGAGACAGTTTTGCTTTGCCTAGATTCATCCTTATTTATTAATTATTTCCTTAATAATGGACACTTAGATTATTTCCTTTTCTTCATTGTTATAAACAATGTTGTGAGGAACATTCTTATCAATACATCTTTGCATACTTGATGCTTATTTTCTTAGGAAAAAATACTATAAGTGAAATTGTTGAGTCTATTACTGATCAACAGGCACATATATTTTAAAGGCTTTTGATACACACTGGAGCAAAATCATTTGTATTTAACAGTTTCATATATTTGTCAAAAAAAATTAGCCACTAACCTGAGGATATAATCTATCTACAAAAATTCACCTAAATGACTGATTAGATGTCGAAGGCTGGCTGCCTTCCATAACTATAAGCTAGCAGCTCAATTGTGACTAAGGTGGAGAGCCTTGCTTCACTTGGTCCAAATAAAATTTACTGCCAAGTTCTCTGGGCTTAGCTTTGCCCATCACATTTTGGGTCTTTTTAACACTCTGAAGTAAGAAGTGACAAGAGATTAAAAAGATTAAAATTTAATCAAGAGGCTCACTTTTAGTTATCATAAGATGATTATGCTAGTGATATTGCCGCTCAAGAAAGTTTTCAAAGACACAAAGACCTTTAATCTCTAATGCTTAAGCTTTTAAGTTTACTACAGGAAAATTTTCCTTGAGAGAAAAATAGGGACACCAACAATTTAGATATCTCTGTGTCAGTATCACTGAAAAAAGTCACAAGTAGCCCTAGGTCTCTCTTTCTTGAAGATGCTCTCAGAGTTGACCCAAGGTAAACCTCCTAAATTCTATGTCCTTGGTGAAGGTGTCTCTCACCTTCTGCTTTACAGCAGTGAAAATAAAGTAGAAGTTATCAAGTAAGCAAAGAAAATTGTGTAAGTTTTGATAGCATATCATATTAAATGCATTCTTATGATTGTATTACTTGATTGCTTATATATACTTTAGAAATCTTTATATTTTACAGTGCACATGAAGGTGACTTATAGTTGACAATAGACAGTGATTGTGGGTTCCACGAAGGGGTGCTCAGTAGGTTCTTGGTTAGAAGTATAGCTATTTCCATAGAAAAGAAAATCCTACTGATATTGTTTGATTTATAGCACTTCTTCCACTATCTTGACCTGAAATAAAAATTTGGGGTATTAACTTCTTAGTCAAGAGTGAAAATATTTGTAATGACATTTTTCTATGGGAACATTAGAACCTATTTACTTTATGTTGATTTAAAATAACTTTTCCATTAACTTAACCCACATAAATGAAAGAATTGCTTGTCTCACAAATCTCTTCCCTCTTTGTATAAATTTATAGGACATGTGGTAAAATATATTAGTACAGTTTAAAATTGCTTCTGAAAAGTACTCCTGTTGATTAAATTTGGACAGAAGAGGTGGAGCCAGAACTTAGAGGCTGACAGTTGGGAGTTTGAGGTAGGCTGTGTGGAGCCATTTGAAGCTTTTGAGAATTGAACTAATCAGAATAAATAAGGATTTTCAAAACTATAATCTAGTCAGGATGTACATTTTAGATTGAAAGAAAATTGGGAGATCAGTTCAAAAACTGGTTTAGATGATGAAAACCTGGGCTCAATGTGCTGGCTCTAGAAACAAACATAAAGGGGATAAAGGAATAAAAGAGACATCTGAAAGGATGCAGCATACTGAATAACAGAGGGGCTGGGAAAAAAATGGTCAGAAGGACCATGACTTTGTGTTTGAGTGACTAAGGGCAAGGACTTTGGCTTTTCCACCACTATATATTCATTGTCTAAATCAGTGCTTGGCAAAGAGTAGATAAATATTTGCTAAGAGAGTGAAGGGCATTTATATCATCAAAAATGAGATGAAATTACCCATATGACCTTCTCAAATTAATTTCTCACTTGATATTTGTGAATCACCCACGTGGGACTCAGGGCAAATATTTACCAACCATATATTGTGGGCTTTTTCTCCCACCAGCAGACCTGATTTGTCAGATTTGTTTTGTAGCATGTACATCATGTTAGCTTTCCATCTTCCTCTAGGAGTGAATTTTAGTCTCTCCAAGGGATGATGCTTGTATGGCTCTTCCTTCATCTTTGGAGCAACAGAATGATTTGCTGGTAGACCTGGCTGCTTATTTACTTCCTCTATAAAGTCATGAAGAGAAACATGTTGCATTAGTATTTGCTTGCTTTGCATGGTGTATGGGAACTGGAAGGAAAGGATTGACTTGCATGGAGGAAGCCTAAGAGGCCAGAGTTTATGATCACAAAATCCCTCATTAAACAAGGATTATGGAATGGAAGGATGGTCTAGAAAGGTAAAGTCCCTGTCCTCAAGAAACTCAGGTAGAGGAGACCAAAATAGTATGGAGGAAAGAATCTAAACTGTAGATAAAGAAGTCACAAGTGACAAGGGTCTCAAAGACCCTTTCTTGGGTCTTATTTTCTTCATATGTTAAAAAAGAGAGTCTTGGGTTAGGTACTGTAAGATTTTTTCCTGCCCTAAAGTCTACTATTCTTTTTCTGACCTTTGGTGCATTGATGAAAATATCATTTATTTTTCATCAAGGCTTCTGTTCAGCTTCCTTCTGAATACTTACCTGGTGTTCCATGTTCGTTTTAGCACTTGCTTTAAGCCCTTACCAACATTCTGACTGTGTCTCTCAGCTTTTTATCATGGCAGCAACTCTTCCTCATTTTGTTAAGACTTAATTACTTAGCCTATTTAATTCAGACAACACAGCTGTTGTGTTTGGAGCAGCTAGTTTGATAAAGTTGTAAAAGGTACCCAGAAATTTATTAGGAGCTGCCTCAGACACAAACCAGCTTGTCTGCCCTTAGCTAGTGTTTATAACCCACATATTTACATTCCCACTGCATTTTGCCCTGAGCTACAATATTGCACTTAGGACTTGGTGGCTGTGATTGGCCCTTTCAACTCTAGTCCATCTCTGGGAAGCAACTTTTTTACCTAATGCCACACGGACCCTGTCCTATCATACGCATTAAAGAGTAAGCAGGTATCTTGTTAGGCGGCATCTCCTACTTGCTGTAAGAGAAGGTCTGAGCTCTTTCTCATACTCTTGATTAAACAGATTTATTACCAGATCATTGTCTATTCTGTTTTTAAAAGGCTACTACATAATTTTTCCTCTCTGAGAAAACTCCTAACTAATTATGCATAGTATTGTTGACCTCAGATTTCTACGTATTTATTAAATTTGCAAGGTAGAGCTTAACAAGGATGGCAAAGATTTACACTGACAGTTTCGTACAGTCTTCCCTCAGTGTCTGTGGGGAATTGATTCCAGGACACCCACAGATACCAAAATCTGTGGATATTCAAGTCACTTATGTAAAATGGTGTAGTATTTGCATATAACTTAAACATATCCTCCTGTATATTTTAAATAATCTCTGGATTACTTATAACACGTAATACAATGTAAATGCTGTGTAAATAGTTGCTGGTACATGGAAACTCAAGTGTTGCTTTTTAGAACATTCTGGAATTTTGGGGGACTATTTTTGATATGCAGTTGGTTGAGTCCACAGATGCTGAACCAGTGGATATGGAGGGCCAACTGTAGTGGTTATATATTATAGGTGAAGATTGAACAGAGATGCAGGGTTTAAGTAGAACTTTCAACATTTGCCTATAAATGCAATGGTGTTGACTCTCTTAAAACAGGCATTTTTTAAAGAAATGAGAATAGCATATAAACGCTTAAAGGTACCAAGTACCCAAAGGGATGTATTACTCCTTTTTCTTTGGTTGTTGTTTTGGATCCTTGGATCACTGTCTGGAATTAGCAGCTATCTCATCTGAGCATTTATAGAGTTCCAGTGGGGACTCTTGCTAATGAACCCTTCATTCATATAAGAGACTAACTAAGACTTTCAATTTCAGAGCTTGTTTCTTAGGGGAACTCATTTACCCCTTGATAAATTTCACATAGGGAAGTGGAAACTTGGACAGTACTTATATTCCCACACATGGCATGAGCTTTTTAAATATCTAGACAAAAATAAGTCTTATTAAGACTGAATTAATTAAAGAGTGCCTGCTTGGGTAACTCAATAGTCTAATAGAGCCCACACAGTCCAGTTGTCTGTGATTGGGGTAGATTTCATTACTATCTAGTCTCATTCAAGTTCACAAGCTGCTGAGGGCCCCCCTTTCATAAACCACTGCTCCTCTGGGTGTCATGCACTTATGAGTTTCCTAGGATGCCCCTTAAGAGGCAGTTCATATGGAATTCAGCATGGGCATGAATGGGTGTCCACCTGTTAGATGCTTCAAGGATGATGTGTAGGCCTTTTTCAATAATGTACTTTCACTCTAAAGCTCCTCAGTGTGGCTGATATACGGTTTTCATTAGAATGATATTGGTTAATTGATGAGTATTAGCTCAACTTCCATGTGGTTCCCTGGTATTAGTTACCATGTGGTTCTTCCAGGTCCATTCCAGTTGTTTACAAAAAATGTCACCCCCACCACTATTTTCCTCTGAATCCCAGCCCAAGGGATCCTGGAAGAGACAGAGATTAACTTGGGAGAGGCCAAGAGGATCATTTGCCTTTCTCTAGTCTATTTCCAATTTATTATTATGACAGGAACTCCATACCCTGCTCCCTTCATTATTGCTATAACTGTCCTAATTCTCTGTAAGGCAATGTGAGTGCCTGAGGTTGGTGAAGATAGGGTCCAAGGAAGTGCAGAAAAATAAAGCCATAAAGGTTAATATTTTAAGATACTACTTCACTACATATCTCAATATAGCATGCCTAGAAGAATTCCTTACCTTGAGGTTTTATGAAGATGCTGAAAGTAATTAATTGTTGGTGCAACTGAACCTAGATTGCTGAAAGACAATTGTATAGGCTCTCTAGGTGTTCTGATATCCCTGAGAAGCTGGTGAGAACACAAGTTGTGTGACTTAGCAAAGAGTTTAGGTCAGGATCCTGTTCTTGCTCCATTAGCCTGGAGAATTCTCTTCTAGACTCTGAGTCTTTTATTACTGATTCCAGTCTGTGCCTTCGCTCAAAGTCCAGTCTTTAGCACTGAGCCTTTATCAACTGGTTTCTATGGGATATTTTGCCTCTCTCTGTAGCGTCCTCTTAGAACTGGCAATGGATGTGCAACACCACAGTTCTCTTTCTAGTGGACTTAATATTGGTGTCTGTGTCTTAGCAGATGAATTCTTTTTGAGGGATCAGATCTTTTTGTCCTATTGTGTTGATGAGAGAAAAGTTTTAGAGCCTGTTTTTGGTAGCAGTCTCTCATTTCTTGTAGTCCCCAGTGTGGGTGGTGCCATAAGACATTTTGAGTAACAACTTAAAAAATCTCCTGGACAACGATGGCTTGGCACATTAGTGTTTTATCACTTCATTCCCAGTCTCTCATTACATTTACTGTGCAAAGTTTGGCCTCAGTTGGGGCTGAGAAGTTAGTTTTCTTGGCTGCTTCTTGATATTTTCACTTTAGATGTTATTTCCTAGTATAAAAGATGAGCTTAGCTTTCACTCTTCTCCCCTGCACCTGTGATATATTCGCATATTTCCCATTCCCCAATCTTCCTAATATAGATATATAGTTGTTTTAGTAGGATCAATATCCAATAGTTGTGTGATAATGATTATGTAAAAGCTATTCCCATTTATCTGAGTCATGATAACATTTACTTCTCTATA
The DNA here is from genome assembly GCF_025265405.1 of Mesoplodon densirostris. NCBI lineage: Eukaryota > Metazoa > Chordata > Mammalia > Artiodactyla > Ziphiidae > Mesoplodon > Mesoplodon densirostris. The sequence goes on from NC_082661.1 coordinate 93,561,146, forward strand.
CAACTTTTTGGATTTTTTAGAATTAATAATTTCCATGTTTACAAATTCATTGAATTTTTTCTGTGCTTATATTAGGGGTCAGCAAACTATAGCTCATGGACCAAATCTAACCTACTACCAGTTTTTATAAAATTTTTACTGAAATACAATCATGCCTATATGTTTACATGTTGTTTATGTCTGCTTTTACTCTACAACAGCAGAATTAAGTAGTGTAACAGAGACTGTATGACCTGGAAAGCCTAAAATATTTACTATCTGGCCCTTTATAGGAAAAGTTTGCCTGCATTCAGTTTATATAATTTAGCCTCAAACTCTGCAAATTTTCAGAGTATCTCCTCTAAATATATCCAGAAACATCAGGTATTCTATTAACTTCACTTCTTGGGGCAGTCTATTCTGGAGCTTTCTGATTTGTTTTCTGATCTTTCAACCTAGACTGGTTACCCCTGGCCTGGTATACAGATGTTTAGTCTGGTGTTACCCATTATCACCCATCTGGGGATACCCTTTGCTCTCTTCTGTGTCAGATCCTTTGTTAAGAAGGAGTCTTAAAAAATGTAAAATGTGACATCATAAAAAACAAAATGTGTGTGTGGGAGTAAGTAAAACTCTAGAGCTTTAGAATTTTAAATTGTTATCAACTTAAACTAGACTGTTATAAATATAAGTTGTTATATGTAAGTCTCATGATAACCACCAAGCAAAACTTACAGTAGATGCACAAAAGATAATGAGAAAGAAATCTAAGCATGTCACTAAAGAAAGTCATCAAACCACAAAGGAAGAGAGGAAGAGAAGAAGAAAAGAACAGAGGAACTACAAACAGCCAGAAAACAAAGAACAAAATGGCAATAAGTACATACCTTGCAACAATTACTTTAAATGTAAATGGACTGAATTCTCCAATCAAAAGACACAGAATGGCTGAATGGATAAAAAACAAGACCCATCTATTATTTATGCTGCCTACAAGAGACTCACTTCAGATGTAAGAACATACACAGACTGAAAGTGAAGAAATGGAAAAAAAAATTCCATGCAAATGGAAACCAAAAGAAAGCTGGTGTAGCTATACTTATATCAGAAAAAAACAGACTTTAACACAAAGACCATAATAAGAGACAAAGAAGGGCATTACATATTGATAAAGGGGTCAATGCACCAAAAGATACAACATTTGTAAATATTTATGCACCCAACGTATAAGCACCTAAATATATGAAGCAAGTGTTAACAGACCTGAAGGGAGAAATAACAATACAATAATAGTAGGGGGCTGTAAACCCCCCCTTATATCAATGGATAGATCGTCCTGACAGAAAATCAATAAGGAACCATCAGCTTTAAATGACACATTAGACCAGATAGACTTAACAGATATATACAGGACATTCCATGCAAAAGCAACAGAATATACATTCTTCTCAAGTGCACAGGGAATATTCTCTAGGCTAAAGCATATTGGGTTGGCCAAAAAGTACATTTGGGTTTGTCCATAACATCGGGCAAACCGAAACAAACTTTCTGGCCAACCCAATATATTAGGCGACAAAACAATTCTTTTTTAAAAACTAATTAATTAATTAATTAATTTATTTATTTATTGCTGTGTTGGGGCTTTGTTGCTGTGTGCGGTCTTTTCTCTACTTTTCTCTTTTTCTCTAGGTAGGGTCTACTCTTCCTTGTGGTGTGCGGGCTTCTCATTGCAGTGGCTTCTCTTGTTGCAGAGCACAGGTTCTAGGATCATGGGCTTCAGTAGTTGCAGCATTCTTCTCTTGTTATGGAGCACGCGCTCTAGGTGCATGGGCTTCAGTAGTTGCAGCACGCGGGCTCAATTGTTGTGGCTCACGGCTCTAGAGCGCAGGCTCAGTAGTTGTGCTGTACTGGCTTAGTCACTCCGCGGCATGTTGGATCTTCCTGGACCAGGGCTCAAACCCATGTCCCCTGCATTGGCAGGTGGATTCTTAACCACTGCACCACCAGGGAAGCCCCCACAAAACAATTCTTAACAAATTGAAGATTTCAAGCATATCAAGTCTTTTCCAACCACAATGATATGAAATTAGAAATCAATTATAAGAATAAATCTGGAAAATTCACAAATATGTGGATATTAAACAACATGCTCCTGAACAATCAGTGAATCAGCAAAGAAATCAAAAGCAAAAAAAAAATATTTTGATACAGAGCAGAAGCAAGAACTACAATCGTGCAGCCTGTGGAATGAAAACCACGTTCACAGAAAGACAAGATGAAAAGGCAGATGGCTAGGTACCCGATGAAGGAACAAGATAAAACCCTAGAAAAACAACTAAATGAAGTAGAGATAGGCAACCTTCCAGAAAAACAATTCAGAATAATGATAGTGAAGATGATCCAGGACCTCAGGAAAAAAATAGAGGGAAAGATTGAGATGATGCAAGAAATGTTTAACAAAGACCTAGAAGAATTAAAGAACAAACAAACAGAGATGAACAATACAATAACTGAAATGAAAACTACACTAGAAGGAATCAATAGCAGAATAACTGAGGCAGAAGAACAGATAAGTGACCTGGAATACAGAATGGTGGAATTCACTGCTGCAGAACAGACTAAAGAAAAAAGAATGAAAAGAAATGAAGAGCCTAAGAGACCTCTGGGACAACATTAAATGCAACAACATTCGCATTATAGGGGTCCCAGAAGGAGAAGAGAGAGAGAAAGGACGTGAGAAAATATTTGAAGACATTATACTAGAAAAATTCCCTAACGTGGGTAAGGAAGTACCCACCCAAGTCCAGGAAGCACAGAGAGTTCCACACAGGATAAACCCAAGGAGAAACATGCCAAGACTCATAGTAATCAAATTGGCAAAAATTAATGACAAAGAAAAATTATTGAAAGCAGCAAGGGAAAAATGACAAATAACATACAAGGGTACTCCCATAAGGTTAACAGCTGATTTCTCAGCAGAAACTCTACAAGCCAGAAGGGGGTGGCATGATATACTTAAAGTGAAGAAAGGGAAGAACTTACAACCAAGGTTACTCTACCTGGCAAGGATCTCATTCAGATATAATGGAGAAATCAAAAGCTTTACAGACAAGGAAAAGCTAAGAGAATTCAGCACCACCAAATCAGCTCTACAACAAATGCTAAAGGAACTTCTCTAAGTGGGAAACAAAAGAGAAGAAAAGGACCTACAAAAACAAACCCAAAACAATTAAGAAAATGGTCATAGGAACATACATATTGATAATTACCTTAAATGTGAATGGATTAAATGCTACAACCAAAATACACAGGCTTCTGAATGGATACAAAAACAAGACCCATCTATATGCTGTCTACAAGAGACCCACTTCAGACCTAGGGACACATACAGACTAAAAGTAAGGGGATGGAAAAAGATATTCCATGCAAATGGAAATCAAAAGAAAGCTGGAGTAGCAATACTCATATCAGATAAAATAGACTTTATAATAAAGAATGTAGTTACAAGAGACAAGAAAGGACACTACATAATGATCAAGGGATCAATCCAAGAAGAAGCTATAACAATTATAAATATATATGCACCCAACATAGGAGCACCTCAATACATAAGGCAACTGCTAACAGCTATAAAAGAAGAAATCCACAGTAATACAATAATAGTAGGGGACTTTAACACCTCACTTACACCAATGGACAGATCATCCAGACAGAAAATTAATAAGGAAACACAAGTTTATATGACACAATAGACCAGATAGATTTAAATGATATTTATAGGACATTCCATCAGATTACAGCAGATTACACTTTCTTCTCAAGAGCACACAGAACATTCTCCAGGATAGATCACATCTTGGGTCACAAATCAAGCCTCGGTAAATTTAAGAAAATTGAAATCATATCAAGCATCTTTTCCGAACACAATGCTATGAGGTTAGAAATAAATTACAGGGGGAAAAAACCTGTAAAAAACAGAAACACATGGAGGCTAAACAGTACGTTACTAAATAACCAAGAGATCAGTGAAAAAATCAAAGAGGAGACCAAAAAATACCTAGAGACAAATGAAAATGAAAACATGACGATCCAAAACCTATGGGATACAGCAAAAGCAGTTCTAATAGGGAAGTTTATAACAATACAATCCTCCTTCAAGAAACAAGAAAAATCTCAAACAATCTAACCTTACACCTAAAGGAACTACAGAAGGAAGAACAAACAAAACCCAAATTTAGCAGAAGGAAAGAAATCATAAAGATCAGAGCAGAAATAAATGAAATAGAAACAAAGAAAACAATAACAAAGATCGATAAATCTAAGACCTGGTTCTTTGAGAAGATAAACAAAATTGATAAACCTTTAGCCAGACTCATTAAGAAAAAGAGGGAGAGGACTCAAATCAATAAAATTAGAAATGAAAAAGGAGGAGTTACAACAGACATTGCAGAAATACAAAGCATACTAAGAGGCTATTACAAGTAACACTATGCAAATAAAATGGACAACCTGGAAGAAATGGACAAATTCTTAGAAATGTATTACCTTCCAAGACTTAACCAGGAAGAAATAGAAAATATAAACAGACCAATCACAAGTAATGAAATTGAAACTGATTAAAAATCTTCCAACAAACAAAAGTCAAGAACCAGATGGCTTCACAGGTGAATTCTATGAAACATTTAGAGAAGAGCTAACACCCATCCTTCCCAAACTCTTCCAAAAAATTGCGGAGGAAGGAGTACTCCCAAACTCATTCTATGAGACCACCATCACCCTGATAACAAAACCAAACAAAGATACTACAAAAAAAGAAAATTAGAGACCAATATCACTGATGAATATAGATGCAAAAATGCTCAAGAAAATACTAGCAAACAGAATCCAACAACACATTAAAAGGATCATACACCATGATCAAGTGGGATTTATCCCAGGGATGCAAGGATTCTTCAACATACACAAATCAGTCAATGTGATACACCATATTAACAAATTGAGGAATAAAACCCATATAATCATCTTAATAGATGCAGAAAACGCTTTTGACAAAATTCAACACCCATTTATGATAAAAACCCTCCAGAAAGTGGGCATAGAGGGAACCTACTTTAACATAATAAAGGTCATATGTGATAAACCCACAGCGAACATCATTCTCAATGGTGAAAAACTGAAACCATTTCCTCTAAGATCAGGAACAAGACAAGGTTGTCCACTCTCACCACTATTATTCATCATAGTTTTGGAAGTCCTATCCACGGCAATCAGAGAAGAAAAAGAAATAAAGGAACGCAAATTGAAAAAGAAGAAGTAAAACTGTCACTGTTTGCAGATGACATGATACTATACATAGAGAATCCTAAACATGCCACCAGAAAACTACTAGAGCTAATCAATGAATTTGGTAAAGTTGCAGGGTACAAAATTAATGCACAGAAATCTCTTGCATTCCTATACACTAATGATGAAAAATCTGAACGAGAAATTAAGGAAACACTCCCATTTACTATTGCAACAAAAAGAATAAAATACCTAGAGATAAACCTACCTAGGGAGACAAAAGACCTGTATGCAGAAAACCTATAAGACACTGATGAAAGAAATTAAAGATGATACCAACAGATGGAGAGATAAACCATGTTCTTGGTTTGGAAGAATCAATATTGTGAAAATGACTATACTACCCAATGCAATCTACAGATTCAATGCAATCCGTATCAAATTACCAATGGCATTTTTTACAGAAGTAGAACAAAAAATTTTAAAATTTGTATGGAGACAGAAAAGACCCCGAATATACAAAGCAGTCTTTAGGTAAAAACGCAGAGCTGGAGGAATCAGATTCCCTGACTTCGGACTATACTACAAAGCTACACTAATCAAGACAATATGGTACTGGCACCAAAACAGAAATATAGATCAATGGAACAAGATAGAAAGCTCAGAGGTAAACTCACGCACCTATGGTCAACTAATCTATGACAAAGGAGGCAAGCATATACAATGGAGAAAAGACAGTCTCTTCAATAAATGGTGCTGGGAAAGCTGGACAGCTATATGTGAAAGAATGAAATTAGAACTCTCCCTAACACCATACACAAAAATAAACTCAAAATGGGTTAGAGACCTATATGTAAGATCAGACACTATAAAACTCCTAGAGGAAAACAGAGGAAGAACACTCTTTGACATAAATCACAGCAAGGTGTTTTTTGATCCACCTTCTAGAGTAATGGAAATAAAAACAAAAACAAATAAATGGGACCTAATGAAACTTCAAAGCTTTTGCACAGCAAAGGAAACTATAAACAAGATGAAAAGACAGCCCTCAGAATGGAGGAAAACATGTGCAAATGAATCAATGGACAAAGGATTAATCTCCAAAGTATATAAACAACACATGTAGCTCAATATTAAAAAAAGAAACAACCCAATCAAAAAATGGGCAGGAGACCTAAATAGACATTTCTCCAAAGAAGACATGCAGATGGCCAAGAAGCACATGAAAAGCTGTTCAACATCACTAATTATTAGAGAAATGCAAATCAAAACTACAATGAGGTATCACCTCACACCAGTTAGAATGGGCATCATCAGAAAATCTACAAACAACAAATGCTGGAGAGGGTGTGGAGAAAAGGGAACCCTCTTGCACTGTTGGTGGGAATGTAAATTGATACAACCACTATGGAGAACAGTATAGAGGTTCCTTAAAAAACTAAATATCGAATTATCATATGATCCAACAATCCCACTATTGGGCATATGCCCAGAGAAAACCATACTTGAGAAAAAGACACATGCACCCCAATGTTCACTGCAGCACTATTTACAATAGCCAGGTCATGGAAGCAACCTAAATGCTCATCGACAGACAAACGGATAAAGAAGATGTACATATATACAATGGACTATTACTCAGACATAAAAAGGAACGAAATTGGGTCATTTGTCGAGACGTGGATGGATCTAGATACTGTCATACAGAGTGAAGTAAGTGAGAAAGAGAAAAACAAATATTGTATATTAACGAATATATGTGGAACCTAGAAAAATGGTATAGATGAACTGGTTTGCAGGGCATAATTTGAGACACAGATGAGAGAACAAACCTATGGACACCAAATGGGGAAAGCGGCGGGGGGTGGGGGTGGGGGTGTGATGAATTGGGTGATTGGGATTGACATGTATACACTGATGTGTATAAAATTGATGACTAATAAGAACCTGCTGTATAAAAAAATAAATAAAATAAAAAAATATTTTGATACAAACAAAAATGGAAATACAATGTACTAAAACTTACGGGATGCAGCAAAAGCAATTCTAACAGGGAAGTTCATAGTGATAAATGCCTACCTCAAGAAACAAGAAAAATCTCAAATAGACAACATAACTTTATGCCTCAAGAATCTAGGAAAAGAAGAACAAGTGAGGCCCAAAATTAGTAGAAGCAAGGAAATAACAAAGATCAGAGCAGAAATAAATGAAATAGAGACTAAAAAGACAATAGGAAAGATCATTGAAACCAAGAACTGGTTCTATGAAAAGTTAACCAAAATTAACAGACATTTAGCTAGACTCATCAAGAAAAAAACAGAGAGGAGTCAAATAAATAAAATCAGAAATGAAAGAAAAGTTACGACTGGTACCACAGAAATAAAATGATCATAAAAGATTACTGTGAACAATTATATGCCAATAAATTGGACAACCTAGAAGAAATGGATAAGTTCCTAGAAACATACAACCTTCCAAGAGTGAGTCATGAAGAAATAGAAAATCTGAACAGACCAGTTACTAGTAAGGAGGTTGAATCTATAATTTAAAAACTCCCTACAAACAAAAGTCTAGGACCAGATGATTTCACTAGTGAAACTTATCAAATATTCAAAGAAGAATTAACACCAATCCTTCTCAAATGCTTTCAAAACATAGAAGAGGAGGGAACACTTCCAAACACCTTTTACAAAGCCAGCATTACCCTGATACCAAGACCAGACAAGGATGCCACAAGAAAATAAAATTACAGGCCATTATCCCTGATGAACATAGATGCAAAAATCTTCAACAAAATATTAGCAAACCAAATTCAACAGTATATTAAAAGGATCATACACCATGATCTAGTGGGAGTTATTCCAGGTATGAAAGGATGGTTCAACACTGGCAAATCAATGAATGGATAACCACATTAAGAAAACAAATGATAAAAATCACATGATCATCTCAGATGCAGAAAAAGCATTTGACAAAATTCAACATCCATTCATGACAAAAACAAAACAACTCTCAACATAATGGATATAGAGGGAACATACCTCAACATAATAAAGACCATATTTGACAAATCTATAGCTTACATCATGCTCAATGGTGAAAAGCTGAAAGCTTTTCCTCCAAGATTAGGAACAAGACAAGAATGCCCACTTCTGCTGCTTTTATTCAACATAGTATTAGAAGTCTTAGCCAGAGCAATTAGGCAAGAAAAAGAAATAAAAGGCATCCAAATTGGAAAGAAGGAGTAAACCTGTCACTATTTGTAGATGACAAGATACTATATATAGAAAACCCTAGAGATGCCACCAAAAAACTGTTAGAACTAATAAATGAATTCAATAAAGTTGCAGGACACAAAATTAATATATACAAATCTATTGCATTTCTATACACTAACAATGAACTTTCAGAAAGAGAAATTAAGGAAACAATCCCATTTACCATTGCATCAAAAACAATAAAATACCTAGGAATAAACTTACCAAAGGAGGTAAAGACCTGTATTTGGAAAACTGTAAGACAGTGATAAAAGAAATTAAAGATGACACAAACAGGTGGAAAGATATACCATGTTCATGGATTGGAAGAATTAGTATTATTAAAATGACCGTTCTACCCAAGGCTATCTACAGATTCAATAAAATCCCTATCAAAATACCAATGGCATTTTTCACAGAACTAGAACAAATAATTTTAAAATTTGTATGGAAATAAAAAGACCCCGAATAGTCAAAACAATCTTGAGAAAGAAGAACAGAGTTGGAGGAATCATGATTCCTGGCTTCAGACTATATTACAAAGCTACAGTCATCAAAGCAGTATAGAACTGGCATGAAAACAGACACATAGATCAATGGAACAGAATAGAGAGCTCAGAAATAAACCCATACACTTATGTTCAATTAATCTATGACAAAGGAGGGAAGAAAATACAGTGGAGAAAAGACAGTCTTTTCAATAAGTGGTGCTGGAAAAACTGGACAGCTACATGTAAAAGAATGAAATTAGAACATTTTCTCACATCATGTATGAAAATAAACTCAAAATGGATCAAAGACCTAAATGTAAGACTGGATACCATAAAAGTCCTAGAAGAAAACATAGGCAGAACATTCTTTGACATAAACTGTAGCAATATATCATTTGGATCTCTTTTGGCAAAGGAAACAAAAGCAAAAAGTAATACATGGGACCTAATTAAATTTAAAAGCTTTTCGTCAACAAAATGAAAAGACAACCTACTGAATGGGAGAAAGTATTGCAAATGATATGACCCATAAAGGGTTGACATCCAAAATATATAAACAGCTCATACAATGCAACATCAAAAAAACAACTCGATTAAAAAATGGGCAGGATGGGCTTCCCTGGTGGCGCAGTGGTTGGGGGTCCGCCTGCCGATGCGGGGGACGCGGGTTCGTGCCCTGGTCCCGGAGGATCCCGCATGCCGCGGAGCGGCTGGGCCCGCGGGCCATGGCCGCGGAGCCTGTGTGTCCAGAGCCTGTGCTCCGCAGCGGGAGAGGCCACAGCAGTGAGAGGCCCGCGTACAGCAAAAAAAAAAAAAAAAAAAAAATGGGCAGGAGACCTGAATAGACAGTTTTCCAAAGAAGACATACAGATGACCAACAGGCACATGAAAAGATGTTCAATATCGCTAATCACCAGAGAAAAACAAATCAAAACCACAATGAGATATCACCTCACACCTGTCAGAATGGCTATCATCAAAAAGATGGCAGGGCTTCCCTGGTGGCGCAGTGGTTGAGCGTCCGCCTGCCAATGCAGGGGACAAGGGTTCATGTCCTGGTCCGGGAAGATCCCATATGCCGCGGAGCGGCTGGGCCCGTGAGCCATGGCCGCTGGGCCTGCACGTCTGGAGTCTGTGCTCCGCAGCGGGAGGGGCCACGACAGTGAGAGGCCCGCGTACCGCAAAAAAAAAAAAAAAAAGATGGCAAATAGCAATTGTTGGTGAGGATGTGGAGAAAAGAGAATGCCTGTACACTGTTGGAGGGAATGTAAATTGGTGCAGCCACTATGGAAAACAGTACAGAGGTTCCTCAAAAAGTAAAATAGAACTATTATATGATCCAGCAATTGCATTCCTGGGTATATATCTGAAGAAAACGAAAACACTAGTTTGAAAATGCACCCCATGTTCATCGCATCACTCTTTACAATAGCCATGATATGGAAACAACCTGAGTGTTCATTGTCAGATAAATGGATAAAGAAAATATTATATATATATATATATATATATATATATATATATATATATATATACATATCACATTTTTATATATATATATATAAACACACATATACACACAATGGAATATTATTCAGCAATAAAAAGAATGAAATCTTGCCATTTGTGACAACATGGACCTTGAGGGCATTATGTTAAGTGAGATAAATCAGACAGAAAGACAAATACTGTATGATCTTACTTATATGTGGAATGTAAACAAACCAACAAGCAAGCAAAAACAGCAAGCTCAGAGAACAGATTGGTGGTTGCAGGGGCTGGAAGTGGGGGCTGGGCAAAATGGTGAAGGGAGTCAAAAGTTACAAACTTTCAGTTATAAAATAAATGTGTCATGGGGATGTAGTGTATAGCATGGTGACTATAGTCAATAATACTGTATTTCGTATTTGAAAGTTGCTAAGACAATAAATCCTAAAAGTACTCCCTGCAAGAAAAAAAATTCTGTAACTATATATGGTGATGGGATTTAACTAGATTTATTGTGGTGATCATTTAGCAATGTATAAAATATTGAATCACTATGTTGTACACCTGAAACTAATATACTGAATGTCAATTATACTTCAATAAAAAATTTAAAAAGAAAGGATCTCATGTCTTATTTTTTCTAAAAATATTCTTCATTCTTTCACTTTAGTGGAATACAATCTCCTGCTTTCTGAAAAAGGGTGTGTGGGATAATTTTTTGAGCCCTTGCATGCCAGAAGATGCTTTTTATATTATCTTCATTTGTGATTAATTGTTTGGCTGGGTGTAAAATTCTAGATTGGGGATAGTTTTCTTTTGATTTTGAAGCCATCATTCCTTTATCTTCTAATTTCCAGTATCGTTGAGATGTCTAAAGCCACTCTGATTCCATATTCTTTTTATGTGATTTAAGAAAAAAAACTCTTCAAAGTTCATTTTCTCAGTGTTCTGACATTTCATACTGATGTGCCTTGATATGAATCTATTTTCATCAATTAGGCCAGGCAATTGTTTAGCCCATTTAATCAGTAAATTCATGTTCTTCAGTGTGTGAAATGTTTTTGAATTATGTAGTTGATGTTTTACTCTGGCAACATACCTGAAGGCAGAGCTTCTTAATCAGGTGAGTGTATACAATTACTTGGTAGAATTTTAGAGATATACATGCCCAGGCTGAAGCCCTAGAGTTTCTGGCCGATATATCTGGGTTATGGCTCTATATCTGGGGTACGACTCTCAGTATGTATATTTTGCAGAAGCTCTTGAGGTAATTCTGAGAAGCACCTCTGAAAAAGAGCCATTACTTTAGGGCAATAACTCTTAGAGTATGGTCTCAGGAGTGTGACATCATGGAGTAAAATAGTATGGAAAAAATAGTCTTTGAAATCAAATTTGAGTTCAGTTACTCCTTCCCAACCATCACATTTGGTTGGTGTGTGATCTTGAGCAAGTATTAAATGGGAATGATGATGATGATGAACTAGCTTGGGTTTTTGTATATATTTTTAAATATAAAAATGCCCACCAAAGTGCCTGGCAACACAGTAAGTCCTAGATTTCCTCTTCCCAGCTGCTACATGTGATATGAAGAAAATAGGTCAGGGTAAGGATTGTTTTTTGACTTCAAGGGAGCATGTAAACTATAGCCATGCTGTATCAGAAGGATAGTGGGTATCAGGTAAATGCTCTGGTTTGAGTCTTTCATACTTCACATTCTCACAGCACTCGGAAGCTTGGTTTATACTATATTGACTCGTGTGTTTAGATCTTATGTCACTCTATAATTGCTCTTTAAATAGTTCTGATGGGCATTTTGCCTAGCCAGTCAGATGGCAAATTACACAAAGGTGATTACAGTCTGAGTAATCCATAGTGCCTGGTACAGGGTTCTGTGTATCAAAAATTTCTTTCTTGAAATGAGATCATCGCAGCCTAACATTTACCCACTTTTCTTATTGACCGAGGAGACAGAACATGAATAAAACAGAGCTTAGGAGTTTAGGAGAACATGATTACCAACTCAAATATCCGGCATGGTGTTTCTCAGCAGTTATCTGGATGACAACATAATGATACTGATTTATTGGTGCTTTGCTTTAAAAACCACTTAGGAAGATAATAGCAATAAGTTTTTTATCTGTACTTACTGTTGACTGGTTGGCTCTTCATCCCTCTACTGTTCTGGGTGATGTTATTGGCGTATGTAAAATTGCAATATGTAAAACATGCATGGTTTTCGCTTTATTCATAAGATCCTTTAGAGCAAGAACCTTGCCTTAATAAATTTCATATTTCCAATGCCTAGAATAGTGTGTGATACATAATAAGCACTCAGCATAAATTCTGTTGATGAGTCTTCATATATATACATAATGCTGAGTAAAGATGTAGGCCAGTAATTCTTTGGGATGCAGAGCATTTATTCATTTTCAAAACAGAACATTAGTTTTTCTCAGACTTCTGAGAATTTGTGGTCTTCTAGGCATTTAATCATAGATATCTGTAATCATCTTACATTACCAAAATTGTTATGAATTTGGGGTTTATGTTATTTGACTTTAGAGCATTTCTACTTTTTAATATACCAAATATTCACCAAATATCATCTGTTTTCAAGATTCTTTGAAATTCTACTGTAATGGTATATTTATTTAGATTTAAGGCCGACATTTGATGATTCAAGCAATTTACAAATACTTGTATTGATAAATATACTTTAATCTAAAGTATTATTACTGTGGACTATCAGAACTATATTACATCTTTAAAAATTATTTAGTTGCCAAATGATTTTTTTTGTAGTAAAATTCATGTAATATAAAAGTCACATTTTAACCATTTTTAAGTGTACAATTCAATGACACTTAGGACACTCACAGTGTCATGCAACTATCACCCCTATGTAGCTCCAGACATTTTCATCACTCTAAAAGGAAATGGGAGATATTAAGCAGTCACTCCCATTCTACCCTCTCCACAGCCCCTAGCAACTAATCTGTTTTCTGCCTCCTCTAGATATTTCATATAAATGGAATCATACAATATGTGGCCTTTAGTGACTGGCTTCTGTTATTAGCATAATATTTTCTAGGTTTATCAATGCTGTAACATGTATCAGTACTTCATTCCTTTTTAAGGTTGAATAATATTCCACTGTGTATATATACTACATTTTGTTTATCCATTCATCTGTTGATGGACATTGTGCTTTTCCCACCCTTTGGTGTGAATAGTGCTGCTATGAACATTCGTGTATGTGTCTATCTGAGTCCTTGTTTTCGATACTTTTGGGTATATACCTAGGAGTGAAGTTGCTGGATCATATGGTAATTCTATGTCTGACTTATTGAGGAACTGCCAAAAGTATCACTGTTTTACATTCCCACCAGCAATGTATGAAAGTTCCAATTTCTCCATATCCTCATCAACACTTGTTATTTTGTTTTTGTTTTTTTTTAAACATAGCCACCTTACAAGTGATTTTAAACTTTATTATAATTTCTTATCCTTCCATGGGGCATATTTGCAGCCCTCCATTGTGTATTATCTGGGGCAGCTTTGAGTTTTGGTCCATTGCTGGATTAAGGACACTTGTTCCTTGGGAAGAGGGAGTAGGGTTCTCTGTGTGATTTCCTGGTTAATGCTAACAGGGCTCTTTGACCCATCAATACTGTGTTGTTTAGGTGCCTGAGAGTGTCAGACTTGGAGTGTTGCTGTTGATTGCTGTGGACAGTTTTTGTCTTTGTAGGGAAGATTTACAGGTTTATGGCTAGAGTGAGGACTTTTGTGTTCTTGGAGCTATTTTTACCACATCCAGATAACTCTATTGCAACAAATATAGGATAAGTAATCATTCTTACTATTTTGATGTCAGAAAGAGTACATTAGTAATAATTTCAGTTTTCTGCTGAAAAGAAACAGTGTCTTCCTCTGTTAGAAAATTATTTTAGACAGCAGAATGTTGGCAAGTTTAAGAGTTTTACTGCTTATTTTATGATAACATTTTCTCCTTTGAGAGACAAATATAAACAATAAAGTATATAAGTAGTTGTATAGAGCAGCAATGTTTAAATACATTGTTATGTGCAGGCTTAACATCCTGACCTAAACTTTTGAAAGAATGTATAAAAGAGGTTGTTTAGTTTCACCTAGGGGTGATCAAGGCTACCATATTTATGCCACATTTTCAAATGCCATAGGCTGCTTTCAGAATCCAGAGGAGGTCTTTAAGTACAAAGATCCAGAGGTAAATATAGAAAGACAGTGGTCCATTCTTTCTGTTACTTAACAGTCTCCCTCAGGGTGTGGGTTAGGTGCTTGGGTCATGCAATTAAAAACACCAAAGCACATAAAAACAAAAAACAAAAAAACACCAAAGCACAACTTATTGATTGCTCAAGAATGTGGGTTAAGTATTAGGCTGCTACTAACTTTCTCATGCAGTTTCCCAAAGAACTCATTGGGTATAAACACAAATGTATGGAAATATTTTAACACTACCTGATATTATACTATTTGGAAAGAAATTTTAGCTTTGTTTTGAGGGAAATATTTATTACTAGTGTAAGCACCTCAAATGATATGTCTTCAAAGTGCTAATAACTCACCTGGTTGGTACAGAAACCATTAGTTAAATAAGAAAATTAATGAAAGACCAGTAGAGATAAAAGGCAAAGAAAGCCTGTATCTCATAGTTTTTAGCATATAAACATAGGATTTTAGGAAGCACTATCGTACATGCTTAGTAGGCTTTCAAAAAGTGTTTGTAGAATTGATTTGAATAATGTAGGAAAGAGAAAATGTTATAAACTGAACTAAAATATTTAACTTAATGAGCCAGCTAATCCAAAGAGGAATCTTTCTTTGTTGCTATATCCAAAGGAGCTCAATTTTTCTGTTTACCAATCATTCAACAATGTTTATGTAGTGCCTTCTACGTGCCAGGCACAGAGATGAAGCAAGGTGAGATGATGGAAAGACAGGGAATGAGAGGAATGTAAAAAAAGATGTGCAGTCATAGAAGTCTACAAAAGTCAGGAGCAGACAGGAGGAAGAAAGAGGAGGAAGACATTAACACTGACAAAGTAATGGTGGCATATTAGAGAGATTCACAAAGAAATGACTCAAGCTCAGTTTTGAAGGTAAATGCTGGTTTATCAGAAAGACAATGCCCAAGGAAATTCTGAGTAGCCAGAACAGCATGGGCTAATGTGGAGGCATGAAACAATACAGTGTGCTCAGGAATTACAAATAATTTAACGTTGGTGGTTCTGAAAGTTTAAGGTTTGAGGAGGAATAGTGAAATACGAGGCTGGAAAGATATTCAAGGCCTGGGTCTTGGAAGCTTTATATTCCAAGATAAGGGACATGGAATTTATCCAGCTGGTAATGATGAGCCATTTAATTGCTTTAAACAGAGGACTGGCAGTTGAGACTTGGGATTCTTGCTGAGATTTTGTACAGAGCAGCATCTCTCTTAGGACCACACACATTGCCATCTTCTGCAATACTTAAAAAAAATTCAGAGCCCTGAATTGCACCTTAGATCCACTGAATCAGAATTTCCGGGAGGGGGGAAACTTGGGAATCAGCATGTTCAACCAGATTCTAAAGGATTCCCTTCCACCCTGCAGTTTCAAGCTCAATGCTTCTCAAATTTGGATTGAGGGAGGGGGCAAGACTAAATGCAGGGAGATCATCTAGGAGGTGATGTGATTTTCCAGATGAGAACGTTTGAGCCAGCCACAATAGGGATAGAGGAGAAGATGATGAACTTGAGAGATACTTTGGAGATAAAATCAAATGCAGTTGGTGATTAGACTGAGTGAAAAGGAGGGTTTCAAGCCAGGTTTCTAGAATAATTGGGTAATGCACAAATAGCTATTATTAATGTTTTAATAAATTATAATTTTCCTTTAAATATATGATTTAAAAATTTTATGCATCCTTAAATTTGATTTATTGTTTTTTGGGGGGGGCAGTTCATTGTTTTGTTGTCACTGAGTTTTGTGGTAAAAATAAATGGAAAAATACATCAATTTATTGATATCTGTTACAGTCAACTTGTCAGGAAAATACTTATTTAGTTATAACTCTCCAAATACCTACTTGCCTCTGTGAATAAAACAAACACATTTAGTTCTGATATTTCTGAAGGTCTAAGTCAGCATACAACCAAAGCCCTTGGAAGCCTGAGCCAGGAGCTGGAGACACAGTGAGGTTTGGTAGACTGATTTTTCAAGTTGGACAAAACCCAATAAAATTGTCAAGTATGTACATTTGTCTCTGTCACTGTCTCTTTTCTATCTCTTCCTTTCTGGTTCTGTCCTGAAGAAGAGATTCCTTGCATACTACTTGTGTCTATTGTTGCTAACTCTTAACTAATGTACTGACAGATAAGAACCAAAGCTACAATTCTTTCAGGAGTGTGGTGGAGATTATAGTGCTCACCCATGCCTTTGCTCTCCTGTACTTCCCAGCTACCTGTGCAGTTAGGTTGTTCATGTGAGTGATATCTGTCCAGCAGAATGTGGGGGGAAATGATGTATTCCGCTTGTAGGACTGCATGATCTGCATCTGTGAATCTAAAGCATCCTACACTGTCCATCTTCCATGCTCACCTTGTCTCATCCCCAATCCCCTTTAAAGGACTCCAGACATCTGCATCAGACTTTGCATGAGCAAGAAATACTTTTATTGTGTCAGGCTACTGAGATTCCAGTTTAGTCTGTAGCATAGCACTGTCTACTCTGACCCATGCAGAGGTTATTTTAAATTTCATAGATGACTATTAAGGGTATTTAAGTCACAAATAAATGGAGCTAATGAAAGAATGACAGGCACTGGGGTGACTCTTTTGGGACAAAAGGGGGCCCTTTTGGTACAGCCTTAAATCACATCACAAAGTCTACCCTCCTTGAGCCTTAAGGATATTGTATTGACATCAGAATTTGTCTCTTACTTGTTTGGTGCTGCTCCCATCATGTTTTCAGTCTTTTGATTTGCAAAATGGGGTGATTAATACCCATGTAATAGGATTATTGAAAGGATTAAAGAGATGCCATATGTAAAATGTCTAGACCGGCGCCTAGCACATAGCAGGTGCCAGAGCCATCCTGGGAGAGCATCAGAGATGCAATCCCGTAATTAACTTCATAAATTTCTGATGTGATTCACAGATGGGTGTTATTTACATTAGTGGCATCTAGTAGTTTTTAAATTCCTGTTTAAAAATGGAACTCTCCAAATTCCAATGTCATAGGGCTCTGACTGCCCTGCCCAAATTGATGCATAGATAAGTGCCCAAATAAAGGATAACTATTGTATTTTTCTGTTGCTCTTCAAAAGGAGGTGAGGGCAACATTGCCATTGTGAGGATTGATTATTCTCCAGGCTTGGGCCAGAAAGGCTGAATCTCCATGGCTATGCTTGCTAGCTAGGCAATGCTGTACAACTGATTGAATTGATGCCAGTCTAACTGATTTGTTCTAAAGGCTAGAAAAACTTGATTGAGCCATGGGTGTAATAACTACATGTTCTAATCTTGTTTATGCTCAACTTGTTTCTTTCTATAAACAATAGCAGGAAGAGCGTTAGATGGGGGTGGGGTTGTAGATTTCAAAAGACTTGAGATAGATCTCCATAGTTCCCAGTTTTACTACTGTGTTCCCAGCTTTACTACTGTGAGACAATGAAAACTTAACCTTTCCAGCTTCATTTTCTCACCTTTGAAATGAGAGCTTGGACTAGTGTATCTTTAAGGATCCCCTAGGATCTAAGGATCTTTTCTCTAGTCTACTATAACCCAAACATAATTGAAGTTCCACATGGCTCAGTCTCTGTGCAAGAATAATTCAAAAAATGGTGTGGTACCCCAAAAGTCATTACAGCTATTAAAGTATTTTTTAGTTTCTCAGTAAACTTCCAAAGTGGGGTGTGCATTTCTCTGGGAGGGTACTCTGTTTAAAAAAAATAGCTTTATTGAGATACAATTCACATTACCATACAATTCACCCATCTAAAGTGTACAATTTAATAGATTTTAATATGCATTCTTAATATAGAAAGGGCATCTTAAAATCTCTCTACTTCACTGTCATCCTCATTTCCTTCCCACATGGACATCAGGTGCTCCCCAAAGCTCGGAATCTCCGCCTGACACCTCACAATCCCGCAAACTCTCCCTGACACCCATTTCGCGATTCTCTGGTCTCCCTCCCTCCCTGTCCATTTTTGTACTGTCTCTCCATCTGTTCCTTATTCAGATTCTAAAGAACAAAGGGATGTCCAAAAGCAACCTGGACAGGTAAGAAAATTAATTTCCTCTTTAGCCGTACAAGGGGGACATGAGGTATGGAGGGAAGACTGTAAAGTCTCACATTGAACTATTCTTTTCTCTTTTTTTGGCCATGCCTCACGTCTTGCAGGATCTCAGTTTCCTGACCAGGGACTGAACCTGGGCCATGGCAGTGAAAGCCCAGAATCCTAACCACTAGACCACCAGGGAACTCCCATACTGAACTATTCTTATTCCTGTTGTACTATGGGCACAGTGTGACTTGTTCACCCACTTGTTTTTCCTCTCTGTACTTTCAGTCAGCTCTGCCCTTATGCATAACTAGAGTGCAGTGTTGTTTCTGAGGAAGACCTAGAGTTTAGGGGACAAAGTGTTAAATTAATTTCTTGCAGATTGACACAAATTCCACTTGTCTCATTTGCTGTAACAACTGAAAAGCTGTACTCACATTGGTTACTTCTGCCTAAGGGGAGTGGAGCTCAATAGTATCTCTGGGATTGCGTGGGTATGTCCAGGCAGTGACAGGCCTGCCCTTGCCTGCAGTGGCAGGCCCTGCCTGATAAGGCCATACCATGCCTCTCAGCTCACTGGGAAGTCATCTCCATGCATTGTGAAAATTTCACTGTGACCCAGTTCGTTCAGTGAGTTGTTTTACTGAATTTCATACTGATGAAAATCAATTAAAGAATAAAAATTTATTAAGCACCTATTGTGTTCAAAATATGCCCTAAGTATTCTGTGGTCCCTAGCCTCATGCAGTTTTAAAATGGAGAAGTATATATAAGCACATGGAACATTATCATATTAGACCTAAAAAGACACATCTTCTTTTTTTTTTTAAGATTTAATTTTTAATTTATTTTTGGCTGCGTTGTGTCTTGGTTGCTGTGCGTGGGCTTTCTCTAGTTGTGGCGAGCAAGGGCTACTCTTCATTGCGGTGTGAGGGCTTCTCATTGTGGTGGCTTCTCTTATTGCAGAGCACGGGCTCTAGGTACGCGGGCTTCAGTAGTTGTGGCACGTGGGCTCAGTAGTTGTGGCTCGTGGGCTCTCCAGCGCAGGATCAGTAGTTGTGGTGCACGGACTTAGTTGCTCTGTGGCATATGGGATCTTCCTGGACCGGGGATAGAACCCATGTCCCCTCTATTGGCAGGCAGATTCTTAACCACTGCACCACCAGGGAAGTCCCGGCACTTGTCTTTTAGGACAACTTGAATTTTTTTTTTTGGAATGGAAAATATTCTTGTAATAAGTTGATTAATAAATAATACATTGTTTACTGTAAAATATTTTGTAACACATAGAATTATGAAGGAGAAAGTATAAAGGATGAGAAATTCTGCTCCCTAGAAATAACTACTGTTAGAGTTTTGATGAACATTCTTTGAGCCATCTTGCTGTGCATACACACACACATATTATACACACATAATTTTACATAAACAGATTTATAATATACTTGCTATTTGTAACCTGCCTCTTTTTGACTCAAAAGTATGTCAGGAAATGGCTTCTCTATCAATAAATGTAGACTGACATTATTATACTTAATTTAAACATGTATTCAATTTTACCACCATAATTTATTTAACTAATGCCCTATTAATGAAAATTTAAATTATTTCCAATTCTTTAAAATATTACAAATAATCATTGCAGATGTGTCCAATTATGCCCTTACATAAATTACCTGGAGGTAGAATTGCTGGGTCAAAGATATGAGCATAATGTCACACTTCCCTCAAAAACCAAACCTTTGATTCAGATACTGTTAGCCCCTGGGGCCACTTTGGAGGCCCCTCAGATGGCACAAGTGTACAGCCTCTTGTGTGTCTCTGCCAAGGTCATTCTCTAGCTGTGGAGCCCTTCCACAGTCAGGAAGGCAGGAAGTGCCAGAAGTGCCTGGGAGTTAATATGACTCCTAACTAATAAATTATGAAAATTGGTGGATAAATGCCCCAGTTTCTTTGCCCTTTGGTGGGACTATTCTGATATTGTTCTACACAGTCCTTGGAGGAATTCAGTCTGTTGCCTGTAATGATATCTTGCTCATTAACTCACTTGTTTGCTTTCCTCCCTTATTGCCTGACTTCCCCACTCCTTTACTCAGCTTCCTGGGATTTGTACTCAAATTCTAGTCTCAGGGTCTGCTTCTGGGGGAACCCAAATGAAGACATCCTTCATATTACAGATGGAAAGTATGGTAGGCCCAATAATGTGCCCCCAAAGGTGCCCACATCTTAGTTCCTGGAACCTACGAAAATGTTCCTTTACATGGCAACAGGGATTCTGCAGATTTAATCACATATTAAGAACCTTGAGATGGGAAGATTATCCTGGATTACCCGACTGGCCCCGATGTAATCATATGAATCCTTAAAAGTGACAGAGGGAGGCAGAAGAGGAGAGTCAGAAGGAAATGTGAAGAATAGTCAGAGAGATGCAGTGTTATTGGCTTTGAAGATAGAGGAAGAGGGCCATGAGCCCAGAGTTGTGGGCGGCCTCTAGAAGCTGGAAAAGGCAAGGAAATGGATTCTCCCCTAGAGCCTCCAGAAAAGAACCAGCCTTGCTAACATCTTGATTTTAGTGGACCAAGGGGCAGACCAAGACTGTAGACATTGTGCAGGGTATGTAGTAGGGATGGAGTGTATGGTCAGGCCACTCAAGATGGCTGTTCTCTTGCTCTCTTTGCATCCCCTGCCTGACCAGTGCTTGCTTCACCTGCACCCTACACACATGACTGACCTTCCTACGTACTTGTTCCAGGCCCCAGCTAGTGATTGTTCTTATCAAAGGGGGTGGTGAGGGGTGTGCCCCTCTACTGGTTTCGCTGGTAACTAATGAGCCCTCCTGATGTCCATTCCCCTATAACTGGCAATCCCCAGCACCCCTCTCCCCTTTTCTGCCTGCCACACGCCTTACATGGTGGAGTGTTGCTCCAGGACCTTGCTTCAGAGGTGTAAACTCCCCATCCATTAAACCATTGATCTCTCTGTTGCTGACTCTGGGCTCTTTCTTTGGTCTTGAAGCTGGACAAGTGCAGGGCTTGTAGGCCTGTGAGGTGCAGCCCAACGTAGCCCAGTAGGACCCATGTTAGACTTCTAACCTACAGAACTATAATATAATAAATTTGTGCCAAGTTTGTGTAATCTGTTATGGCAGCAGTAGAAAACTAATAAAAAAAGTTAAACAATACAAGGCAACTCACGCCAGAAGCATCATATGGCAGTACTTATGATCCCAAAGGAAGAGCATGAACAATGAGACTTGGAGAAGTAGGAAATCATGAAGTGCATTCCTTCCTCTTGAGTACAGTCACAGTTTGCCTATGGGTGAGCTTCGGGTAGATGACTCAATGACCACTAAACATAGGCCTGTGCCCAGAAACTCTCCCAACAAGCTGAGGGTTTGTGTGAGTTTTAATTTACTTGAAAATTCTGTCAGGCTTTAAAAACTTTAGTGTGCATAAAAATTATCTGGTAAAATAAAAGTTAAAGAAAGATCATCTGGGGAATTTGTTAAAGATGCAGATTTTGGATCTTATGTGCCAGAGGTTCTAATTCAAAGGTTTGGAATAGAGCTCGGGGACTGACATTTAAAACTAGGTTATTCTGACACATGTTGCTTTAGGGACTCTCCTATTAAAAACCTTTGCTCCGGGCTTCCCTGGTGGCGCAGTGGTTGGGAGTCCGCCTGCCGATGCAGGGGACACGGGTTCGTGCCCCAGTCCGGTAAGATCCCATATATCCGTGGAGCGGCTGGGCCCGTGAGCCATGGCCCTGAGCCTGCGCGTCCGGAGCCTGTGCTCCGCAACGGAAGAGGCCACAGCAGTGAGAGGCCCGCGTACCGCAAAAAAACCAAAAAAAAAAACCCAAAAACCTTTGCCCCTTGGTGGCTGGGGATAGGGTCTCCACGGTGCCTGCTTTGTCAGGCAGGTTGTGGAGGCAACATCAGAAGAGAAGGGAATCACTGGAAATTATCTACTCTGGTATCATGTGCAGAAATCCTAGTTTAGTTTCTGTTTGGGGGAGTCAGTCACAACAGTAATGAGAGTCAACTGAAGCCTGATTTTAATAGATGGAGGTGGCCTGTGTCACCAAAGACAGAGTATCTGAGCTCCTGGACCCCTGAGGATCGTTTGATCTTATGGTTGGTTTGCCTGCAGTAGCATTTCCTCATTTGGCTAATGGTATATCATTTCCAGATGACCTTGGAGAGCCAGGGCAGTTCAGCTCTTACAACCTGGAGGAAGCACACTCAAACATTTGGAACATCCTAAGGATTACAGATGTGCCGAAGGGTGTCTTGGATCTCCTCCAATTAGGACTGTGGAGGTCACTCAGAAAGAATTCTTGCATTTGCCTCAGGCCTTTTTGAAAGAGGGTCTGTGTTTGTCTAGCTCCATGCAGCTCTCTGAAATGTCAGAAGATGAGAAATGCCTCTCAGCATGAAGGCTTCCAGACACATATGTGACAAGAAATTTGGCATCAGCTTTACAAGTGTCAGATGTCTAGGATAAAGCAATATGGGTATAGTATTTCTAGTGCTATTTTGGTGCCTTGTGCATGAGCCTGCAGCATTAGAAAAACTGCTTTTCAGCTTTGGGTGATAGCCTTACTGGCTGTCGGTGTGTATGTCTGAAAGTACAGTTGGGTCACAAACTAGTGATGGGCCGCAGCACATCATCCACAGTCATGGTACCAAGTTTTGAGGAGTGCCTTTGAGGGAAGCATGCATACCACAGCCTATGATGACTTGGGTGGTACAGCCAGAGCCCCTCATCAGATGGTGCCTTATAAGCATTAATCAACTTTTGCAACACCTACGTGAAGTTGGTAAACACTTATCGTCACTTTTCAGACAGGGAACTAAAGCATGGAGAGGTCTAACAGACAGGGTCACAGAGTTAGTTGGTTTCCTTACCTATTGTTTAGTGATAACAGGTGAATGAGTTCAGAACAAATTTATACTTTATATAATTCAGGGAATATGTCTTCTGGTGAGAGAGCATTTTTGGCAGTTGTGACTCCCTAAAAGACTTAAAGTTCTCAGTCTGGCTGTTCAGTGGTTAGGAGCAAATGCCTGGGGCACTTGGCTTAACGACTGTCATGAGTGGTGTGAAAAAATGTGTAAGAAAAAACAAAATATGATAATGTAGTGAGGTTTTTACAGCAATAATATCCAAATAGGAATATTTTATGTCTAAGGAGTAACACAGCCCTCTCTCCCAAGGTATTTGACAGTGTCTGGCTCCTCTTTTAATTTTATTTCCATTTACTTTTTTTAAAGTCCAGTGATAAGCTGTGTACACCATAGTTTAAGAAGGTCAGAAAGAACTGAAAGTGGTGAGTCCCCCAAATAATTCAAATGTGGAAAAAGAAGACCTGTGAGAAAAAATGAAGGCATTGCTATTAACTTGTAGAAAGAAGGTTGATGGAAAATTATGTGGTCTACAAATATATCACAGAGTATTATTTTGTAAAAGTCAAGTTAATTATCTATTGATGACAAAACTTGAAAAAAATGGTTTTATCCCAGAGCATGAAAGGCTTAAAGAGTCATAAGAAAGAATTTTCTGGTGTGGGACTTCCCTGGTGGCACAGTGGTTAAGAATCCACCTGCCAATGCAGGGGACGCAGGTTCAATCCCTGGTCTGGGAAGATCCCACGTGCCGTGCAGCAACTAAGCCTGTGCGCCACAACTACTGATCTTGCGCTTCAGAGCCCGTGAGCCACAACTACTGAGCCCGCACGTCATAACTACTGAAGCCCGCGAGCCCTAGAGCCTGCACACCGCAATTTCTGAAGCCCGCGTGCCTGGAGCCCATGCTCCGCAACAAGAGAAGCCACTGCAGTGAGAAGCTCTCACACCTCAACGAAGAGTAGCCCCTGCTCACCACAACTAGAGAAAGCCCACACGCAGCAACGAAGACCCAACGCAGCCAACAAAGAAAAAAAGCAAAAAGAATTTTCTGTAGTGGAAGATGATTAAAAACCAGAATAGGCTACCCAGAAAGGAACTGCCCTTTTCTTAAGGTCTCATATAAGTAGGCGACATCAGCAAAGCATGGCTAGTTAGCAGGGTTAATGGCTTCACATGGTGTCCCCTGTGCCCTAAGTGGGCTGCCTAGTAGTGATGGTAGTGGGCTTTTCTTTTTCTTTGAACTTCTTAGTTTGAAATAGTTTTAGACTTACAGAAAAGTTGCAAAAGTAGTACATAGAGGTCCCATATATCTTTCACCAGCTTCTCCTAATGTTAACATTTTACACAACTATAGTACAATTATCAAAACTAAGAAATTAATATCACTGCAAAACATGGATGGGGGCTTTTGAGGGGAGGCAGAGTAGGTAGGGCTATGGATAGCCACAAATACCTCAGCAGAAGAGATTATTTTTGTTTGTTTACTATGTTGCAATTCCACATGAGACTTTGTTTACAATCAAGTGATCCTATTGCAAGAAATTTTAAAACCTTGGCTCTAGGAAGAGGGGTAGCTCGATTGACCTCTACTACTAAGATTTTGTGCTTTTGGTAATTATTTCACCTGTTAAATAATTACAGGGTAACTGTGTTTGGTAAAGACATTTATTAATATAACTCAATGGTACATATACTTTTTGTTGTTGTTTCTTGACCTCTTCAGGCTTGTCCTGCATTAGGCAGAATCTTTATACTTGCTTTCTCCCCAGCACCAAAAATGATTCCTGGCCCATAGTCTATGCTTAATTAATATTTGTTCATTGAATCAAATTGGCATGCTCACCCTTTTCTCATTTTTTCATATGGCTTGCCCCTTATTCAAATATCTGGTCAGGCCTTACCTGACCGCCATAACTAAAATAACATTGATCTTTTCTCTTTCTCTTTCTGCTCTGTGCTATTTTTTCCCTTTTAGTCAGAGTACTTTTCACTACCTGAAAGATAATTTGTTTGTTAAAAGTGTATGGTCTGTCTCCTACTAACAGTCTTCTCCTTGAGCACAGTGAACTTGTCTTGTTTTTATTGACTCCCTATGCCTAGAATGGTATCCGGTAGCTGGGAGTTTATACGAAACACGTGTTAAAAGAGTGAATGAATGAATGCAGCCATGGTCACTTGTACTTTGAAGATACAAATAGTCAACTTCAGAAATCTTCACTTAAGCATCATTGACTTTACAATTTGCACATCTGAAAACAATCAGTTTGGCTATTTTTTTCAGTCAGATCACTGTGTTTATAAATTTCCTTATGCCTCTCACTGATGTTTGAAAATTATTCCTTATTTTAATCTCAAATAGTGCTTTTGCAGTTGGTAAACTCATAGGCATATTATTTGAAAGAAAAAGGATAAATTCTATGAAACCCTTTGAGCTCTAAAAAAGATGAAAACTACATTCTAGATAGTTGCATTGTCATTATTAATTAGTGTTATGTGAAAGCAAAAGAATCACATAGCCCTGTCAGTGTCACGGGAATCATACCACCCACCAGATTAATAGGGACTCAGATCGCATTAAATGAATTAAAATTATTCAAAATATTATGCATGTGGGCATCCTGTCACATGACAACTGGGTCATTTCTTAGGTCCAGCATCATATGTACACAGAGAAGGATTCAATTGTTGTTATCTGTCTATATGGATGTGAGTGAAGCACCTCATGTATATCTGCTGTTTTTTTTTTTAACATTCTTTGTGCCCAAAGGAAAAAAAAAATCCTCATGGTGACTCAATTGTGCAAGGTTTTGGAGAGGGCAGTTTAGGGCAGCTCAGTCTAGAGCACTATGATTTCATCATGGCATTTATGATTTAAGAGTTGTATAGAAGCTTCCTATCCTATTCTGAGTGTGGTAGGCAGAATAATGATCTCCAAAGTTGTCATGTCTGAATCCTTGGAACCTGTGGCAAAAGGGAATTAAGTTTCACAAAAAAATTAATATTGCTAATCAGTTGACCTTAAAATGGGGAGATTATCCTGAATTATTTGAGTGGGCCCAAGGTAATCACAGTGAGAGAGGCAGAAGAAAGTGTCAGAGTGTAGTGATGTGAGAAAGAATGATCATTGCTGGCTTTGAAGTTGGAAGAGGGTCATGAGCCAAACTCTAGGGCAGCCTCTAAAAGCTAGAAAAGGCAAGAAAATGGATTCTCCCTTAGAGCCTCCAGAAAGGAATGCAGCCTTGGTCTGGTAAGACCTATTTCTGACTTCCAGAACTGTAAGATAATAGATTTGTGTTATTTTAAGCCACCAAGTTTGTTGTAATTTGTTACAGTAGCAATAGGAAACTAATATACAAAGTCTCATTTATATCCCTATAAGACCCTCCCACACAAAATTCTCATTCACATTCCTATAAGACCCACCACCAGACCTACCCAACTTTATCTGCCTCTCCTATAGCATTTCTGCTTTTCTGCTCCTTCTCACACCCTAGCTGTTAACCCATATGTGGGTTTCTATGATTGAGAAAGCATTTCTCCCTCTTGCTGGAATGAATCTGTGTGAACATGGCTTATTCTTCCCATGAACTACTAGATCAACCTTGATGGCCCGGAATCTTCAGGTGCCCAGATGTTAAAAGATTTTAACCAAGATGAATTTAATTTTTGCCATGTGCCAGTGCTGATATCATGAAGATGAGGAAGATTAAAAAGCTTATTTTTACGGACACACAAGTTGACTAGTTGAAGAGAGATACACAGAAGCATTTACAAAACAACATGCCATATTCTATAACTGAAATATGTTTAGAGTACTGAAAGAATGGAGGGAAATGAATGACTGACTGCTTAATGGGGTAGATACAAGGATCACAGATTGGATTTCAGTGAAACTTCTCAGATAAGGGATGTGTGGGCTCAGTCATGAATGATGAGGCAGCAAATGTATCCAAGGTCTCTGCTTCATTTATGGAATAGGCATATTCCATAAATATCAGAAAAATTTTAAGATTATTTTGCTTTACCTTTGGAAATAATAGTTGGCAAGATGTAACAAAAGTACAGAATAAAGATGGCAACAGGACACACAGAGACAGATCTGGAGTCTGGCAATGTTCTCAATGGGCACCAGTATAGACTGGCCAATACAGTAGTCCCTGAATCATTGTGTATGCAGGCAGATCAAGATTAGCATGGGCAAATGAAGTGATTCCAATGACATTAACACACTGATAGCAGTTAAGTGCACTGCTTGTTCAACAATTCTTCAGTAGACTAAAAAATATTTATTTAAAGTAATGGGAAACTGAAAACATTTTTTTAATTGAAAATGATGTTTTATTTGAATAAAGCGTAAAATAAATTTATACTATTATAATTTATGTCAATCCCTACATTATGTTTATGTTTTATTTATTTATTTATTTATTTATCTTTACTACAAACTTTTACTATGCTAATATGTGTTGTGAATGATCATAAGATACATTTAACATATAGCATTTCCCATATGAAGTTTTCCCCAGGGCTCTTCCTTTGGGAAGCATCTCCTGGAAGTATGGTTGCTTACAACACACTTTTGGAAGAGTGAAATTAATCTCACTGTCAGGGGAGGTGTTACAATTGATTGTTTTTACCCAAATGAAGACTGTAGATTTTCCCCTGATGAGGTTATTTGGTTAGACTTTACCAGCCTGCCATAATGATTTTTTTTTTTTTTTTGCGGTACGCGGGCCTCTCACTGTTGCGGCCTCTCCCGTTGCGGAGCACAGGCTCCGGACGCGCAGGCTCAGCGGCCATGGCTCACGGGCCCAGCTGCTCCACGGCATGTGGGATCTCCTGGACCGGGGCACGAACCCGTGTCCCCTGCATCAGCAGGCGGACTCTCAACCACTGCGCCACCAGGGAAGCCCCATCATGATTTTTTTTTATATGTATATATGTCAGTCCCAATCTCCCAATTCATAGCCCCCCACCTTCCCCCCGTGGTGTCCATAGGTTTGTTCTCTACATCTGTGTCTCTATTTCTCCCTTGCAAACTGGTTCATCTGTACCATTTTTCTAGATTCCACATATATGTGTTAAAATACGGTATTTGTTTTCCTCTTTCTGACTTACTTCACTCTGTATGACAGTCTCTATGTCCATCCACATCTCTACAAATGACCCAGTTTCGTTCCTTTTTATGGCTGAGTAATATTCCATTGTATATATATACCACATCTTCTTTATCCATTCATCTGTTGATGGGCATTTAGGTTGCTTCCATGACCTGGCTATTGTAAATAGTGCTGCAATGAACATTGGGGTGCATGTGTCTTTTTGAATTATGGTTTTCTCTGGGTATATGCCCAGTAGTGGGATTGCTGGGTCATATGGTAATTCTATTTTTAGTTTTTTAAGGATCCTCCATACTATTCTCCGTAGTGGCTGTATCAGTTTACATGCCCACTAACAATGCAAGAGGGTTCTCTTTTTTTCCACACCCTCTCCAGCATTTGTTGTTTGTAGAGTTTCTGATGATGCCCATTCTAACTGGTGTGAGGTGATACCTCATTGTAGTTTTGATTTGCATTTCTCTAGTAATTAGTGATGTTGAGCAGCTTTTCATGTGTGTCTTGATCATCTGTATGTCTTCTTTGTAAAGATGTCTATTTAGGTCTTCTGACCATTTTTGGATTGGGTTGTTTGTTTCTTT
The DNA here is from genome assembly GCF_025265405.1 of Mesoplodon densirostris. Classification (NCBI taxonomy): domain Eukaryota; kingdom Metazoa; phylum Chordata; class Mammalia; order Artiodactyla; family Ziphiidae; genus Mesoplodon; species Mesoplodon densirostris. Next base: position 93,590,558 of record NC_082661.1, read on the forward strand.
AATATTGAGCTGCATGAGCTATTTATATATTTTGGAGATTAATCCTTTGCCAGTTGCTTCATTTGCAAATACTTTCTCCCATTCTGAGGGTTGGCTTTTCGTCTTGTTTATGGTTTCCTTTGCTGTGCAAAAGCTTTTAAGTTTCATTAGGTCCCATTTGTTTATTTTTGTTTTTATTTCCATTTATCTAGGAGGTGGGTCAAAAAAGATCTTGCTGTGATTTATGTCAAAGAGTGTTCTTCCTATGTTTTCCTCTAAGAGTTTTATAGTGTCCGGTCTTACATCTAGGTCTTTAATCCATTTTGAGTTTATTTTTGTGTGTGGAGTTAGGGAGTGTTCTAATTTCATTCTTTTACATGTAGCTGTCCAGTTTTCCCAGCACCACCTGTTGAAGAGACTGTCTTTTCTCCATTGTGTATCCTTGTCTCCTTTGTCTTAGATTAATTGACAAAGGGGTGTGTGTGTTTATCTCTGGGCTTTCTAACCTGTTCCATTGATCTATATATATTTTTTGTGCCAGTATTATATTGTCTTGATTACTGTAGCTTTGAAGTATTATCTGAAGTCAGGGAATCCGATTCCTCCAGCTCTGTTTTTTTTCCCTCAAGATTGCTTTGGTTATTCGGGGTCTTTTTTGTCTCCATACAAATTTTAAGATTTTTTGTTCTAGTTCTGTAAACAATGTCATTGGTAACTTGATGGGGATCGCATTGAATCTGTAGATTGCTTTGGGTAGTATAGTTGTTCTCACATGATATATCTTCCAATCCAAGAACATGGTATATCTCTCCATCTGTGTGTGTCATCTTTGACTTCTTTCATCAGTGTCATACAGTTTTCTGACTACAGGTCTTTTACCTCCTTAGGTAGGTTTATTTCCAGGTATTTTATTCTTTTTGTTGCAATTGTATATGGGAGTGTTTCCTTAATTTCCCTTTCAGATTTTTTCATCATTAGTGTATAGGTATGCAAGAGATTTCTGTGCATTAATTTTGTATCCTGCTACTTTGTCAAATTCATTGATTAGCTCTAGTAGTTTTCTGGTGGCATCTTTAGGATTATCTATGTATAGTATCATGTCACCTGTGAACAGTGGCAGTTTTACTTCTTCTTTTCTAATTTGTATTCCTTTTATTTCTTTTTCTTCTCTGATTGCCATGGCTAAAACTTCCAAAACTATGTTGAATAATATTCTTGAGAGTGGACAGCTTTGTCTTATTCCTGATCTTAGAGGAAATGCTTTCAGTTTTTCACCATTGAGAATGATGTTTGCTGTGGGTTTGTCATATATGGCCTTTATTATGTTAAGGCAGGTTCCCTCTGTGCCTACTTTCTGGAGAATTTTTATCATAAATCGGTGTTGAATTTTGTCAAAAGCTTTTTCTACATCCATTGAGATGATCATATGGTTTTTATTGTTCAATTTGTTAATATGGTGTATCACATTGATTGATTTGCATTATTGAAGAATCCTTGCATCCCTTGGATAAATCCCACTTGATCATGGTGTATGATCCTTTTAATGTGCTGTTGGATTCTGTTTGCTAGTATTTTGTTGAGGACTTTTGCATTTGTATTCATCAGTGATATTGGTCTGTAATTTTCTTTTTTTTTTTTTTTGTAGTATCTTTGCCTGGTTTGGTATCAGGGTGATGGTGGCCATGTAGAATGAGTTTGGGAGTGTTCCTTCCTCTGCAACTTTTTGGAAGAGTTTGAGAAGGATAGGTGTTAGTTCGTCTCTAAATGTTTGATACACATCACCTGTGAAGCCATCTGGTTCTGGACTTTCGTTGTTTGTTGGAAGATTTTTAATCACAGTTTCAATTTCATTACTTGTGACTGATTGCTCTGTTCATATTTTCTATTTCTTCCTGGTTCAGTCTTGGAAGGTAATACCTTTCTAAGAATTTGTCCATTTCTTCCAGGTTGTCCATTTTATTGGCATAGAGTTGCCTGTAGTAGTCTTTTATGAGGCTTTGTATTTCTGTGGTGTCTCTTGTAACTTCTCCTTTTTCATTTCTAATTTTATTGATTTGAGTCCTTTCCCTCTTTTTCTTGATGAGTCTGGCTGAAGGTTTATCAATTTTGTTTATCTTCTGAAAGAACCAGGTCTTAGTTTTATTGATCTTTGCTATTGTTTTCTTTGTTTCTATTTCATTTATTTCTGCTCTGATCTTTATGATTTCTTTCCTTCTACTAAATTTGGTCTTGTTTGTTCTTCTTTCTGTAGTTCCTTTAGGTGTAAGTTTAAATTGTTTACTTGAGATTTTTCTTGTTTCTTGAGGTAGGATTGTATTGCTATAAACTTCCCTCTTAGAATGGCTTTTGCTGTATCCCATAGGCTTTGGATCATCGTGTTTTCATTGTCATTTGTCTCTAAGTATTTTTTGATTTCCTCTTTGATTTTTTCAGTGACCTCTTGGTTATTTAGTAACGTATTATTTAGCCTCCATCTGTTTGTGTTTTTTACATTTTTTCCCCTGTAATTTATTTCTAACCTCATAGCATTGTGGTCAGAAAAGATGCTTGGTATGATTTCAATTTTCTTAAATTTACCAAGGCTTGATTTGTGACCCAAGATGTGATCTACCCTGGAGAATGTTCTGTGTGTACTTGAGAAGAAAGTGTAATCTGCTGTTATCGGATGAAATGTCCTATAAATATCAATTAAATCTATCTGGTCTATTGTGTCATTTAAAGCTTGTGTTTCCTTATTAATTTTCTGTCTGGATGATCTGTCCATTGGTGTAAGTGAGGTGTAAATGTCCCCTACTATTATTGTCTTACTGTTGATCTCTTCTTTTATAGCTGTTAGCATTTGCCTTATGTATTGAGGTGCTCCTATGCTGGGTGCATATATATTTATAATTGTTATATCTTCTTCTTGGATTGATCCCTTGATCATTATGTAGTGTCCTTCCTTGTCTCTTGTAACATTCTTTATTTTAAAGTCTATTTTATCTGATATGAGTATTGCTACTCCAACTTTCTTTTGATTTCCATTTGCATGGAATATCTTTTTCCTTCCCCTCACTTTCAGTCTTTATGTGTCCCTCAGTCTGAAGTGGGTCTCTTGTAGACAGCATATATATGGGTCTTGTTTTTTTATCCATTCAGTGAGCCTGTGTCTTTTTGTTGGAGCATTTAATCCATTCACATTTAAGGTGATTATTGATATGTATGTTCCTATTACCACTTTCTTAATAGTTTTGGGTTTTGGGTTTGTTTTTGTAGGTCCTTTTCTTCTCTTATGTTTCCCACTTAGAGACGTTCCTTTAGCATTTGTTGTGGACCTGGTTTGGTGTTGTTGAATTCTCTTAACTTTTGCTTGCCTATAAAGCTTTTGATTTCTCCATCAAATCTGAATGAGATCCCTGTTGGTAGAGTAATCTTGGTTGTAGTTTCTTCCTTTTCATCACTTTAAATATATCGTGGCACTCCCTTCTGGCTTGTAGAGTTTCTGCTGAGAAACCAGCTGTTAACATTATTGGAGTTCCCTTGTATGTTATTTGTCATTTTTCCCTTGTTACTTTTAATAATATTTCTTTGTCTTTAATTTTTGTCAGTTTGATTACTATGTGTCTCGGATTGTTTCTCCTTGGGTTTATCCTGCTTGCAACTCTCTGCACTTCCTGGACTTGGGTGGTTATTTCCTTTCCCATGTTAGGGAAGTTTTCAACTATAATCTCTTCAAATGTTTTCTTGGGTCCTTTCTCTCTCTCTTCTCCTTCTGGGACCCCTATAATGTGAATGTTGGTGTATTTAATGTTGTCCCAGAGGTCTCTTAAGCTGTCTTCATTTCTTTTCATTCTTTTTTCTTTATTCTGTTCCACGGCAGTGAATTCCACCATTCTGTCTTCCAGGTCACTTATCTATTCTTCTGCTCAGGTATTCTGCTATTGATTTCTTCCAGTGTATTTTTCATTTCAATTATTGTAATGTTCATCTCTGTTTGTTTGTTCTTTAATTCTTCTAGATCTTTGTTAAACATTTCTTGCATCTTCTCAATCTTTGCCACCATTCTTTTTCCGAGGTCCTGGATCATCTTCACTATCATTATTCTGAATTCTTTTTCTGGAAGGTTGCGTATCTCCACTTCATTTTGTTGTTTTTCTAGGGTTTTATCTTGTTCCTTCATCTGGTACATAGTCCTCTGCCTTTTCATTTTGTCTCTTTCTGTGAATGTGGTTTTCATTCCACAGGCCGCAGGATTGTAGTTCTTCTTGCTTATGCTGTCTGCCCTCTGGTGGATGAGGCTATCTAAGTGGGTTGTGCAAGCTTCCTGATGGAGGGACTAGTGGTAGGTAGAGCTGGGTGTTGCTCTGGCAGGCAGAGTTCAGTAAAACTTTAGTCTGCTTGTCTGATGATGCGTGGGGCTGGGTTCCATCCCTGTTTGTTGTTTGGCCTGAGGCGACCCAGCACTGGAGCCTACGGGCTCTTTGGTTGCACTAATGGCGGACTCCGTGAGGACTCACACTAAGGTGTACTTCCCAGAACTTCTGCTGCCAGTCTCCTTGTCCCTGCAGTGAGCCATAGACACCACCTGCCTCTGCAGGAGAGCCTCCAACACTAGCAGGTAAGTCTGGTTCAGTCTCCTATGGGGTAACTGCTCCTTCCCCTGGGTCCTGATGTGCACACTACTTTGTGTGTGCCCTCCAAGAGCAGAGTCTCTGTTTCCCCCAGTCCTTTTGAATTCCTGCAATCAAATCCTGCTAACCTTCAAAGTCTGATTCTCTGAGGATTCCTCCTCCCATTGCTGGATGCCCAGGTTGGGAAGCCTCATGTGGGGCTCAGAACCTTCACTCCAGTGGGTGGACTTCTGTGGTATAATTGTTCTCCAGTTTGTGAGTCACCCACCCAGCAGTTATAGGATTTGATTTTATTGTAATTGTGCCCCTCCTACCATCTCACTGTGGCTTCTCCTTTGTCTTTGGATGTGGGGTATCTTTTTTGGTGAGCTCCAGTGTCTTCCTGTTGATGATTGTTCAGCAGTTATTTGTGATTCTGGGGCTCTCGCAAGAGGGAGTGAGCGCACGTCCTTCTACTCTGCAATCTTCTCTAAAACATTTCTTATTCATATTATAAAAATATGTTTCTCATGCCTTCAACTAATAATTCTGTGTTTATGATTCTCAAATATATCTATCTCTAGTCATTAGTTCTCACTTTTACTCTAGTCCCTTATTGAAAACCCTTACAGGACATTTCTAATTAGAAATTCTCTAATTACATCAGTGTTTACATATCTAAAACCAAATTAATATTATCCAAGAGGCCCAGTAATCTTTCCCCAAATCTCAATTTCTGTTATGGGTATCACTAATATTATAGTCCCCAGAATTTTCTAAATCGAGAATAAGTTATAGCAGAAAAAATTCTGGAATAGTTGTTCAAGATTTGGGGGTTTAGTTTAGATTCTGCTGCTCACACATACGTACTTCTGGTTAATTCACATAACCTTCAGGATCTTTCCTCCTGGGCAAAATGAAGGGCCTGGGCTGGAAGCTAGGTGGTTCACTCATTTATTTAACAAACATATTTTCAGCATCTACAATGTGTCAGTCAGTCATTAAAAGACTGGTGTGGGAGTATGACGGTGACTGAGCTGGGCCCAAATCCTGACATCACAGACCTATTCTCCAAAAAACTCATGCATCAATCTTTCACTAAGTCCATTGATTCCATCCTCAGTATATCTCTGGTTGGGCTCTTGCTTCTGTCTCCTGCTGCTGTCATTTTACTCAAGGCAGGCCCTCTCTGCCTCATGCTGGGGTGCCTGCCAGAGACTCCTCCTTGTCTCTCTCCATTCTCCCCATACTAAGCCATGCTATACAGTGCTTACACTTATAAGAGTCACACTCTTAACAGGTGACTCTCCTCCTCAAGAATCTAATGCTTCTTATTGCCTCTAATAAACAATGTCTCATTTTTTAGACGATTGTCAAGGGTCTTCCTGTAGTTTGTCCTTCCTTCACGTCTAACTTTATTGTCCAACATGAAACCCATCTTTTGTCAGGCCAGTGTCCTCATTCTTCCCCAAATAAGGCTCAGATCTACATCTCTGCACTTGGTGAATCTCCCTCCTGAGACACTTCCTTTTCCTATCTCACCTCCTGACTAACCACACTCCCTCAAGGCTCAGTGAAAACTGCAAGTTGTCTCAGAAGCCTTCCCCAGAACCCACAGGCCACAATCCCCACTCTCTCATTTATTTTCCAAGACCCTTAGAGTATATTTTTTTTATTTTGGACATTTGACTACAGAATATTATAGCATCCTTATTTGTTAAATATGTAGGTCTTATAACTTGAATATGTTTGGGAGCTTTTTAAGCACAGGGACAGTCAGATGTTTTTTTTTGTGGCCCAGCCCTGTTCAGGAACATAAGAGTCAAGGTTAAGACTGTGAACTCATAAATCTGGCTGCCTGAATTCTTAACATGGCTTCATGTTTTCCTGGCTGTGGGACCACAGGTGATTTACTTATCCTCTCTGAGCTTTCTGTTTTCTTATTTGCAAAATTGGGACAACCATATTACCTGCCCAAGTTACTCAGCAGTTAATGTGAGTAAAGGGTTTAGAATAGATCTTGGAATATATTGAATGCTCAAGAAGTGTTAGCTTAGTTTCATTGGATTATTGTTAGAATTAAACAGAATAATTCATGTAAAATCCTTAACATAGTGCCTGACTTGTAGTAAGTATTCAGTAAATATTAACTATTGTTATCATTATTCTATTTAGTGGGAGAGGAGGCTTTATGGGAAAAAAAATGGCCAAATCATAATTGTTGTCAAATATTTAAAATTTATGAGGTAGCATGATAATGATCTCTATTTTTTAAAGATGAGGAAACTGAGGTTTAGAGAGGTTAAGTAATTTGATGAGGTCACACACCTGGAAAGTGATGGAGCAGATTAAACAACCAGGAAGGCCAACTGCAGAATTTGCATCTTTTAAACCATTATTCTTATGCCTCTGATTCTAGACTAGGCAACGTAGGGGAAATTTTGATCTGATAGTGAAAATAAACATAGAATTTGGGTTTTCACAGTCCTGTTTCCCATCCTGGCTTTACCACTTACCTGGGCAAGATATTTAATCCTTCAGAGGTTATGTTTCCTTATCTGTAAGATGGGGACAGTAATACCTCCTTCATATGATTGTAGTGGGAATTAAAGAGGTAACATAAGTAAAGCTTCCAGCACAAGGCCTGGCCTTTAGTAGGTATTCAGTACATTTTGGACTCCCTTCTCTCCCTTTTGAAAATTTGAGCTAAAGGTTATACTTTTTAGTGCCTTTAATTAGTCTGCGATATGAACTAAAATGCAGCATAGCAACCAGATAAGCAGTCTGTAAGACTCAGCATTCTGTTGCCCTGACTTGGTGTTATAAATAACCAGACATGGCTGGTATTCATGACATGTGAACACCTGGCACAACTTATTCATGACCACTGTCCATGCAGCATTCCTAACTAGATGGAGTTCTTTCTACAAGTTGTGGCACGTTCCAGCAGGGAAAGCCTTTTGCCAAGCAGGTGGGGGTGAGTAAAGAATTTGAGATTGCAAATATATTCTGAGTTGGGAATGCTCGATTGTGCATGTGAAGAGCAGAGAATGCCGGGACTTTGAACAAGCATTTCAGTGAGTCTTTTGAAGGTCATATCCCTCTTTGATGAGTATGTCACGGGAATTTTCCAAGGATTGTTTTACTTTAGTCTTTGGACTGAGTTGGTGGTGACACAATCTGTGGTTGAAAATAGCATGAATAATTAGGTTAGAGAGAACATTAATGTCCCAAAATGTTAATAAAGCCAGCTACTAGGAATTCATAGGTAGGAATTCCCTTCCCAAACTTGATTCCTAAGTAGGCACAAGTTATATGATATGTTTCAACAGCCAGTAAGAGAAAACATCAGCCTCTTGCATATGTTGTAACCTTCAAGTAGGCAGTACAGAGGCTACACTTTCCTTTTCTTCCTTTTAAAAATTTAATGAAGACGTGTTATCTTACACAGAGTGGATGATCCCCTGTGACTTCACTGCTCCTTCTAAGGGACAACTGCTGGCCCGTACAGTCAGCAAAGACAATCAGCACCTTGAGTTTCCACGTGCTTTCCTGTTCTGTTTCCCATCTGAGCTCTCATTTCAAAGGTCCTTCATAATAGAAGTCTATCCCATTTCATGGGATTAATTTAGGCATTAAATTATTTCCTAAATATATCCTGCATAATAATTTGCATCAACATATTTGAAATATTCCACATCTGTGATAGAATGAAAGCAGTTGATCATTAAGAATAAAACACTCAAAATATCTACATACAAAAAATGTGGTGATTTTGTCAGAGAGACTAGCTTAAGCAAGTAGTGCTCTGAATGTAGATTGTCTGAGTTCAAATTCTGGCTCTGCCACTTATTAGTTGTGTTGTCTTAAGCAGGCACTTAACCTGTCTGAGCCTCATAGGGCTGTCATGAGGATAAAATGAGACAATATATGTAAAGCTGTAACACAGTGCCTCTCAATAAATGTCAGCTATTTTTATTATTGTTAATATCAGTATTACAATGGTCTACAAGGTTGGACTCTCCAAGAGGGAAATGAGATGGTACTTAAGAAGCCCCTGGGACTTCCCTGGTGGCACAGTGGTTAAGAATCCGCCTGCCAGTGCAGGGGACATGGGTTTGAGCCTTGGTTCGGGAAGATCCCACATGCTGCGGAGCAAATAAGCCTGTGCACCACAACTACTGAGCCTGCACTGTAGAGCCCGTGAGCCACAACTACTGAGCCCGTGCACCACAACTACTGAAGCCCACATGCCTAGAGCCCATGCTCTGCAGCAAGAGAAGCCACTGCAATGAGAAGCCTGCTCACAACAACGAAGAGTAGCCCTCGTTCGAACGAAGACCCAACGCAGCCAAAAATAAAAGTAAATAAATAAATTTATTTTAAAAAAAAAAGAAGCGGGCTTCCCTGGTGGCGCAGTGGTTGAGAGTCCGCCTGCCGATGCAGGGGACACGGGTTCGTGCCCCGATCCTGGAAGATCCCACATGCCGCGGAGCGGCTGGGCCCGCGAGCCATGGCCGCGGAGCCTGTGTGTCCGGAGCCTGTGCTCCGCAACGGGAGAGGCCACAGCAGTGAGAGGCCCGCGTACAGCAAAAAAAAAAAAAAAAAAAAAAAAAAAAAGAAGCTCTATACTTGAAACTGACGAAGCATATTCTTCTGAAGAAACTTGCTTATCTGTAAAGAAAATGGTTGGGGCTTCCCTGGTGGCGCAGTGGTTGAGAGTCCGCCTGCCGATGCACGGGACACTGGTTCGTGCTCAGGTCTGGGAGGATCCCACATGCTGCGGAGCGGCTGGGCCCGTGAGCCATGGCCTCTGAGCCTGTGCGTCCGGAGCCTGTGCTCCGCAACGGGAGAGGCCACAACAGTGAGAGGCCCGTGTACCGCAAAAAAAAAAAAAAGAAAATGGTTGGATGAAGAAGACTGGGATTCTTTTTCTGTCCTTTGAATGGCTAGGAGAATGACAAGGGGGAAAAGGAGTAGGAGAAGTTGGTTGATGATACTGTCATCTCTATTAGTCTCTCAACTGTTACCCAGTAAAAAGATGACATCATAAAAGAGAAATTCAGGTTAGATTTGCTCAAGCACCTGCTTCTTCACAAAGTCTCTGAGGATTCCATCTATCTGTCCATCCATGCATGCATCCATCTATCTAAATATTTGTTGATCATCTACTATATTTCAGGGACCTAGCATTTTGCTGAGGCTACAAAGATAAACAAAACCAAGTTCCATCCCTTAAGACATTTACAGACTGGTAGGGGAGACAGATGTGAAAACAAATGGTTTTAAGGCATTTACAGACTAATAGGGGAGAGGGATAAGAAAACAGCAAATGACTTAAAAGAAAATAATAATAGAGGAACATACAAAATAAAAATACCAAGGAAACTCAGAGGAAGGTATTGTCTTTATTTGGCTTTTACTGAATTCTAAGCAGTTTGCAAATGTCAGTGCATCATTGTAGTAATAACAGTGTTTGAGAAAAAAAAAGAGATACTTCCACCTGAAATGTACATATCTATTGTATGACACATTCTGACTTCAGAAATAAAAATGGGGGCTTCCCTGGTGGTGCAGTTGTTAAGAGTCTGCCTGCCAATGCAGGGGACACAGTTTCGAGCCCTGGTCTGGGAAGATCCCACATTCCGCAGAGCAACTAAGCCTGTGTGCCACAACTACTGAGCCTGTGTGCCTCAACTACTGAAGCCCACGTGCCTAGAGCCTGTGCTCCACAACAAGAGAAACCACCGCAGTGAGAAGCGTGTGCGCCACAACAAAGAGTAGCCCCCGCTCTCCACAACCAGAGAAAAACCCGCGCGCAGCAACGAAGTCCCAACTCAGCCGAAAAGAAAATAAATAAATTTATCTTAAAAAAAGAAAGAAAGAAGAATGTGTAAGAACTCTGTACCTTGCCCTTAAGAGAATACAGAAGTTGGAAGACAGGATTCTTAAGGAGTCTCTCAGAGCACCCCTCCAATGTGCCTGTCTATGGAGAGGTGTGTAAAGATTTAGGAAAGGTCTTGCTGGGATTTAGCTTCCTGAAGTATCAAAGATGGCACCTCCTGATGGCTGAGGACTCAAAAGGTATCACAGAGGAGGGCGTAATTGAGCACAGAGCTGAGAGTAGGTAGAATCTTGAGTGATGGGCTGGAATTCTCCAACATTCCTAGCTGTAGTGAGTGTTCCATGCCAGAAGCTGAAAGGAGCAGCTTAGACCTCGTCATAGACCCTTCCCTCTCTTCTCCAAACAAGGGCCCTCAAACCCCAGTTCAGGAAGTTAGTGTTTCAGAAGGGATTAATTGATTTAGAGCCTTTCCTTGCGAAGAGGCTTGGAAGAGCCATGGGTCCAAAGTCTTTGAGATAAACCAACTGCCAGGCTCCTGCTAGGAGGTCATTGATGCCTGAAGGTCATGTCTGATTACTTTTGTAAAAACACACTCTTGTTGACTTCAAAATAAATAAAAACTTCAAGGGTGGTAATCCAACAGTTGTGTAGTTGGCTGTGTACTTATGAACTGTGGACAGACACTGAAACAGGCAGGAGTCAGGCAACTTTCTGGACCACAGATTAAACCTATGAGTGTGCTGCTAATTTCAGTGTGATTATGGTACCAATAAAAAGCTCTCAAGTCTTCTGAAGCATGAGAGGCACCATGACTTACTGGATAAAATAGGAGCTTTGCACAGCTATTGGCTAGTCTTTTATATAGACAAATTAACTTTCGGTAAAAAAATTCTATGAGCCTATAAAAACAGTGAGAACATTTACTTTAGTGGTTGTTGTGAATATTAAACTATTTGATATGGCCCAGAATAATGCCTGGCAAAAAAAAAAAAAAAAAGGATTTACTTTTAGATTTCCCTTGCTGGATGTGGCAGCCAGTCATTAAATAATTCTCCAGTGATTCATTCTCAAGATATAACAATAGTGAATGTTTACTGAGTGTTTACCATGTGCCAGATATTATACTGGCTGCTTTACAATGTTATCTCATTCATTCCTTATTATAAGGCTTTTTGAGATAACAGTATTATCCCTAGTTTATAGATAAGGAAACTGAGGCTTAGACAGGTTTAGTAGTTTACCCAAGTTCACAGAGTTACCTAAGTATTAGAGCTAAGATTCTCTCCTAGGAGGTCTGACTCTGGAGCACATGTTTCTAGCCACAATATTATGACATACATGGACTTGGTAAGTGAGGACATGTAGAGCTGTGGCATTCTCTCCTGCACTGTGAGCACCACTGTGGTCTGTGATCAAGAGAGCCCTGAAGGGCTTCCCTGGTGGCGCAGTGGTTGAGAGTCCACCTGCCGATGCAGGGGACTCGGGTTTGTGCCCTGGTCCGGGAAGATCCCACATGCCGCGGAGCAGCTGGGCCCGTGAGCCGTGGCCGCTGAGCCTGCGCGTCCGGAGCCTGTGCTCCGCAACGGGAGAGGCCACAACAGTGAAAGGCCCGCGTACCGCAAAAAAAAAAAAAAAAAAAAAGAGAGAGAGCCCTGAAGGAAACATGCTACCATTCTGGGGTCTGGTGGGTTACAGGTTTGTGAACATTAGGCAGAGAATCCTAGACAAAGACTTAGAATTTCCATAGACTGGCAAGGAAGGGACTGTATTCTGTGGTTTGAAGTGAAGAGTAAGGGTCATAGGAGAACTGTCCATGATCACACAAGTGGCAGCTACACTGTAACTATAATAGAAAGGCTGGGGGAGGGTGGTGGTGTTGAAGTCCTTCACTATTTAAATCCATGAGGGAACGGGGAGATACTATCATTAATGATATATGTACCCACAGGCTGATGAAATTTAGATTGTATGGTTTTTACTACTTTAATTGTTTTTAACAGTATGAAGGTTCTCTCCTTCTGGCTATATAGATGGACTGGTGAGAAAGTTGGGTCTGGGAACTCAAGGAGGCTGTTTCACTCTCTCTGTGTAGTCTGAAATTGCCACAGTGGCCTCAAAACGGTTGCTTTGGTTGAAACAACTTTCTGAAAATTTTCTTATGACTTTGTAGTCCTAGTCTTTAGTTTGAGAAAGAGACTCAGTTTGTTTCTTTTCCTGAACTAGAGATTATTATAGCTGTGTTCAGTGATACCAAGGATGTACCTGATCAGACAGATATTAATATTGCCCAATATTGGGTAGGATATGAAGGAAGTGGGAGCCACAATCCTGTCCTCAAGGATATTTTAATTTTCATTAAAGGAAAAACCAGAACACCACTAGCAAAGATTAATTGCTGTTTTAAGGATTAAGATAGCAAAGTGGAGTTAATTGAAATACTTTATGAGGAAACTCATGAAATTTTACTGGCAAACTTATTTCAACATTTACAGGTCTGAACACTTGACATTTGGTTGTGAGCCAAACTGAATGTTTATGAACAGAGAATGCTGATTAATAACTATTTCTCCAAAGAGGTCGAAATGTTTGGGAGGGATGAAACAAGGGCTCTTTCAAAATTTAGCACATTTACTAATAGACTAGGTGAGGGAAAAAATAATATTTACAAGTAGTAATTGAAACCCATTCATGATAATGAAGAGCAAATGGTGCTGGGTTGCCTCTGTGTCACTTCAGGGAAGTCATTTGGTATCTTCAGACTCAGGTAAATTTTTAAAAAATTATTGAAAGATTATTATTTTCCATGCATTTGCTAGGAGATTTACATATGTCATGTCATTTGGTTCTTACTATAATCCTATGAGGTAGATACTATTATAATCTGCATTTTGAAATGAAAGTTCAGAGAGGTAAGAAAACTTGCCCAAGTTTGCACAGCTACTAATTGACAAACCCAGATTTCAAACCCTTGAGTCTCTGACTCCGAAGCTATTTTTGACCATTCCTCCCATATATTTTATGAGGATGTTGGTTGGGAGTAATATAGGATTATCGTGTGCAGCAAACCTCAGTGATAGGGTTCCAAAACCATGAATATTGAGGATTTGATGTGACTTACCTGGAAGTGACTCAGCTGTTTCTCTGGTCATCATTAGCTCCCTTGCAAACAGTCCACAGGTGCAGGTGTTAAAGCTGATGCCTTGGGTTTAGCCAGATGTGGTGGACAGAGGAGACTCAGCTCCAGAAGTGGGATCCGGTGAGAGACTATGGCAGTGCAGTGATGGACTATTTAGCCAACTGTCTTTTCTCCTGTGTGCTGTGGTCTCTTCAACACAGATGGATTAACTCTTTGGCCAGAAGTACTTTTTAGCCTCTGGTATTTCTTAACTCAATAGAGTATTTCATGAGCTTCAGAGTTAGAGGCATAATCAACATGTCTCAAAGTCAATTCCCTCCTTCAGAGGCTATGGACTGGTTTGTTTACTTCTGGATTCTGTGGATTAAGTACTGTAACAAATAATTCTAAAACATTTTTTTTTTTTATTCTGTGCTTTTCTCTCTCTCTTTGCCCTTCTAATTCTTCTGTCATACCCTCTAATGTACTCCTTTCTCCTCCTTGTTCTGGCCTTCTTTCCTGGTGATCTCTGAGAAATGGTGTTGAGTGATTTTGTCAGCACCATCTCATAACCCAGAGCCCTGTACTGAGCTGATTTCCTCACAGCTTCTTGAGTGGAGACGTGCTGGAAATGCTAAATATACTGTGCTGGTGTTTGACCAGGCTTCCGATCTACATACTTGAAACCAGCAGTCCCTGGGCACTTGTGGTTCACGCTGGTATTCAGGCCTGAATACAAATCAGACCTCCATGTTCTTCAAGAAGTGTCGGCATTCATGAAAGTTGAATATAAGTGAGCGACTCTTATTTTTATAATTCATTTAAATAACATAATTTATTATCATAAATTTACATGTTGCTCTACTGCAAATTAAGCCATACCAGGCTTAGCTCCAAGCACAAAGTATATCCCTTGTGACTATTATCCTTTTCATAGAGACGCTTAGGAGGGACATAGATTGTATTTTATATTTTAAGAAGTCATTTATTTTCAGAGAATTCAAGGACTCAACCACTGTGATTATTTGTCCAGTCTTCCCAAGATCCCACAAAGCAGGCAATGTTGGGCTGGATGGAATAATGCACTTCATTTATTTATTCACTGCATATTTATTGAATGCCTCCCTGTTCCAGACCCTGCTGTGTGTTAGAGCTGTGGAGAGAGTGGAAATGGACTGGGATTACTGCCTTGAATGTAGAATGTGTCACTTGACTCCACACCAGAGAACCCAGGTGGTCAGAAGTAAAACCGCTTAGCAGTGGACACAAGGGAAAACGTCTTCTCATGAAGTGGCTGATTTGACATCGAAGAGAGATTTATGACTGAAGCAAAACAGAGCCTGCTGACACTCCTGGCTGCTTTAGGGCTGCCTATGTAGGTTGCCTGCCCAGGGCAGCCTCCTACCTCTTAGAACTGGGGGCTTTTTCAGGTACCACCACCTCCAGGGCCACAAGAGGGTGCTTTCCTCCTTTCAGGTTATGCCTTTTTGAAATGCAGCTCTTCAGACTTCTTAGAGGTAAGTTTCCTGGGTCTTGGGAAATTCAGTATATTCAGCTGTGGGTCAACAGACTTGATTCGAGGGGAGAGAGAAGTGTAGGTTTGGAAGTATATGTTTGTTTATCTAATGTCTGTTTCCTCCACTGAGCTGTAAGCTCTGAGGACCAGGTCTTGTCTTTTTGCTCATCCTCTTTTCCTGTGTCTGGCTTAAATTCTGGCACATACAAGGCCCTTAATAAATATTTGTGAGTTTAAAAACCTGATCTTCACTTCAAGTCCTAGCTCAAAGGTTCTTAACATTTCTGCCTATTAGAATCACCCATGGTCAGCTGGCCCTGGGATTCTCATTCAGTAGTCTGGGGTAGGGCTGGGTATGTGATTCCAGAAAACTCTTGTGTTATTCTGATTTGAGGACTGCTGTCCAGTTGTTCCTGCTCTGTACATAGCTATTTCATCTTGTTGCTCTGGACTTTGGGGCCTGTGGGTCCTCAGCTGCTTGAGTCTGGGCAACACATTCCTTTTTCTTGAGCATACCACCGAGATCCCTTCAATATGACCAAGCCTCCCTCTCCCTCTCCTCTTCCTGTTCCTCTTCTCATGAGCATCTCTTCCTGTCATCCCATCCTATAGAAGAGGGAGATGTTCCCAGAGATGCCTTCATCTGCTGGTCCAGGGAGGAAACCTGGGAAGACACACATAACAAGATCTTGGTTACCACCCACAGGGGGTCAGCCTCTTCTGAAGTCTGGTGTTCAGAGCCATCATTGATGGATGCCACCTACTTCAGTTACACTTAAACGGATACTTACATACACACTGATGCTGGAATAGAGACCACTCTAAAGTTAATGAGAGCCCTTTGCTTAGAACAGAGGCTTTTAACATGGTCTCCTGAGAAAATCTGTTTTCTGTGTTTTTGAGAAGGAAATACATATGTATCCCGTCGACTTTGGAGGAGAATAACTTTTTTTTTTAAACTGGAAAAATTTAGTTGAAAAATATATGGCAGAAAAACAATTAACCTTCTTAATATAAAATAAGAAATTATGCATCAATTAAAAAACCAATTTTTGTACATATTTAATAATGTTGAACCTCATTCATAATTAATGAAACAGTTAAGTGAGATGTTATTTTCACCCATTGGGTTGACAAAGATTAATAGTAATAATAATTGTAAAAAATTATCATGCTTCCTATGTCCTATTGTGGAGGAAAATAACTTTTGATAAAGATGAATCCTTTGGTCATATGGTTTGGCATTGCTAGAGTAGTACAGGTAGTACAAAGAGCTTGGGCCTTGGAGGCAGATGGCCCTGTACAAACCCCCTAACCTTACTGTGTACCTCATTTGGTGTGGTTGTGACCAAATCAATTAACCTCTTTGAGTCTTAATTTTCTCATCTACAAGGCTGGAGAATAATGTTGACTTTGTAAGGGTTCAGAGCAAGCCTCCTCCGAGATTTCCCTGGTGGTCCAGTGATTAGGAATCTGTCTTGCAATGCAGGGGATGCAGGTTCCATCCCTGCTCGGGGAACTAAGATCCCACATACCACAGGGCAACTAAGCCTGCGGGCCACAACTAAAGAGCCCGAGTGCTGCAACTACAGAGCCCATGTGCTCTGAAGCCCACGCACCACAACTAGAAAGAAGCCTGTGCACTGCAACGAAAGATCCCACATGCTGCAACTAAGACCCGACGCAGCCAATAAATAAATAAATAAATAAATAAATAAAATAAAATAAAAACAAGCCTCCCCCAAATGTTCCACTTTTGTATGAGGATGATTTTGAGTTAAGGGCAATTGAGGCTGTAGGTTCAAGAGAAACTACTGCCCCTCCCTTAACTACCTAGAAGAATTTAAATTGGGGATTTATCCCAGAAAAGAGTTATTACTGAATATAAATTTTTTCTAAGTGGACCCATCTATAGGCAGAATGAACATCTAATTACCAAATTCAGGCCCCTATCCCATTCTTTAGCTTAGGATGGCATGTATACCTCATTTAACCTTTCTGTCTCTGACCCTCTCATGTACATGGGATTCCTGTACATACAAAATTAAATTTGATTTTCTCCTGTTAATTCTTCTCATGTCAATTTAATTATTAGACCAGCCAAAAGAACCTAGAAGGGTAGAGAAAAATTTTCTTCTTTCCCAACAACTTCAGAGAGTTATGAAATAACACAGCTCTGTGCACACTTTCTTTTAGTCAGTTATAAAGTCCTCAGCTTATATTCAAATGTCACTATAAGAAATAGAGTTTGGGCCTCCCTGGTGGTGCAGTGGTTGAGAGTCCGCCTGCCGATGCAGGGGATACGGGTTCGTGCCCCGATCTGGGAGGATCCCATGTGCCGCGGAGCGGCTGGGCCCGTGAGCCATGGCCGCTGGGCCTGCGCGTCCGGAGCCTGTGCTCCGCAACGGGAGAGGCCACAGTAGTGAGAGGCCCGCATACCGCAAAAAGAAAAAAAAAAAAAAAAAAAAAAAAAGAAATAGAGTTTGACACTTGTATTTGAAATTCTATTTTAAAGATGTTGTAGAGGAAGTTGTTTTGTCCATCATGCAGTGTTCCTCTCCATTGAAGAAATTCTCATTTGGTCTTAATACCAAGAACAGTATCACTTCTCCTGCTGTGCTTTAATCTTATGGATTTGATGATTTGTATAACTGAATGGTTTTGCATCTTTGAACTACCTGCTAGAAAGCCTAGAGCCAAATGTGTGGTCCATCAGTTTCAAGTGTGGACACATCATTATGGTGTGCAGTTTTGGCCTCATACCTGGCTCCATTTTTACACTGTCATTGTTTCGTTCTGTTTTTTAGATTTGCTCTCACTTTTCATGTATGTTATTGTGGGTTTTTTGTTTTTTTTTACTGTACTACTCTTGAGAATGGTTTTATAGAAAATGCTTATTGACACAGCAATATATCCAAAATACATTAAGTACAAAAATCAAGTTTAACATGGTATATGAGATACGATACTTTATAAAATGGAATTTAAATATATATGTATTATATTCTGGAAGGTTATTGGCATAATTTTAACAAGGGTTAGAGTTAAGGGAAGAATTATTATGAGTTTTTTTCACTATGATTACCTATAATTTTTTTTTAACATCTTTATTGGAGTATAATTGCTTTACAATGGTGTGTTAGTTTCTGCTTTATAAAAAAGTGAATCAGCTATGCATATACATATATCCCCATATCTCCTCCCTCTTGCATCTCCCTCCCACCCTCCCTAACCCACCCCTCTAGGTGGTCACAAAGCACCGAGATGATCTCCCTGTGCTATGGGGCTGCTTCCCTCTAGCTATCTATTTTACATTTGGTAGTGTGTATATGTCCATGCCATTCTCTCACTTCGTCCCAGCTTACCCTTCCCCCTCCCTGTTTCCTCAAGTCCATTCTCTACATCTGCAACTTTATTCCTGTCCTGCCCCTAGGTTGTTCAGACAATTTTTTTTTTTTTTTTTTTAGATTCCATATATATGTGTTAGCATACGGTATTTGTTTTTCTCTTTCTGACTTACTTCACTCTGTATGACAGACTCTAGGTCCATCCAGGTCACTACAAATAACTCAATTTCGTTTCTTCTTATGGCTGAGTAATATTACATTGTATATATGTGCCACATATTCTTTATCCATTCAACTGTCGATGGACACTTAGGTTGCTTCCATGTTCTGTCTATTGTAAATAGAGCTGTAATGAACATTGTGGTACATGACTCTTTTTGAATTATGGTTTTCTCAGGGTATATGCCCAGTAGTGGGATTGCTGGTTTGTATAGTAGTTCTATTTTTAGTTTTTTAAGGATCCTCCCTACTGTTCTCCATAGTGGCTGTATCAATTTCAACAGTGCAAGAGGGTTCCCTTTTCTCCACACCCTCTCCACCATTTATTGTTTGTAGATTTTTAATGATGGCCATTCTGACTGGTGTGAGGTGATACCTCATTGTAGTTTTGATTTGCATTTCTCTAATGATTAGTGATGTTGAGCATCCTTTCATGTGTTTGATGACAATCCATATATCTTCTTTGGAGAAATTTCTATTTAGGTCTTCTGCACGTTTTTGGATTGGGTTGTTTGTGTTTTTGATATTGAGCTGCATGTAAATTTTGGAGATTAATCCTTTTTCAGTTGCTTCATTTGCAAATATTTTCTCCCATTCTGAGAGTTGTCTTTTCATCTTGTTTATGTTTTCCTTTGCTGTGCAAAAAGCTATTAAGTTTCATTAGGTCCCATTTGTTTATTTTTGTTTTTATTTCCATTTCTCTAGGAGGTGGGTCAAAAAGGATCTTGCTGTGAATTATGTCAAAGAGGGTTCTACCTATGTTTTCCTCTAAGAGTTTTATAGTGTCTGCCCTTATATTTAGGTCTTTAATCCATTTTGAGTTTATTTTTTTTGTATGGTGTTAGGGAGTGTTCTAATTTTATTCTTTTACATGTAGCTGTCCAGTTTTCCCAGCACCATTTATTGAAGAGGCTGTCTTTTCTCCATTGTATATTCTTGCCTCCTTTATCAAAAATAAGGTGACCGTATGTGCGTGGGTTTATCTCTGGGCTTTCTATCCTGTTCCACTGATCTGTATTTCTGTTTTTGTGCCAGTACCATAATGTCTTGATTACTGTAGCTTTGTATTATAGTATGAAGTCCGGGAAACTGATTCCTCCAGCTCTGATTTTCTTTCTCAAGATTGCTTTGGCTATTTGGGTCTTTTGTGTTTCCATACAAATTGTGAAGTTTTTTCTTCTGGTTCTGTGAAAAATGCCATTGATAGCTTGATAGGGATTGCATTGAATCTGTAGATTGCTTTGGGTAGTAGAGTCATTTTCACAATATTGATTCTTCCAATCCAAGCACATGGTATACTCTCCATCAGTTTGTGTCATCTTTAATTTCTTTCATCAGTGTCTTATAGTTTTCTGCATACAGGTCTTTTGTCTCCTTAGGTAGGTTTATACCTAGGTATTTTATTCTTTTTGTTGCCATGGTAAATGGGAGTGTTTCCTTAATTTCTCTTTCAGATTTTTCATCATTAGTGTATAGGAATGCCAGAGATTTCTATGCATTAATTTTGTATCCTGCTACTTTACCAAATTCATTGATTAGTAGTTTTCTGGTAGCATCTTTAGGATTCTCTATGTATAGTATCATGTCATCTGCAAACAGTGACAGCTTTACTTCTTCTTTTCCGATTTGGATTCCTTTTATTTCTTTTTCTTCTCTGATTGCTGTGGCTAAAACTTCCAAAACTATGTTGAATAATAGTGGTGAGAGTGGACAACCTTGTCTTGTTCCTGATCTTAGAGGAAATGGTTTCAGATTTTCACCATTGAGAACGATGTTGGCTGTGGGTTTGTCATATATGGCCTTTATTATGTTGAGGTAAGTTCACTCTATGCCTACTTTCTGGAGGGCTTTTTATCATAAATGGGTGTTGAATTTTGTCGAAAGCTTTTTCGGCATCTATTGAGATGATCCTATGGTTTTTCTCCTTCAATTTGTTAATATGATTTGTCACATTGATTGATTTGCGTATGTTGAAGAATTCTTGCATTCCTGGGATAAACTCCACTTGATCGTGGTGTATGATCCTTTTAATGTGCTGTTGGATTCTGTTTGCTAGTATTTTGTTGAGGATTTTAGCATCTATGTTCATCAGTGATATTGGCCTGTAGTTTTCTTTCTTTGTGACATCTTTGTCTGGTTTTGGTATCAGGGTGATTGTGGCCTCATGGAGTGAGTTTGGGAGTGTTCCTCCCTCTGCTCTATTTTGGAAGACTTTGAGAAGGATAGGTGTTAGCTCTTCTCTAAATATTTGATAGAATTCGCCTGTGAAGTCATCTGGTCCTGGGCTTTTGTTTGTTGGAAGATATTTAATCACAGTCTCAATTTTAGTGTTTGTGACTGTCATGTTTATATTTTCTATTTCTTCGTGTTTCAGTCTCAGAAGGTTATGCTTTTCTAAGAATTTGTCCATTTCTTCCAGGTTGTCCATTTTATTGGCATATTGTTCCTTGTAGTAATCACTCATGATCCTTTGTATTTCTGCAGTGTCAGTTGTAACTTCTCCTTTATCATTTCTAATTTTATTGATTTGAGTCTTCTCCCTTTTTTTCCTTGATGAGTCTGGCTGATGGTTTATCAATTTTGTTTATCTTCTCAAAGAACCAGCTTTTAGTTTTATTGATGTTTGCTATTGTTTCTTTCATTTCTTTTTCATTTATTTCTCATCTGATCTTTATGATTTCTTCCCTTCTGCTAACTTTGGGGGTTTTTGTTCTTCTTTTTCTAATTGCTTTAGGTATAAGGTTAGGGGTTTTTTTTGAGATGTTTCTTGTTTCTTGAGGTAGGATTGCATTACTCTAAACTTCCCTCTTAGAACTGCTTTTGCTGCATCCCATAGGTTTTGGGTCGTCGTGTTTTCATTGTCATTTGTTTCTAGGTATTTTTTGATTTCCCCAGTGATCTCTTGGTTATTTAGCAGTGTATTGTTTAGCTTCCATGTGTTTGTATTTTTTTTTCTTTTGTGGTATGCGGGCCTCTCACTGTTGTGGCCTCTCCCGTTGCGGAGCACAGGCTCCGGACGCACAGGCTCAGCAGCCATGGCTCACGGGCCTAGCCGCTCTGAGGCATGTGGGATCTTCCTGGACTGAGGCACAAACCTGTGTCCCCTGCATTGGCAGGCCGACTCTCAACCACTGTGCCACCAGGGAAGCCCATGTGTTTGTATTTTTTACAGATTATTTCCTGTAACTGATATCTAGTCTCATAGTGTTGTGGTCAGAAAAGATACTTGATACGATTTCATTTTCTGAAATTTACCAAGGCTTGATTTGTGACCCAAGATATGATCTATCCTGGAGAATGTTCCATGAGCACTTGAGAAGAAAGTGTATTCTGTTGTTTTTGGATGGAATGTCCTATAAATATTAATTAAGTCCATCTTGTTTAATGTATTATTTAAAACTTGTGTTTCCTTATTTATTTTCATTTTGGATGATCTGTCCATTGGTGAAAGTAGGGTGTTAAAGTCCCCTACTATTATTGTGTTACTGTTGATTTCCCCTTTTATGGCTGTCAGCATTTGCCTTATGTATTGAGGTGCCCCTATGTTGGGTGCATAAGTATTTACAACTGTTATATCTTCTACTTGGATTGATCTGTTGATCATTATGCAGTGTCCTTCTTTGTGTCTTGTAACAGTCTTTATTTTAAAGCCATTTTGTCTGATATGAGAATTGCTACTCCAGCTTTCTTTTGATTTCCATTTGCGTGGAATATCTTTTTCCTTCCCCTCACTTTCAGTCTGTATGTGTCCCTAGGTCTGAAGTGTTTCCCTTATAGACAGTTTTTATACAGGTCTTGTTTTTGTATCCATTCAGGCAGTCTATGTCTTTTGGTTGGAGCATTTAATCCATTTACATTTAAGGTAGTTATCGATATGTATGTTCCTATTACCATTTTCTTAATCGTTTTGGGTTTGTTATTGTAGGTCTTTTCCTTCTCTTGTGTTTCCTGCCTAGAGGAGTTCCTTTAGCATTTGGTGTAAAGCTGCTTTGGTGGTGCTGAATGATTTTAGCTTTTGCTTGTCTGTAAAGGTTTTAACGTCTCTGTCGAATCTGAATGAGATCCTTGCTGGGTAGGGTAATCTTGGTTGTAGGTTTTCCCCTTTAATCACTTGAAATATGTCCTGCCACTGCCTTCTGGCTTGCAGAGTTTCTGCCGAAAGATCAGCTGTTAACCTTATGGGGATTCCCTTGTATGTTATTTGTTGTTTTTCCCTTGCTGTTTTTAATATTTTTTCTTTGTATTTAGTTTTTGATAGTTTGATTAATATGTGTCTTGATGTGTTTCTCCTTGGATTTATCCTGTATGGGAGTCTATGTGCTTCCTGGACTTGACTGACTATTTCCTTTCCCATATTATGGAAGTTTTCAACTATAATCTCTTCAGATATTTCCTCAGTTCCTTTCTTTTTCTCTTCTTCTTCTGGGACCCCTATAATTTGAATGTTGGTGCATTCAGTGTTGTCCCAGAGGTCTCTGAGACTGTCCTCAATTCTTTTCATTTTTTTTTCTTTATTCTGCTCTGTGGTAGTTATTTCCACTATTTTGTCTTCCAGGTCACTTATCTATGCTTCTGCCTCAGTTATTTTGCTATTGATTCCTTCTAGAGAATTTTAAATTTCATTTATTGTGTTGTTCATCATTGTTTGTTTGCTCTTTAGTTTTTCTATGTCCTTGTTAAACGTCTCCTCTATTTTCTCCATTGTATTTCCAAGATTTTGGATCATCCTTACTATCATTGCTCTGAGTTCTTTTTCTGTAGACTGCCTATTTCATCTTTATTTGTTTGGTCTGGTGGATTTCAACCTTGCTCCTTCATCTGCTGTGTGTTTCTCTGTCTTCTCATTTTGCTTAACTGACTGTGTTTGGGCTCTCCTTTTCACAGACTGCAGGTTCGTAGTTCCCATTGTTTTTGGTGTCTGCCCCAGTGGGTAAGGTTGGTTCAGTGGGCTGTGTAGGCTTCCTGGTGGAGGGGACTGGTGCTTGTGTTCTGGTAGATGAGACTGGATCTTGTCTTTCTGGTGAGCAGGACCACGTCTGGTAGTGTGTTTGGGGATGTCTGTGAACTTATTATGATTTTAGGCAGCCTCTCTGCTAATGGTTGGGGTTGTTTTCCTGTCTTGCTAGTTGTTCGGCATAGGGTGTCCCGCACTGTAGCTTGCTGGTTGTTGAGTGGAGCTGGGTCTTAGTGTTGAGATGGAGATCTCTGGGAGAGCTCTCGCCATTTGATATTATTTGGAGCTGCGAGGTCTCTGGTGGACCAATGTCCTGAACTCGGCTTTCCCACCTCAGAGTCACAAGCCTGACACCTGGCCGGAGCACCAAGACCCTGTCAGCCACACAGCTCAGAAGAAGAGGGAGAAAAAAAGAAAGAAAAAATAAAATAAAATAAAGTTATTAAAATAAAAAAATATTTAAAAAATTTAAAAAGTAATAAAAGAGAAAGAAGGAAAGAACAGAGCAACCAAACCAAAAAACAAATCCACCAATGGTAACAAGTGCTGAAAACTATACTAACAAAACAAAACAAAACAAAACAAAAACGGACACACAGAACTCTAGGACAAATGGTAAAAATAAAACTATACAGACAAAATCACACAAAGAAGCATACCCATGCACACTTACAAAAGAGAAAAAGAAAAAAAATATATATATATATTAAAAAAAAGGAAGAGAGCAACCAAATCAATTAACACATCTACCAATGACAATAAACTCTAAATACTAAACTAAGATAAACATAAATCCAGAAACAAATTAGATGCAGAAAGCAATCCCCAAGTCTACAGTTTCTCCTGAAGTCCACCGCCTCAATCTTGGGATGATTCGTTGTCTGTTCAGGTATTCCACAGGTGCAGGGTACATCTAGCTGATGGTGGAGATTTAATCCGCTGCCCCTGAGGCTGCTGGGAGAGATTTCCCTTTCTCTTCTTTGTTCACACAGCTCCTGGGGTTCACCTTTGGATTTGGCTCTGCCTCTGCCTGTAGGTCACCTGAGGGCATCTGTTCTTCGCTCAGACAGGTCGGGGTTAAACTAGCTGCTGATTAGTGGGCTCTGGCTCACTCAGGCTGGGGGGAGGGAGGGGTACGGATGCGGGGCAAGCCTGCAGCGGCAGAGTCTGGCGTGACGTTTCACCAGCCTGAGGTGCCCGTGTGTTCTCCCAGGGAGGTTGTCCCTGGATCACGAGACCCTGGCAGTGGCGGGCTGCACAGGCTCCTGGGGGATGTGGATAGTGACCTGCACTTGCACACAGAATTCTTGGTGGCTGCAGCAGCAGCTTTAGTGTTTCATGCCCGTCTCTGGTGTCCACGCTGATAGCTACAGCTCGCGCCCATCTCTGGAGCTCATTTAGGTGGTGCTCTGAATCCCCTCTCCTTGCTCACCCGAAACAATGGTCTCTTGCCTCTTAGGCAGGTCCAGACATTTTCCTGGACTCCCTCCCAGCTAGCTGTGGTGCACTAGCCCCCTTCAGGCTGTGTTCACGCCGCCAACCCCAGTCCTCTCCCTGGGATCTGACCGAAGCCCGAGACTCAGCTCTCAGTCCCCACCCGCCCTGGGGTCAAGCAGACAAGACTGTCAGGCTGGTGAGTGCTGGTCGGCACCGATCCTCTGTGCGGGAATCTCTCCACTTTGCCCTCTGCACCCTGTTGCTGCGCTCTCCTCCGTGGCTCCCAAGCTTCCCCGACTCCCATCCCCCGTCTCTGCCAGTGAAGGGGCTTCCTAGTTGTGTGGAAACTTTTCCTCTTTCACAGCTCCCTCCCAGAGGTGCAGGTTCCGTCCCTATTCTTTTGTCTCTGTTTTTTCTTTTTTCTTTTGCCCTACCCAGGTACGTGGGGTGTTTCTTTGCTTTTGGGGAAGTCCGAGGTCTTCTGCCAGCATTCAGTAGGTGTTCTGTAGGAGTTGTTCCACATGTAGATGTATTTCTGATGTATTTGTGGGGAGGAACGTGATCTCCACGTCTTACTCCTCCACTATCCTGAAGGCCTCTCCTGTTATTGTGTTTTAAGTACTCCTCAAAGCTGCTTTTTTTAAGGGTTTTTTTTTTTTTTTTTTTTTTGCGATACGCGGGCCTCTCACTGTTGTGGCCTCTCCCATTGCGGAGCACAGGCTCCGGACGCACAGGCTCAACGGCCATGGCTCACGGGCCCAGCCGCTCCGCGGCATGTGGGATCCTCCCGGACCAGGGCACGAACTTGCGTCCCCTGCATTGGCAGGCGGACTCTCAACCACTGCGCCACCAGGGAAGCCCCTCTAAGCTGCTTTTTTAGCCTTTCTGAAATGAGACAGGATAAAAAAACATCGTCACTAAATAAAGAAGCAAACACATTTAAAGCAGTTTTCACAGTGCCTGGCCAATAGTAGGTACCCAACATAAAAGTTAGTTTTATATATCCTTGTAAACAGTCTAATTAACCTTTGTGGATCCAAGTTGGTCCCTTGTGGAATATATTAGGAAGGGCATGGAAAAGTGATTTTTACCATAGACAAGTTTCCCAAACTGGAAAGATGTTACTGCATTAGGTAGGAGTAGGTATAACTCTAAAGCAAGCTGAGAGCCCAAATGGTCCAATCTCTGCATGGAATTCCCTATAAGTAAACCCAGCCTAGACCAAAAATAATTTAAAAGTGATTTCAATCTTTACTTAGGTCTTTCAAAGGACATGAAAGGGAACTGCTCTTATCTGTCAGCCACATATCATAAAATCTTGCTTCTTTTCCTTTCCAATTCTGTTTCACTTGCTACCTCTCAACATACCCACTGACAACTAGATTTGCCCCCTCTAACACCCACCTCTCAGCTCTTTATCATGTAGACTGACCAAGCCTCTCTGATCGGAGTTTCCCTTTTTTCTCATGCCTCTCTGGACTTCTTTCCTGCTACTCATTCTCTGATTCTATATCATAAAAGATTTATGAACTAGGCTGACAAAGACAATTCTTCTGCTTGCAGGTGGGTTGGGGAATTCTTACAGGCTGATAAATCTCCTCTGTCATCTAGGAAATAAAGGGTGATTAATGTGTGGTAGAAGAGGAGAGAACTTTAGAATGTAGCTGTAGCTCAGGAATATACTCAGGCATGTTGGGGCAAAGGTCAGGACTTGGTTCTTCTGGTCCTGCCTTTACCAAGGCTTCCCTTGCCCCATGATAAGGGACTTTATGACATCTGTAACTTGGGAGTAGAGTCATGATGCCCTTATGTTGAATGGAATGGAAGGTATTGGTGCAGAGTAAGGGGATAATGACAGGGGGCAAATGATCTGTCCTATTCTTGGTTTTCTATGGACTGTGGGCTTGCCTCCCTCTCTGTGGAGTAAGCAGAAAGGACACAGTCTTAGATTCATTGTACCCAATTTGCTAATGGAAAATGGAGGCATCCATACACTAGTTATTTTCTTGCTCTGATAAATCCAGTAAATAGTATGTCAATTTATTGATTGTAAACCTATATGCTTATGTATCTGTTACGCCAACTTCAGGGTACCTAATCCAGACTCTGATGTAAGATCACAGTAGAAGAGAACCAGGGCAAAAGCTAGGCCAAGTCAGAAAATTGAGCCACAGAAATATTGACTCAGTACCATGGGGTTAATTAATTAATATGATCATTTTGAATTGAACTGATGTTTTTTCCCCTCACATTCTTTTCTTCAATGAGTATTTATTGAATGCCAACTTGTCAATTCTTCTAAGTGCTGAGAACATTAAGATGATAGGGCACTGGCTCCTGCTCTCCAGGGGCTATAGAGTAGATAGGGAGACCGATGTAAGAAGGATAATCAGAAACAAGGTGTTCAGTGCCATAACTGAAGTATAAACAGAATGTCTTGGGAACCCAGAAGAGGGAGAGACTAACTTGAGAGAGTCAGAGAGGAGGGAACACCAGAGTTGGGATTTAAGGATAAGGAGGCATTTGCTCGTTTGCTGGGATTATATTTACCTGATTTTAGTTAATACCTTATTAATATTAGAAAACATTGTCTGGCCAAATATGGTCTTAGCATTTGGTCTTTTGGTTTTGCAATTAGTGATAGACCGGAGTAGAATTCCTGGAATGTTCTTCTGAGCTAAAGAATTTAAAATATGTCATACATAGTCAGAGACAAACCACATCCTTGGGGCTTAGCAGATAAATGCTCTGGGACTTTGTTAATGAGGATTATGGGAGACTTTCACTTGGGCCACCCAGTATTTACTTCCTGTGGCAATAACACCGTGTAAAATATATGCTGAGTGGGAAAGATGGCCATTCGGAAGCGTGAACATGGCGCTTCAGCCCAGGGCCAAATGGACAGAAGTTGCTGTTTCCGGGGATGTAGGGAACCATGTGGCCTCAGCACATACAGTGGGGATTCCCTTCAAGCAGGAGTAAGGCTGTTGGATCCCAGCTTGAAACTGGAGGTCTTGGTGCTTGCTTCAGAATCAACACCAGGAAGGGCAGCACGGTGGCCCTCTCTCTGTGTGGCCTTCCTTAGCACTGCAACACATTTCTTTCCATTCTTTAGAAATAAATTCTGATTTAGACCTTTATATTTCTTTAGTGTTTGTTATTAAAGTGACCATTAAATACGGGATTTTAGTGACTAAAACAGTTGGAGACCACAACTAGGCTGACAGCTTTAGGAGAGAGTTTATTTTCAATTTTTTTTTTCTCCAGCCTGGCTTTAGCTTTAAATTAGATGGTAATAATCATAACAAAGCTCCCCCCTGCCCTTACCTGAAAGCACACTGCAGACCTGATCTCTTTCTGGGACTTTATTTATGACAGAATCCCACACTATTTTAGAGCTTTCATCTTCGAGGTTGCACGGCATTTTATGGGTCTCCGTTTTCTATAGCATTTCAGGGACCAGTTCAAGACAATATGAATTCTCTAGGGTGCTAGAAAGATCTTTAGGAAAGGCGGGTTCTCCCCCCCCCCCCCGCCACCGACCACCACCCCCATTGTCTGCATTGATGTGACTCTCATTGTGTTAATACTGGAATACACAGTAAAGTAGGTTAGTTAAGGTATTAGTTCTGGAGCCTTATTATCTGGGTATATTTCCCAGCCTAGCCATTTACTCGCTGAGTGACCTTAGACCCCTTACTAAACATTTCAGTGCTGCAATTTTCACAGCTGTGAAGAGAGAACAGTGATAGTACCAGCCTCAGAGGAAGGTTGGGAGGATTTATCGAGTTAGAGTACTTAAAGCACTTAGAACAGTTCTCTGCAGCAGCAAGGGCTTAACAAATGTTAGCTGTTGTTATTAGCTCAGAAGCTCATGAAGTTACCTATAATGGATGAAACCGAATGGTCTGGTGGTCATCAAATAATTCCACTTTTGTTGTTCTGCACATACGTGCACGCTAATGGGATGGTTAGGAGATTTTGAACTCTAAACACTATACTCAATTGGTAGCTACTTAGAGTTATAATTTCCTAGGGACAGTAGGAGGCAGAGTGGCTTAGAGCATTGAGTTGTTCAATTTGAGCTCTTAAGAGCATTGGGGTTGGAGTCAGACAGCCTAGTCAAATACCAGTTCTATTATTTATGTAGCCTTTTAGTGGTTTGGTTCCCTTATCTGTACCATGGAGATAATTTCTCACAAGACTGTTGTAAGGACAATGAATATGAATGTTTGGGACACATACCAAATATTCACAACAGTTGTTGAGGGGAAGGAGAGGAGGGATTGATTGATTGTGGGTCAGGTTTTTTATGATTAGTTCCCTGGTAACAAGTGATTGGAGATGGGGATTTGCTCAGGGCAGCAGGCATCCGAGAGCAAAGGGGAAACACTCAGCCCTTTTAAACTTCAAGAATGCTGAGAGAAATTACAAAACTCAGAAGGGCAAATGGCAATTTGTTGCTGTCAGTATTACAAGTGTGAGTGTGGACACTTTGGTTCAGATGAATCATTCTGGATGTGTCCTTGTCTCATCCAGGAATTCCACTTGCATAAGATGGGGTGACATCAGCAGAGAAAAGAAGGTAAAGGACCCAGTCTTTCTTCTCACTCCTGGAAATAGTGATGGTGGCTGTGCTGTCCTGGGGTTTATTCACTCTTACAAAATTCTCAAACTGTAGTGGGTGTAAAACTCAAGTATGGAACTTGTTTAGAGGACATCTTCCAAAGTCTCACCCACAGAAAGTCTGGGAATCAGCTTATTTTGTTTCTCTAGGTGCTTCTGATGCAGGTGGTTAGACTAGACTTTGAGAAAGATAACTCTAGTGAGACTGGGCAGAATAAACTCCCCTGCAGAAGGCAGCTGCCCTGTCCATTGACATTTTCCCCAGCATGATGGTTTGCTTTTGGAAAGGCAGAAACAAAAAAATCCAGTTTTGCTTTATTTTGATCCAAAGCACTACTTAATAACGTATGTTATTTGTTAATTGTTTCTCACAACACTGCATGGACGACAATATTAATTGCATTTGACACAAGAGGAATCAGGGACACAGGAAGATTTCTTTAGGGGTGCGATGTGGTTTGGTGCAAACATGAAGTATGGGCAAACATTACACAGGTCCTTCAATTTGTCCCCAGCCATCTGGGCATTACTAAACACATCTGTTCCTTCTCCTGCAGAGGATGCTCTAGTGCTGCCACACGATTTGAATTATGTCAGGAGAAAGGGTTCCATTTGTCCACTTCTCTGGTGCATAGGGATGGCTCCCGGGAACCTTGGCTCGCCGAGATTGGCGTTCATTCAGCGCCTGGGTACTTAACTCTGAATTTTGATTTGGGCATTTGCCAGGTACAATATTCTGCCAGGGCCTTCCCAGTCTGTTCTCTGCTGTTTTGCTCCTGAAGATTTACAGCTAATGAAGGGATAAAGAAAGGTCACGGCAAGAGGCGGTAGCATGTGGTGGTGACTCATGGTCTGGGCCTGGTGAGGAGCCAGTTTGGGTGGAACGCTCTACTAGCTGCTGAGCTTGTTTTCATGTGGCTCTCTGCCACGGCCCTGCAGGAAGCAGTTTCTCGCCTGTTGCTGGTCAGAGGGAAGGCCTGGTCATCCTCCCCATCCCTGCTGTTATGGTCTCAGCTCAGGCCAATGAAACCTGGTGGCCATTTGACAAAATCCCATGGAATAGGAGCTCAGGAGACAGTGGGATGGGTCAGGTCTTAGAGATCAGCCACAGACACCAGCTAGGGGCACACTGACAGAAGGGACTGAAGGAAGTCGGGAGATGCTTGTACTGGCAGGCAGCATTTCTCAACCTTGGCACTATTGACATTTTGGACCAGATAATTCTCTGTTGCGGGGAGGAGAACTGTGCTGTGCATTTTAAGACTATTAACACCACCCCTGGCTTCTACCCACTAGGTGTCAGCAACACGCCCCATGCCTCCCCTTTGCTCCCAGTTAATGCAACCAGTAAAGTCTCTAGACATTGCCAAGTGTTCCCTGGAAGCAAAATAACCCCGGATTGAGAATCACTGAAGTATGGCTGAATCCCAGGCATGTGGCCAGTTAAAAAGATCCATCTATCATCCTGTTTTCCCCATCCTTATTCATCATCATCCCTAAAATTTATTGAGCACTTACCATGTGACTGGTACTCTGTTTTGCATTCATTATCTCATTTAATCCACACAACATCCTAGGATGAAGAAACTCTTATTGTTCCCATTTTATGGATAAGAATACTGAAGTTTATAAAAGTAACTTGCCCAAGGTCGCACAGCTGTTATCTGGGGCTCAAGCACAGCTGTAGATGCCTCTTCTTCACCCTGTTGCCATATGTAATGGTGCCATAATATGGGAGTCTGTGAGAAATGCTGAGAGGCAGGGGAAAAGGGCTGCTGGCTGGAGGCGGGGCCTCTACTTCAGGACTGGGATTCAGGATTTTAACGATAAACTGTGGAGATAATTAAGGGCTTAGATAAACTTGAATACTAGGTAGGTGATTCAGATAGAGATCCAGCTACAGGCTTGATCACAGGTAAACCCCTACCCATGCCCAGCTGTTGTCTCCTCTCTGTTTGTGACACCTGATCCCTGAGATATGACACCTGATGGGAGCCCAAATGTGCCTTTTTCATTTCAAATACTGTTCATTGGACTGTGGTCTCCCACCCCAACCCCCATTCCTTCCTTCGGGATCAGTACTTCTGCCTGAATCCCTGCTTCTTCTGCTTACCCCCAGCTGCCTTGTGCTCGGGGCATGTCTGTTGAAGTGACTGGACAACACGATGTTGCCGGTCACCTCTGGCCCTGTAAAGACTCTGTGACATGGCAACTGAGGCTGGTGTGTTCTCTGGTCTATGTAAAATACTTGTAGTTTGTGGGAACTGATGACTCTGAATTGAATGCCAGTAGTCAGAGCCAACCCTGGCAAGGTTTGTTGGGCAACAATTGTACTTTTAAAGGAAAGGTCAGGGCTTCTGGTGTTGTGGTTTCCTTAATATTAAGGGCATCAGGTGGAGGTGAGGAAGAGTTACTTGAAACCCAAGTGAGCTTCTCCAATGGTCCTGTTAAGTATATTTTACCATTAATGCAGCAGAAGAGATTTTGGAGTGCACAGCTGTTTTGTAGTCTGCTTGACACCTAGAACCAAATGGGCTTTGATATTATCAGGCAGCTCTTGCTTCAGTTACATGGACTTCTCCTCTATCCACACCCAATTAATTAGCACCTAAACTCATGCGTGATTTGAAAGCTGCAAGTACCTTTGCAGAGGGAAAATTCCAACTGGGCTTACTTGGGACCCGCAATAGTTTGAGGGCTTCTGCTGCTCAAGTGCCTGGTGTTTACCAATATCCTGCTGAGCTTCGTCAGTGTATTAAAGTGTATCTTGCACAGTCACCACACAGGCTTCAGCATCCTGTAAGACCGTGAAATCAACTCTGCGATTGCCCTGTATTCTGAATTCCCTTTGCCCTTCCCTGGTGGTCTTGCCCTTTCTAGGGGGTACTGTAGTTGATACTTGCTGGTTCAATGAGGTGTCATTTGAGGGATCTCCATAGTACAGCAAGGCTGCTCATTGGAAATTTTTTGCTTTTGCTCACTCTCTCGTTACCTTTGACATATATTTTAAATAATAGAAAAATAATACAATTTTATTGATGACAAATTAGAAAATACAAATAAACAACAAAGAAAAGGAAAATAGAAATTAACTTATAATATTATAACTCAGATATAGCCACTGTTAACATTTTAGTTATGCCCTTGTGTTTCTGTTTTGCTTTTTACAAAAGGAGGAGTTCAAAGAAATTGCCATAAGACGTGGCATATTCTTAGTGGAATATTCAAAATGATGCTTAAATAAATCTTTTGATTTCTTGGCAAATGGGTCCTGATAATCTTCAAAGATATACATGATTTTAGAAACCTAATAAGAAATGCCATACATTTTTCTCCTTGCCGATAAAGGGCATATCTACAAGAGACAGTGTCTGTGCATGTGTGTGTGTATGTGTGCATGTGTGTGTGTATGTAAATGGAATGTCTATGGCTCCTGAAAAAGAAATTCTGTTGCTGGATTTGCTGACTCACTGCCAAGCCCTGCTGCAGGCAGGGAACAGATTCTGAGTTATTCAAGCCAAACATTTGGCCCTCGTGGATTACTGGCCACTGTGACAGACTTCTCCTCACGCCTCACCTCCTCACGTCTTCCTCCTTGGCACCTGGGTGTATCTGGCATTTTGTTCATTTTGCCTCCTCATCTCCTGTTATTTCTTTCAGTTACTCTTTAGCATTTCTCAAATTCCTATCAGTACCACCCCAACTCCCTAATGCACAATGTTAGAAATACCCAGACACTTCCTTCCTGAGGTCACTGCGGGAATTCGCTGTCTCTCTTTCTAGGACCTTGTTTGTGCATGCTGTGTCTTTTCCGGGCTCCTAATGAAATGAGGGGAGGGTGACTTACCCTCATTTGTTCGCAGTCACTCATGGAGTGGCTCCCTGTTTCCTTTCCTAGCCCAAAGTAAGATCAGGGTGTTCAACTGAACTCAAGTTTTGTCACACCCTGAGGTGGACAGGCTTGGTGACATGAGGGAGAGGAACTCTACGACTTCATTGGATGATTCCGCGCCATACTGGGTAAAAGATAATTTTGTACAGACTGGCATGACCAGTAATGCTGTCGCTGAGAGGATGCATCCTAGGATCATAATTTTAAAAAGTTAAAAAAAGAAGTGTTTAGCTCTAGTTGGCAAAGGGACTAGACACGGAACGATACTGTAGCTTGCTTGCCTTAAAGGATCATGAGGTATGAAGGAGACTGGAATGGCAAGGGCTTTATATGAAGAACTTGTTTCCCAGCTGTGTGGTGTTTTCCCCCCTCCCACAGTCAGTTTTTTGGTTTGCTGTTTGATAAGTTTGGAAAGGATCCTCAGCTAAAATGAGACTAACGATAATTGCTTTCTAAATCCCAATAGTTGTCATTCTAAATACTGATCATATACTCACTCATTTATACCTTACAAAACCTCCATGGAGGGATTAATCACCCATCTTATACAGTTGTGGAAACAGAGTATAGACTTTAAGAAACCTACCCAAGGTCACACAGCTGGTCAACCACAGAACCAGCATTCAGACCAGGAGTCTGGCTTCAGAGACTACGCTCTGTTCTGCCTCCCTCTTGCAACAAATCAGGTGATAGGACTCTGAGTTCCAGTCAGAGCCTTGCTGTGTTATCTCAGGCAAGTCAGTCACCTCTCTGGGCCTCAGTTTCTTCATTTAGCTAAAAAATTCTGATTCTATGGATAGATTTATGCCATTCCCCTCCCCACCCCTGCAATTCTTGGATGCAGCTAGAGAAAGAAATGCAATTCTTCTCAGAAGAAATCTGGACTTGGTTTTGCATCTAGCTCTTCTTTTGGTCTTTATTCCATTTCCCCTGTAGGAGAGAATTGCTGTTCTACAGGAGGGTCTCTGTTATAAGCAGAGACAATTCCCTTGGGGCAGCTAATCTCATTGGGCCAATCCTACTTAGTTATAAAGAAAGGTTCATTATAACTTGCACAAGAAAAGATTTGAGAGAGGACAATCCAGAGAAATGGAGACAGTTCTTCAATTAGGAAGTGCACTATTCCATGTTCCAAGAAAATTTTTTAATCCACAGACCCAGGACAAGTTTAAAAGGAGAGACAAGATGGTTCTGAGGATGAAGCACGAAACTGGCTAAGGGAAATGCCTTTTTCCTGCTGATTTGCCCCTTGTTCCCCATAAAACAGTTGGCCATTTTAGACTTCTGTTTCTTTGGTGAGGTTGCTATGGTAAGACCTGAAGAATCACTTGTACAGCTCTCTGCAAATACTCACTTCTGATGATCTCGTTCAATCTCGGGAAGTGAGAGCATCCTGAGGAAGTTAGGAAGTTCTCAGCATCTTATCTGTCTGTAAGTCTGCCAGGGGTCCTGCAGCCCTGGCTCCTACTTGTTGAGCAGCACTTTCTGACCCATGTGGTAATCCCAACAGTGTGGGGATCTGGGTGTGCAGAGCCTGCTCCAGGTAAGAAGGCTGCTGTTGACTGAAGCAACACAGATCCTCTCCATGGCTCTTGTCCTGTCTGAATATGGGCTCAACTGACATTGAGCTCTTTGTGACAATGGTGAAAGCAAACATGGCGAATGGGAAAAACCTGTTGACTTTGTGCTGACTCATCATAATCAATAAAATAGCTTACTTCATGACATACTGCATGGGGGACTATGCATATATTTGTAAAACTCATTCTGCTTCAGCTGTTACAGTAAACTTAGGACCGACTCTCTAATTCTTTAACTCCCAGAACAAAATCCATCCTTCTTCCCCTTTTCCCATGAATAGGTAAACATTACCTATAGTCATGGTCTAGTTTTTAGAAAAAAAATATTTAAACCTGAATTTCTTCTCTCATCCTTTTACAGTGTCTTTGTTTTCTAGCTTTTGTTCCATGTACTCACTACACGACCCACTCTTGTCTTTGCTTCTGACCTTTATGAGAATGTCTCAAGACTCAACTTCCATTAGGTGAGATCATCATTCCAAAAATGTCTAGGCAATGTGCCTAGGAGGAGAGCAAATATTTGCCCTGACATCAGAGAAGCTGAGCACAGATATTGTGCTGAGGTGGAGCGGCAGGGGATTATGCCAGAAGGGAACTGGAGTCAGATTGAGCTAAGTCCCCTATGTCACATTGAGGAGGTTAGATTTTAAGCTGTAAACAGCAGGAAACTCACAAAAGCTTTAGACAGATAATACACACACACACACACACACACACACACACACACACACACCCCACATGGATTCAAGACTTGTTTAATTAGGTTTAGTTTATAGTTCAGCACAAACATTTGATAAGCACCAATTTTATGTTAGGCTCTGCAATAGGTGCTTGGGGTACAAAGATGGGTAAAACATCATTCTTTCTTTCAATAAGGAGTCAGAACTACATCATGACATATAACTATATAAGAGGAGCTGAGATTAAATGCTTAGTCTTCATGCTAACAGAATTTTTTTAGGCAGGAGAAGGACAATTTTTAAAATTTAAATAAAAATAGCTCTGATACTGGTATGGAGAGAGCATAGAACTGGCAAAGTATTAACTGTAAGTTTCTATTCAGTGTTGGTTGTCTTCATTGTTATGATATCTCCTGCCAATTTTGGTCCTTTTGACTTGTGAAACCTGGTATTCCACACTTTGGGAAATCCTACCCAATGGATTTCTTTCTAGGATTCAGTAGGTAACAACCACTTGGACAGAAAAAACAAAATGATGATACCAAGGGAAGAAGTCAATTGGTGCATGGCCAGATTTGCTTTATATACCACAAGTTCTTGCCTGTTTCCAAATGTTCTGGGTAGATGCAGACTATTTGGAGATGGTCCAGCTGAGACTTCTCATGAATAAAAAATGTTGCTATAATTAAAATCTTTCAGGCCCAAGTTACCTTTTTCCAATAATTCACTTGTGATTTATGCTTAGAGACATACATAATATCAAATTACTTAAGTGGGGAGGAGGAGGGAGGGAAAGAAAACTAAGCTCTGTTGTAAGGATCAGTTATCAGAATATTGCTGACTTCATAAACCACTCAGGCTTTTTCCCCAGGCAACACTTGATGTATTTATAGCCTTGTAATTTGGTTACCTATCACTTAGCTTATATGTGAGTCACCCATGAAATATATGCACAGAGACCAGATGTACTAATTACAAAGGTAGAGTGCAGGTGGGAGAGCCCTGTTAAGACCACTGTTCAACAACAGTGGCAAATTGTGGGGAAAGGATCATTTATCATTAAATGACATTAAGATTCAATGGCAGAGCTTTTGAGTCTGGATTTAGAGAGCTATTCAGCTTTGCTCCTGTCAAGCTGAGCTTCCTATCTTGGAGTCACAGTTTTCCAGTTTGATGTGGTACGCTTGCTATATGGGGCAGCAGGGAGAGGATAGTGGCGGGAGGATGGTAAGGGAGATTACAGGAGAGGGAATAAATAGCTATTTGAGCAGAGTCATTTGTGGTAACTCACTTTTGCTTCAGAAGTGACATTCTGACATAACTGTCAGAAATTACTTTTTATTTATTTATTTATTTTTAAGCCTCCAGATTCTTCTTTTCCTGGAATGATTTTCCATTCCAGACTTTACCTGGTGAAATCTTATCCATCTCTCAAAATCCATTTCAAGAGTGACTTCCTCCATGGAAAAGCAGGTCTTACATTTTCTTTCAAGCATACACTAGCATATTACATTCAAACTGAAGGTATTATATTTAGGAGTAAGAAAAACTTGAAGTTGAAAGTGAACACCTTGTCTGATATCACAAAGGTGTATTTAAGGTTACTTCATTGATTATTTCTAAAGTTTTCTTCTCTGACTTGTAAAATTGTGGTTTCCACCTAGCATTAAGAGGAATGAATTAGTTACATTCAGGACAGATGGCGTACTTTCCTCTCCCTGTGCTTGTCCTTACACAGAAAGAAAAAGAGCCAGATGCTGGGGAATTTTCTTAAGCAAATGTATGTATCCAAGAGCCAGCTAGACCTGGAAAATTAATTCACCCAGCTCTGAATTTGTATGCAGTGTTTTATCTCTCGACCTAGCTGTCTGAATGGTCCATTTCAGCTGTGGAGACCTACCTTCAAAATGTTTTGGTAGCAGAGGAACTCAAAGCCAGATTAATTATTAAATTACAAACAGTGAGCCACAGTATTTAAAATCAAGTTCAACACAAAATAATGTTTTCATGCTGTTAAAAGACTCACTCCAAGCCTCCTTTTGAAGGTGGAGTTGCAGTTAAATACACCTAACAGATACAGAAGGAAAATTTCCCCTCGGTGTTTGGATACTCTTGTGGAGCTGGAGTCTTAACTGGGCGCGGGAGAGGTGAAGTCCCTGTAGCCAATGCTGAGCGTGGTTACTGGCAAGTCTTGGTAGCAGTGATTCAGAGGCTGCTGGTGATCCCTAGGAGAGATCTGGAATTATGCCAATGCCCAATGTAGGACTTTTGGATTGGAAAGATTCAGCTACATCCACTCAAACAAATCATCCATTGTACTCTAGTCCACCTGAATTCCTTCACTGTACACACAAAGACTTCATCTGAGACTTAATGGCTGAAACCTGAGATGTCATTCATTCATTCATTCATTCAAGAAAGAGTTGTTGAATGCATATTATATTCTGGGTACTGTGTGAGGTGGAAAGAAATAAATAGGATCTTTTCCTACCAACCTCCTATCCTATCCAGGCTGGTGTGGGATAAGTTGTTCTTGGTGAGATTATAGGATGTCCTAGAGATTAGTAGCTTTTTCTAAACTGCACATGTATCATTTTAAAAACAGTTTTTAAAAAATGTAAGTAAACCATGAACATGGTTTAAGCTAAAAAAAATTGAACAGTGTGGAAGAGTTAATACTGAGAAATATCATTATTCCATCCCACTCCTCACTTCTCAGAAGTCTGCACCTTTAACTATTTCTACTTTATTTCGTTTTCTGTTACTCCCAAATCTCTAAAAGCACACTTACTATGTGTTTCTTGATTCATTTGCTGCAGGCATTTTATAATGATATCCTGCTATGGTAGGTGAGAATTTAGTTCATTCATCACCCCCATCTTTCTTCCTTTTTATAATGTAATTATATCACTGTTTTTAGTTCTTCTAAAGGTTACTTTTTTAACTCAAGATAATGTACTTAAATCTTTTTCTTGGTCAATCAACTACTGACTTAATTTCTTGACCATTTACTTTCTAAGATGAGGATATTGATATCCGTACCTCCCTGCCTTTTAAAAAATACCTTCTTGGAACTTCCCTGGTGGTCTAGTGGCTAAGATTCTGCGCTCCCAATGCAGGGGGCCCGGGTTCGATCCCTGGTCAGGGAACTAGATCCCACATACATGTCGTAACTAAGAGTTTGCATGCTGCAACTAAAGATCCTGCATGCTGCAATTAAGATCCTGCACGCGACAACAAAGATCCCGCATGCGGCAACAAAGATCCCACATGCTGCAATTAAGACCCGGTGTAGCCAAATAAATAAATGAATAAATATTAAAAAAAATAAAAAATGAAAATACATCTTTTACCCTCTCGCTCCTCTCAGCTGTAATTTTGCTTTCAGAGTGTCAAGGTTGATATTTACACTCTGTTTCATAATATAATTATTCTTAAAAGTCATTTAAAGTGATCCATTTAAGATTTTCTGAGGATTTATGTTAAGCTCAGTTGATCATTATTTCTGAAAAAGGCCCCTCTTTGAATATTGGGACAGTGTTCTGGCCTCCGTCCTACAAAATATGGTTCCTTAAAGGTTCTGAGCTCAAACCTAGAAGTTCTTTTACTACCTTGTATTACAATATGTCTAGCTTAGAGTTTTGAGTTAAAGTTAACTCTATGATTTTTCAATATCTCCTCACCCAATCTTCCTATTTCCTACTGAAGTTTTTGTCTGGCCTTTCACACTTGAAGCCATCTTTAATGGGGATGAGACCACAGCCACCTGCTGTTACCATCTTCTATCATCTGTTGACACTGCAGCACATTCCTGGGGCTAGGCCTTCCTTTCCTTATTCTTCTTGTCTAAACAGAACTGTAGCCATCCCTCATCCCACGCTGCAGTTCTTTCCTGGTGAAAGTGAAGGCTCGGGCCAATTGTGTGCCAGTAATTAGAAACTTGGGTTACCTTACTGGATTCATACTGTGACAATAATAACACTATTTTAAAAACACTTTTTGATATACAAAGTACTTTTCCTATATTATCTCATTTAAACCTCACACCAGGGACTTCCCTGGTGGTCCAGTGGGTAAGACTCCACGTTCCCAATGCAGGGGACCTGTGTTTGATCCCTGGTCAGGGAACTAGATTCCTCATGCATGCTGCAACTAAGAGTTTGCATGCCACAATTAAGAAGCCTGCATGCTGCAATTAAGCAGTCCTCATGCTGCAACTAAGAGTCTGCAGCCCACAACTAAGAAGTCCTCATGCCACAACTAAAGATCCTGCCTGCTGCAACTAAGACCCGGCACAGCCTAAATAAATAAATATTAAATAAATAAATAAACCTCATGCCAACTTGAATTCAGAGAGGTCCAATAGCTTGATTAAAGTCACAGCTAATATATGATAAAGCCAACCCAGTTTCTCAGATCCAGGACCCTCTCCCTTCCACGTGCACCACATGCTGCTGATGCAAGTTCTCACCACTGGGAAATTTTTATAAGTAAACTAATCCCTCTTGCTATAATATAAACCAATTTCTTCCCCCCCCCAGCCCTAGCTTTATTGAGATATAATGGACAAATAATATTAAGTTTAAGGTGTACGACATGCTGGTTTGATACACTTATATGTTGCAAACTGATTACTGCCATAACATTAGCTATTAGCTAACAGCTCCACCTCATCACATAATTACCATTTCTTTTATGTAGTGATAATATTTAAGATCTACTGTCTTAACAACTTTCAAATACATAATACAATATTATTAGCTGTAATCACCATGCTGTACATTAGATCCCCAGAACTTGTTACTCTTATAACTGGAAGTTTGTACCCTTTGACCATTGTCTCCCCATTTCCCCCACCACCCAGCCCTAGGAAACCACCTCTCTATTCTGTTTATCTGATGAACTGATTTCTTTTTATTCTAACCTCAACGAACTTATAAAAAGTGATACTCAGTCGCCCCTAAATTAAAAGATAATATTCCATGACACCTGATTATTATACTGCATGACAGCCTCATACAGTACTAAAGTCACAGGGACCTGAGGGAAACATTGAAAGAGACTGACAGGTTTCAGACAAGGCTTAAATCACATGATCACAGGTCTCATTTTAAAGCAGTGTGTGTGTGTGTGTGTGTGTGTGTGTGTGTGTGTGTGTGTCTGACATGACAGCCCCTTGCTTGTTCTTTCTTCTACTTCTATCCAATATGCTGAAACATTTCCAACCTAAAATATAAAACTACAGTGATGGATGTAAAATTGCAAATCCAGGTGTTCACGGGTTTCATAAGCTCCTGGAGGAAATATCAAAATACTTTCTATTTCTGTTATGCTCATGTATCAAACGCACGGCACCGTCTCTCAACCCTGTCTTCAGTGATGTGTCTTTCTTGGGCTGAGGAATGAGGATCAGGTCTGTGGCTCTAAAAGGCACTGGGACTCTGGTCTGACTTAGATGAATGTGCGGGATTCAGTATTGGAGTCGTGGTCAGGACTCAGGCTAAGTGGTTACAGAGGAAAGGCTGACAGGTAGAAAGAGGCTAAGGCATGTCCTAGAACAGGTAGGCTTGGGAAGCAAGGAGATCCTCAGCCTGAAGGTAGAAGAAAAGTCCTGATCTAATAGTTTCAAAAACTGACAGAAATAAATCAGTCCCTTTTTATCAGGAGTCAGCCTAAATTTACACCTATATAGTCACCCCTAAAGAAGACCATTTTTGCTCTTGAAGGGCTGGGGGTTTTAGCTGATTTGTTTATGCAGGAAGAGAGATGGCTCTTTTATGCAGACTTCTTTGACATCTCAGCTACTGTGCCTCCTTTTCGAGTTCGGTTTTTCATTCCACCTTAACTTGGAACAAGTAGATTACTCAGTATCCTCGTGCTTCTTTTCATTGTAGTTTCCTCCTCAGGGATTTTGCATCCCTGGGCTGGAATGGAATTGGGCAGAGCCCCAAGGCTTGTCTTTAACAAGCTTGAATCTTCTCCACAGAGGAAAATATGACCTCCCTTGATGCTCATTTTTTGGGGGGCCTGAATCAACATGTTTTAGGTTGTAACTGGCTTTGTGGATTTCAGAAATAAGACTTGACCTGTTTTATTGAAAATTAGAATGTTTTTCAGATAACGTCTGATGAAGAAAACACTCAAAATATGCATACTCATGTAGAAATTACTTCATACCAAATGTTAATTGATGGATTCATTCATTGCATTCAACTAATATTTACTGAATGCCTAATACTAGGCACTGAGACAATAAGAAAGAATAAGATATTGTCTTTCTCAAAGAGCAAGCCCGTAGCAGCTGTGGAGGCAGTGAATTACCTATAGAAAGTATGATTAGTACTATAGCCATTTTGCTTTGCATTAGAGAGTTTCAGCATAGCTCTGCAGCCAAAGGTCTTTATATCCAATATTGTCCTCTAAATAGGAGTTTAAAAGAATGACCAATCTGATATGTTTGCTAAGTGTAGGTTTGTTCATTTAGGTGGACCATTTCACAGCATGTGATTGTTTTGATCTATCACTAAGTGTCCTACATCTTAAAAGAGACTACAATGGGTTGGCCTGTGTTTCCCACACTGGTAGCTTAGAAGTACTACGGATATTGTACATTGTTAA
The DNA here is from genome assembly GCF_025265405.1 of Mesoplodon densirostris. NCBI lineage: Eukaryota > Metazoa > Chordata > Mammalia > Artiodactyla > Ziphiidae > Mesoplodon > Mesoplodon densirostris. Next base: position 93,632,955 of record NC_082661.1, read on the forward strand.
ATTTGGAGTGTCAAAGAGAAATTTTTCAGTTTAAAATTTAATCAATCAATCTTTATTTCTGCTGGAAGAGCTAAGTATATATTATACTGTATACTTTTAGATCCTCCCTTTCTGAAAACAAAACTAAACTAAACCCTACTTTTTATTAATTAGCATGATAATCTTTCCAAAGGTGAACAGGAAATTGTTTTAGATTAGCTCCTATTTAATGTAGTTTTCTGAATGAATATTTATTTTGCAATGTGAGATCTGCCTGGTTCTTATTATCAATAGAAACCCAAGTGAGAATTTAAAGTGTGTGTGTGTGTGCGTGTGTGTGTGTGTGTGTGTGTGTGTGTGTGTGGTGATGGTGATGGTGGAGGCACCCATTACTTTGCGATACATCAGTATAACTCCTTATTCTTATTCATTATTACTCACTTGGTTCCTCTTAGAGTATGAATAGAAGGAAAAAACATTTATAGATCACTTAAAACATTCTACTAGAAGAAAGGGAACAAATAAGCCTACTTCAATCACTAGCTTTGCAGAGGGGAATGAGCAGAAGATATATTTAATCTTTCATCAAAGACTTTTTTTGAAATTACTAATATATAGGTCCACTCAGAACAGTGCTAACTGAGTTATTAGGACATTTAAACGAGATCATCATTGTTTTTATTAGCAACATTATTCCTTACTCCTTTTGTTAGAAAAACACCCTGCAGTGTGTGCAGATCTGTTTAATTGCAATGCTTTTACATTTTTCCTCAAATGTATTTGACTTATTTTATAAATATTTCAAGTACGTAATTGCTATTTTGCTTTAACAAAAATCACAAATGCATTTAGATAATCTAAGGGGTTAGAATCCATTTGCTCCTGTGAAGTTTATAGGAGAGGTAAGTATGATTTGTTGACTTTATGGACTACGATCCTGAAGGAAGGTCTCTCACCCCCATGACCCTTTGTTGTACATTTTCAGAATGAACACCTAAGGAATGTAGTGAAAGCTGTGGCATCAGATAGACTTGGGCTCCAAGCTCAGTTCTTTTACTTAATAATTGGATGACCTTGGGCAAGTTCTTTATCTTTTCTTTTTCAGGCTCTGGAATGTTTTGTAGAAATTACTGAATATAATAATACCAAGCTTGCCAGACTAATATGCAGATAAATAAATAGTATTAGGCACCTAACAGAGGGCCAGGCAAATAGTAAATACTGAATACATGTAAATTGCTTTCCCTGTTGGCTGTTTTTTTTTTTTTTTTTTTTTCTTTTTGCGGTATGCGGGCCTCTCACTGTTGTGGCCTCTCCCGTTGCGGAGCACAGGCTCCGGATGCGCAGGCCCAGCGGCCATGGCTCACGGGCCCAGCCGCTCCGCGGCATATGGGATCCTCCCAGACCGGGGCACGAACCCGTATCCCCTGCATCGGCAGGCGGACTCTTAACCACTGCGCCACCAGGGAGGCCCTGTTGGCTGTTTTTGATTGATAGAAGAGCCTTACTAGGGAGAGTCTTGAGGTTCTGATCCCAATCAGCAGAGATTCATCTGCCTTTTTAAAATTATTGGGGCTAAGAACCTCTGATTTAACCAAGGACCATCCCTTCCCTTCTGTATGCTGTGCTGAGAAGCGTATCTTTATCCTCATCCATCCTCATCATTGTGGTTCAGCAATGATCACAATAGCAAACGTGAAGATATAGTGGTCATCTGGAATGGAGAAAAGTGGAGCAAATATAGAATCCAGGGCTTGGCTAAGGGTCCTGGGAAGTTTGGATGAGGTGGACCATCTGGGAATCCAGAAAAACAGATGTCTTTGCAAGGATGTGCCAGTTGGGGATGGAGGGGACAGAGGCAGGGAGGCAAGCCGAGGTATGGCCCTTCTTATTGGGGCAGAGGCAGATATGTGCACCTTCAAAGAATCCATCCCTCAGCCAGTGACTGTTATTTGCTCCTAGAAAATATCTGGGAAATTATCCGTGTTCTTATCACTTAACCTGTAGCTCTGTGTCCACACACTGCTCACTGACACTTTGAAATGAAACTGGTTGCTTAAAGTGAATGGCATAGTCAAGTGACTTCCCATACGGACACATCTTTCTTAAGGCCTTGTGCTGGAGAAGGTAAGCTGCAGACACGAGCTCATGCGGTTTTCATGAGCTGCTATCCTGCTGCAGGCACAGGAGTAGCCGTGCCTTGAATGCACAGCCTTGAAAATGTGGGATGTACAGTGCTTTCTCTGGTATTGTTGCCCATAGAATGAGTAAATTTACTCTACTTTGTTGTTATTTGTCCCATATACTACTTCCCTGGGCCAATTTTCAATGCACCCTAGAGGTGTGATGGAAACTGAGCAGCAAGGCCAAATCTCCACTGACCACCAGTCATTTGGCGACCTGGAGAGACCAAAGGCTGACCTGGGGATTTCTACCCACTCTGGACTGAGCTTATAGGATCACCAGACCTTCCTGGGAGTGGAAACCTTTTCTGTGCCTCTCACAGAGCCCTGGGCAACATCTTAACCACAAAATTATTGCTCAATAAATACTTTTTGGAATAAAAGTTTCTTTGAGACAGGATCTTTTCATATTTGCCACTTACACTTGTCAGCTATGCTTTTCATTTGTCATCATTGCCAATATCATCCTTGTAATTGTAATCAGTAAGAAATATCTATCAAATACTATGCAAGGTATGTTAGAAAGGAAAATCTAATGCACAATCTAAGCAGAATTTTGGGGGATCAGGGATTGAGTCTTAACTGACTTTTTATCCCTAGAGCCTAGCACACAGTGCCTGTCACAAGTAGAGGCATGGCAGGTTGTTAAATGCTACCTGGAAGAGTGAATGTGTAATGAGAACAATTGGTGAAAAGGCTATGATAGCTGAAGAGTAAGCTTTTCCATTCCTATTTTTCTTTCTTTTTATCAAACCACCTCCTACCCCACAGCTGAGAGAACTCTGTTTCTGTTTAGTTTGGGAAAGGAGTGCATATTGTATCTCAGTGCTCTTACTTGGATCTGTTAAGGTGAGCACAGAATGTAGTGCTGCTGTAACGTTAGGATCTTGGCTGCCTTGAAATTTGCAGAGAGAAGAATTTTTTTGAATACTAGAAATAGATCGATATCCTGCTCCTGTTCTTTCTGTGTGCCCAGAACACCCACTAAAGTCAGGAGGAGCTGGAGATGTGTGGGGGAACCGTGGAATGGGGGCTTTTGTCTGTTAATTTGAGCTTCATTCTGTCATTTCAATCTGTAAGGTGATTCTGAAAAATGAATGCATTTATGAGGTTATTAATAACCATATTTCTCCCCTAATCATTATGATTAAGTCGCTGGTACTGCCAGGTGCCTGCAGCTTCCATCACAAAGCCCTGAACAATTTTGCTTTACCATTTGACTTCACTGAGATCCTCTGACTGACTGCCAGAGGAGTTGCTGCTGATTTTTTTTCCTTCTTCTGTCTGTTGATTTAAATTCATACTGAAAACAGAGTAAAGTTTAAAATAATATTCTAAATCATAAAACTTATTCTTCAGTTGTGGAACAATAAGTCAGCTTTCCTTTTATTAGACTATTCCCGAAGAACGTTTTATGGTCAAAATGTCACAGCTGGTTTTTTCTACATTTTCTCTTCTTCTAGCCTGAGTGTCTCATGATCCAATCATTCAGTGCAGCCTGCAATTCCTGACACTTTATTCCCCCCATTGTATTTACTGCAACAATGTCCCACATCACCACAGATTAACTGTCCCCCACCTCCCAACAATATTCTGGTGTACACTTGGCAGTACCACAGAGCATATCAGAGTACAGGCCATGGAGATAGACTGCCTAGTTTTGAGGCCCAGCCCTACCATTTACTAGCTCTGTGACACTGGCAAATGAAAAACCTCACCAAGCCTTTCTTTCTTCGTCTGAAAATTAGAATTATACCTACCTCCTGGATTGATGATGAAGATGAAAACTTTCCTGGCACATTAAAAGCACTCATTGGAAGGTAGTTTTATTATTATGTGAAAGAGAAAAGCAGTCCTCAACTTCCAGGGGACAGACACTGAGTCTTGGTGCTTTCCTGTTGAACATAAACAATTTCACAAAACATCAGCAACAGACAAGGCCACTCTGTGACCGTGGAAGATTAAGGAAACAAACAAACAAACAAGACCACTGTGTAACCATGTTTGAACACAGACAAAATATGGACATTGTCCAATTCACAAGCATGACAAAACATTTCTTTATTCTGGCTAATACGAGTGACTGTGGATTCTTTAGTAATTACAGCCTTAGCCAGGCTCTAGTCTTCCCTCTTTCTAGATAAGATTTATTATGATATTCATAGAAGTACTCCCACTTTCTGATAGCATCCAATCCAGAGCAAAGCCTGCTTCCTTAATCCCTCCCCCAGATCATCTAACAGAGCCCAAATTCTATAATAAGTCCTTTTTAACACTTTCTTATGAGACGCCCTGTGGTTCCTCACTGTGTGTGTTTTTCCTTGCTGCAGCATGCCATAATCCCAACATAATCAACTATAACTGTATTTCTGGTGGTCTCTGGCTGGAGGGCATTGACATTATTCCTTTTGATAACGGCAGGTCACAGGATTTAAGCAGGTACAGCATAAAACAATGAAAAGGACACTTAGAGACTTTGTACAAGTTATTTAATATCGCTGTTAGTTTTCTCGTTTGTTAAAATTTGGGGATTGGGCTCATGAATTCTACAGTCCTTTTCAGCACCGGCATGCTATGGGATCTATGTCAGATACCAGCATTAGGAGTGCCATGGAACAAAAATAATTAACATGGGAATATTCTCAAACTTCCTATCTTTCCTAGGCTGCCAAAGAAAATCCTGTAATTACCCACCTAATTTCTCCCCTCCTCCCACCTCTTTATGAAAAAGCTCTGTCTTTAGGGGAGATAAGCTAATATGCTAAGAGTAGAGGGAGGAGAAAATGGAAAGAAAACCACACAGGCTGGGGATGGAGGAGGAAGTTTTCTGGGGATCACAGAGGGTGGTGGAGAGAATTAAACATCAGAAGGAAGTAGGTGAGAGAAAGCATGGAAAAAAGGAAAGTACTGTGCAGATCACATATGTGGATACTCTTTATTGCCTTTAAAAATGAAGCAAGTAAGTAATAGGATGGATTATTAAATAATTTGGATTGTTGAATTGTGCTTTCTGAAGGGAGTGCTCATCAAAAACTTAACCATATGGGCCTCTGAGTTTTTTAGGATTTCAGTAACACATTTCTTACATAGTCAGAGAACTGACCACCAAAGATGAGGCCTCTTTCTCCTGGAGGGCTTGCCATTTTATAGTTAGTAAAGGAAAGAATAAGCTTTTTTTCCTAAACATTTCCAGCAGGTCCCAGAATTTAGCCACACACCAGCTGCTCCTTTATCTCCAATTGGAAGGACTCATAGAGGCCTGCTCTTGCATGGGTGATGGTGAGAATATGCTTAAATGGAGCTGGTCGGAAGGGGCAGAGATCAGTGTCATTGGTTGAAAGTGAGGTAATTAGTTATCTCCCTGGCAAGGGGTTCATGAGGCTTAGTTAATTAGAATTTGCATGGAAATTAATTTTAATTTGCCTGGAAACCCAAAGAAGCTAATCTTTGTCAGATCCAAGTAGTAGGGTAACCAGCCATTCTGGTTTGCCCATGAATGTGGGGATGTGGAACTTCCAGTGCTAAAATCAGGACATTCCTTGGCAAACTGTGATCACCCTAGTTAGTATTCCTCTTCCTTCATAGCCTCAACTTTTCTTCCTCTCTTCATTCTGTTGCAGGATGAATGCTTCTTTCTAACATGTTCCTTGTATACCAGATCTCTGCCAAATAATGGAATCCCAGAACTGAAAGGGATCCTCAGATGTCATGAAGTCACCTTTTGCCTCCCAACAGATTTCATTCAGATGGTCCATTCAGTTTGTCTTTTCCCAGTGACAGGCTGCCCAGGGGCATCCACAGATAATGAACAATGCTATTCCTATCATTTTATAATCCTTACTATTTGCTATTTGAATTTCTTACATCTTATCCAGTTTTGTTTTTTTCCTCTTAAAAGTTATTATGGGATTGGAAGAGAGGTGTGGCTGCCCAGGTTTATGCAGGGGAATTGTGAGGGTGTCCTAAAGTTTAGAATTTCAGAACTCTTATTATTTAGTATCAACCATGATTTTGGGGAAATTACTGCTTTGTATTGGGACATTTAAATAAAAATTTCCAGGAAGAGAGGCCTAAACTGAGAGTTCAGTGTTTAGGGGATTCCTCCAAATTGCTATTAGAACTAAAAGGAGACTGGCTTGCCTAGTCTTAAACGAGAAAGTTGCTGACATTTCAAATCCTGCTGGTTTTACTTAGATTTGGCTGAATTTCAGTCTTTGGCTGGTTAATTCTTTATATTGGGTTTTCTCTTATATCTTATCAGATATATGTATAAGTCTCAATAACTCAAGTTTCAGGAAGTGGAGTCCATTTGATTTTGTAAATATACTGCCCTTTTCTATCTCATCCAGAGTAGACAACCTATCTAATCTCAGTTGTTCAAACTGCTATCAAGTTCCAGTCAGCTTGGGTGAACTTTAGAGAACTGGTTCAATACTCCATAGAGAACTCTATTTGTCAAATTCTAGATCCCAAACTTTGGCTTAGTTTAAGACTTCTATATACATATATATATATATATATATATATATATATATATATATATATATATATATATATATGGTTGTTGTTATTGGTATGTAAATTATTTTGTCCCAAAGTTATAACCAGTATGTGTTCACTATAGTAAAATTTGTAAAATATAGGAAAATAATAGGAAAAAGAGAAAAATTACCCTGATTCTACCCAGAGACAATGACTGATTTGGTGGGTATTTCCTTCTATTCTTTCTTTCTTACAAAGCTTTGCTTGTTTCACATATTACAATATTGCACCCTACTTTTTTTCATGTGAATTATAACATAAGCATTTTTCCATTTTACCATGAACTCTTTTTAATAACATTATTGATGGTTGCATAACATTTCATGGAGTGCAATGGCATTTCAGAAAGGACATAACTTGGTGGAGGAAACTGCAACATACACATAGAGTCAGCTTTGATTATGTTCCCAAATTAGTAAGGCAGGGATGTAAAATCTTATGGATATCAAGTTGTCCTCAGAAGGTGGGAGCAGTTGTAGCATATCTCAGCATAGTTTTTCTTGCTCTACACTGAACCAGACAAGGCACATGACTTCAGCAGATACTGTCCATAATAGGTCTCTGGATCTGGAAGGCTTCACAACCCTTTCACCACTCTTTTGTATTCTTGGAAGAATTTATACCAACAAACTATACACTTTTATTGAAGATAATTATTATAACACTGAACTTTCCTGGAACCAAACTCAGCAAGCATAAGTGATGTTCCTACCTTGGAAGATGTGTCAGTTATCAGTTTATTGCCTCACAGTTACAAATTTGCCTTTCATTGCCTACTCTTAGAGAATGGATGTGGGCCTTTTAAGTATTTTTTCTTTGCTAGATGGTGCCATGTTAAGCTTTGTTAGTAGACAGTGCTTGAGAGACATTGCAGGGGGAAAGAATTTTGCTTTTTAGTCTGGCCTCTGCTCCCTAGGCAGGCTCCTGGAGTGCATGTGGCTTTTCCAGCACCTGGCTCTGACCAGCACCTACCATGCATGGTAGCCAGCCATACCCAGTGACCAGCATGTTACTCTTTCATCTCTTCCTGGGTGGTTTTGTAGTGGAATGCCTCTAGTGAGACATCTCCCTATGAACATCTTTACCAATACCCTAGAGAATGGATTACCAGCAAGTTCCAGAAAGCAGATTTCCAGCATGTTTGGTCAGCATGGCACCATAACTATTTATCTGCCATTCATTGTGTGTCTGTGCTCTCTCCAGTGAAGTCTGGATTTCAGTCCTGTTTGAGGAGAGGCTGGGGTCATTCCTTGGGTACTGTATCTCATCCTTGGGGGTAGTAGCTGCTCCTTAATTCCATATCCTTTAGAGTTCCCTTTAGCTCTTAGTAGCCAATTCCTTTTTACTCTAATCTTCTGATATAGTTAGTAGTTCTCTATATTAAACATTCCTGTTCAAATCACTATGTTTCTTCTTTCTCCTTATTAGACCCAGACTTTTAAAGGGGAGGAAGCAGAGTGAGAGCCCAGGTGTCTCTGTCTCTACCTTTCTAGAATGATGGAAAGGCCATTTCCCTCATTAGTCTACTCCTTGACTCTTAGCCTTCCTGAGCCCCAGATTCCTCATCTGTAAAATAGTGTTAATAATATTACCTTTCTCATAGGGATTTCATGAGGGTTAAAAGAGATAATACATATAAATTATTTGAAACATTGCCTGGCATGTAGTAAGTGCTCAATATATGTGATTTGTCATTATAGTTTAATCTGGGTAAATCTGTCACTGAGTTTGACTGGAGGACAACAAGTACAAACTCAATTACTGACAAAAGCATATACCACAGTTTACTTAATCATTCCCATATGGTAGATATTTGGTTGTTTTTACTATTTTACTATAATAAACAATGCCATCATGAACATCTTTGTGTATAAAACCCATTTACCCTGGGATTTTCTTACTTTATGAGGGGCCTGGACCAATAAAGGAAGTAGAATTAGAAAGTATAGAAATAATCATGTTGAGGATCTCAGTGACTCTGAGATATCACCAACTTCTCAAGAACCTCTTTCTGATTCTGCTCTTTAACATGTGACAAAACTAAGATTTTCTTTTTTGCAGAAATACCAACATCTAATACACAATAAGTCATCTTATCATAGTTCTTAAAATGTTTTTTGGTTCTAAGTTAGGTACCTTGGAGGTGCCCATTTTCAGTCAATCAAATTAATGAATATTTATTAAAATGCCAAATGGTTAAAAATTAAACAATTTGGGGATAGAATTTCAGGAATGACTTAATATTATGTGACCCTGGGAAATTTATTTTAACCTTTATGAGTCCTAGAAAAACTTTTTTGGCTTTTCTGAGATGCAGTTTCCTCACAAGTAAAACGGAGATAATCTCATATTAACCCGTTAATTAATTCAGTTATTCAACAATTATCTATTGAGTTTTTTCTATGTGCCAGATACCCTAGTAGGTACTTGGGGTGCATCAGTAAAAAATAAATACCATTCTGCACTAAAAGAAGCTAAGGGTCATTGGAGAAATGGCCAATAGCTGATTCCAAGGTGGGGGCATGGCCTGGAACACCTTCTTATGTTAGAAAATAAGGAAATACTCAGTGAATGATGAGGACATTTCAAAAGGACACAGGGGCTCCCACTGGCCAAATCAGGGACAATCTTAGCATTAAAAAAAAGAAGAAGAATGGATTACAACTCATTGAATAAATCATGAATCCATGAATCCATATATCTAAATAAATAAAAGGGAAAGCTTGTCTTTCCTGTAGAATGCCAACTAATAAATGTAGCATGAATAATGTAAAGAGAGACTTGCCATTTGGCAGCCTGCACAGATGTGGTTGATTTTGGCTGAAATGGGCAATCAGCTAAGGCTGAAGGGTGAAGATTCACAAGGAACAGGGTATTTTGATATAATATAGGAATAGCTCTCCATAATATATTAATCAATTACAAAGGGAAAAAATGGTGAATTTAAGTGGAGAAACCTGGCAGATATCAACATGACTATGTGACCAAGGTTAACATCACCCATGTTGTATGGATTGATGTTATGTATCTTTTAATGTGATACACTGAGAAGAGCGTGGCATTGTTTCTGTGGAATTCTTTCTAAGAATGAACTTCTGGAGCCAGATAATGAGGAAACATCAGATGTTCCATGTTGGAGGTTGCTATGGTCTGAATGTTTGTGTTCCTCCAAAATTCACATGCTGGAATCTCAACGCCCGATGTGATACTGTTAGGAGGTGGGACCTTTAGGAGGTGCTCATGTCGTAAAGGTGAAATCCTCCTGAATGGGATTAGTGCCTTAAAAGAGAGGCTCCAGAGAGATTCCCTAGCCCCCTTCCAACGTATGAGGACACAGTGAGAAGGTGTGAACTATGAACCAGGAGAGGCCCTCACCAAAACATGACCATCCTGGTGCCTTGACCTTGGACTTCCCAGTCTCCAGAACTGTGAGAAATAAATGTTTGCTGTTTTTAAGGTACCCAGTTGGTGGTATTTTGTTATAGCAGCCTGAATGGACTAAGACAGAGGTCATCCTCCAAAATGCAACTCATCTTACAGAGTGTCAAGTACATGAAAAATGGGGAAAGACTGAGGAATTTTTCCAGATCAAAGAATCTAAAGAGTCATAACAGCTAAACACAACATGTATTCTTTTTTAAAATTATTTATTTATTCATTTATTTTTGGCTGCCCTGGGTCTTTGTTGCTGCGCCTGAGCTATCTCTAGTTGTGGCAAGCGGGGGCTATTCTTTGTTGTGGTGAGTGAGGGCTATTTTTCATTGCGGTGCGCGGGCTTCTCATTCCGGTGGCTTCTCTTGCTGTGGAGCAGGGGCTCTAGGCACATGGGCTTCAGTAGTTGTGGCTCGTAGGCTCTAGAGAGGAGGCTCAGAGGTTGTGGCGCATGGGCTTAGTTGCGCCATGCATGTGGCATCTTCCCCAACCAGGGCTCAAACCCGTGTCCCCTGCATTGGCGGGTGGGTTCTTAACCACTGTGCCACCAGGGATGTCCCAACATGTATTCTTGAGAGGATCCCACTTTGGATATATTGAGTTTGAGATACTTGTAAGACTTCCTAATGAAGATGTCAAAAAGGCAGTTAGACACAGAATCTGGAGTTCAAGAAGAGATCTAGGCTGGAGATATAAATTTGGGAGTTGGTGGCAAGCATATAGTATTTAAAATAAGTAGGGGATGAAATCATCAAGGGAGGGAATATAGACTGAGTAGAAAGAGGACATTCTCAGGACTGCTTGGCAGGGATTTTTCAGCCTAGGTAATCTCACTGAAAAATGGCTCAAAAATTTCCAACTACAATCTGCCTTCAGTATTTGAGACTTCCACATTCATAGATTCAAATATTTGAAAAAAAATTCTAGAAAGTTCCAAAAAGCAAAACTTGAATTTGCTGCACACTGGTAACTATTTACATAGCATTTACATTGTATTTACAACTATTTACATAGCATTTACATTGTATTAAGTATTATAAGTATTCTAGAGAAAGTATACAGGAGGATGTGCATAGCTTATATGTGTGCCATTTTATATAAGGGACTTGAGCATCTGGGGGATTGGTTTACTAAGGGACAACTGTATGTAAAAACCCATGCCCCAGATCCCAACATTCTTTGTCCTCAAAGAGCTAATAGTTTGACACATGAAAATAGGATGAATAACATAAAAAAACAGTTAATACTATAAGCATTAAGTTTACACTGTATTTACTGTGTGTCAGGAACAATGCTAAGTGCTTTATATGGATTATCACATTTAATGTTCACCTTAACCATATAAGGGAGGTAATATCATTCTATTTTTTTCATATGAGGAAACTGAGTCTTAGAGGATTTAGATAATTTGTTCAAGACCTCACAGCTAGTAAAGAGTGAGGCTGAGGTTCACACCCTAGTGCTCTATCTGCATCGGCTTTCATTTTAGTGGCTGTTGTATCCTGCCTAAAGTCCAGGACAAGGGCAAAAAAGCCTATAATGGTGCTCTAGATTCCTCTTGACAGGCTAAAACAGCCAAACCAATACACACACACGCACACACACACACACACACACAATTTGTAGCTGAAGATTTAAAGGATTGGAGAAAATTTCATTCCTCAGAATGGCTGCCCCTCACTTCCTGGGGGTGCCACCCTTCGGAGAGGGGCCCCAGAAACTCTGGTGTGATGGAGGGTGTGCTACAGGGCAGTAAACCCAAGTTTCCAAGGACCACGGTCCAACAATAGGCAGTGGAGAGGATATTCTGGCTCCAAAGAGAACCAACTGCTCCTGGATTCTGAAACCAACCCTGTTTTTAAGAATATATCTTTCCTGAAATTTCCTTCTTTTGGCTTGCTGTTATTTGCAACTTTTACAAGCTACTGAACCACATCACTGGTGTGAACAGTTTCAAAGCTTACATATTTCTTCTTGTAATCACTTTAGTCGATCTTGTAACTATAAAGAGTGAGATGGTAAATCCTGAGTTCCCATTCTGAGTCAGAATTTATGACAAGAACAACGTGCTTGTGCCCAAACAGAACCCTGCATGTATGGTAATATGGCACTTGAAATTTATGTACTTCCTTTTATCCAAGGAACAGAAAGTGCTTCGAGAAAAGCATTAAGAGCCAACTGTCTTCAGCAGGCGATGAGAACAGTTCAAAATAGGACTGCTGAGGGAATCATTTAATTTCTACAAGGCCAGGGTTCATGCTAAACAAGCATGTTTCCCAATTTTATTTTATTTATTTATTTATTTTGCGGTACACGGGCCTCTCACTGCTGTGGCCTCTGCCGTTGTGGAGCACAGGCTCTGGACGCACAGGCTCAGTGGCCATGGCTCATGGGCCCAGCCGCTCCGTGGCATGTGGGATCTTCCCAGACCGGGGCACGAACCTGTGTCCCCTGCATCGGCAGGCGGACTCTCAACCACTGCGCCACCATGGAAGCCCCCCAATGTTTTATGGAAGTGGTTCTAGGAGACCACTGCCATTTCAACCCCTGCTCAGCAGTGATGAATTTAATTGCATCTTTGCCCACCAGTTGTGTAACTGAAGACATTCCTTCATCACTGCTGTTTGGTGCTGGTTGCCATACAGGACAAGCTCCTGGTATCTGCCGAAGAGATTACTAGCAGAATGGATCCTAGTCATTCCTTTCTACCGACTAGTTAGTTCTTCTCCTTAGCAAGGGCAACTCTCTGATTTTCTTTGCTCTTTTTAAAAACTAGTCCTGTAAATAAGGCCCCTTTAATTTACAACCGCACTATAAAAAAAAAAGACTTCTATATATTGCATACTTTAAAATGGCCATGGTGCAATAGGTCCTTGTATCTGTTACCTATTGCTGCAGCCTGACAAATTACCCAAAATGGAGTGCCTTAAAACATTCGTTATCTCCCAGTTTCTGTGGATCAGGAGTCCTGGTGTGGCTTGACTGGGTCCTCAGCTTTCGGGTCTCTCACAAAGCTGAAGTCAAGGTGTTACCCAGGGCTGTGGTCAAATCAAGGCTTGACGAGGGGAGAATTACTTTCATTCGTGTGTTTTTTGGCAGGATTCAGTTCCTCGTGGGCTGTTGGACTAAGGCCTTAGTTCCCCACAAGCTCTTGGTCGAAGGTTTACCTCAGTCCCTCTACACATGAGCGTCTCACAGGCGTGGGGGTGAGGAAGGTGCCAGCAAGAGAGAGTGCTAGCAAGATGGAAGTCAGCCCTTTGTAACCTAATCACAGAAGTGACATCCCATCACCTCTTATTCTAGTAGTTCTGTTAAGCTACCAATTCATGCTTAAGGATGGGGGATTACACAGGGCATTAAAACCTGGGGGGTGAGGGTCATTGCAAGCCGTTTGAGAAGGCTGAGTACTGCAGTCCTTCACATACCTCGTCTCACTTTATCCTCGTAAGAATTCTCCAGTGCATTGCTGGTTCCCCCGTTTTATTGAAGAGGCATCAAATTCTCAGTCTCTCCTGCTTGCACCTACTGACATTGAAATTCATCTTTAGTGACTCATAGTGTTTACTCATTTATGTATTTATTTCATGAATATGTAGAATTAAAAGATATTAGGTATGCTACTGTGCTAGGTACTGGTAAGTTTGTATTCTTGGTAGAATATAGGTGTGTACAAGCATTCTAATAGTTCTTGAACAACTGTTCCTTAAGGAGAGGAACTGTTCAGAGTGCCTAATATATTGAGTTATAGGAGTAGTAGATATTTATAAGAATTATTAATCTATTAAAATTTTTTTCAAATATATAACTGGGAGTACTTTTCTGGTTTTTGAGTGTCTAGGACCCAATCACTCCCATTTCAGAGTTGAAACACAGATGAGTAGTGGTTATGATACGAACAACGCCCCAGAAAATGAAATGGAGAATTTCATTCCAGGGCTTATTTATAGCCAACCTCAAGGTACAAACTACATGGGAAAAACCGGCATGTAACTTGAGTTAGCTCCACATTAAATGCGTTAGTATCCACCCCAAGGCTCGTCACTGTATCGCTGGTGAGATAAAGTACAGAAATAATTTTATAAATTGAAAAATGCCTATAAACATAAGAGATGAATCTTTAAAATTGTTAGTGCTGCTGCTACCTTAACTCAGGGAGCCTACAATGTGCCAAGCACTGTGTGAATTGCTTCTTAGAATGTTACTCATTTAATCCTCGTCACCACTACTGTGAAAAACAAAGTCAGAGCTGGCAGTCACTGGTGGTACGGCTCTGGGGTGTGTGAGTCTTTGGTGACCCGAGAGGAAGAGCTACAAGTGAAACCATCCGTATTGACATAGTGAAATCCTAGAGTTTATGGAAGTGGGGTTGGGCCCCATCAACATGCCCCACACAGAAACAGATCAGTGCAAGCATGCTTTTCCTTTTTAGAAAGATACAATGCCTTCTGAGACAACGGAAGATACTCTGGGATTTGAAAGTCAGTGAGAGGAATTACTGGTGTAGAGTATTTCTTGACGAACAAAAAGGTAGGAGTTCTTCGGGGAGCCATCGTTTGGCAGACTAGATGTAGCCTAGAGACAGTGATATGGTCATCTCAATCTATGCAGTTACTCTGAGGCTAAAAGGAAAGACAAGCCCAGTTTAATAAAACTCAACAGCAGGCATCTAGAGAATCAATAAACGTTGGTTGATGCCCACAGGGCAACTTGAAAGCAAAGTTATGCTAACTGGAAGACCTTTTGTAGATAGTTATTTTTGAACAACAATCTAAGATATATAAAAGCAGAAATAGAAATGACTGATGGCAGGAACCCTGACTTGTGCCTTGGAATCATTAGTATGCTGTGGTTGATTTGCAGCTTTTTATGGTGTAGTCAAGAGGTCCCTATGATTCAGTACCTCTTTTTCCTACCACCTGCCTCTCTTAGAAAAAAACAATGCTAAAATATTCTTTAGAACCAGTATTCTGAGTAGCAGCCTCTATAGCAACAGAGCAGGTAGGAGGTAGCTGCTATAGTTTCTTTTACTTTTTTCTTCCGAATATCCAGATTTCTAAGTGTCAAAAAAAAACACAAACACCAAAAACCTCATTAGAATTTTGGATTAAAGAAAGCTATCTGTCTTATCTCATTTTTGATATGCTAGTTGATAATCAGGCTACAGCTGAGTCTAAAAATAACATACAGTACATTAAAATATTATTCTTTGGCTATATTTCCAAAGTGGTATTCTGGGACTTCTGTGCATTAATCCTGTAACAATAACAGGATTTGCGCTCTTAACTCCCCTGGTGTAGCTTTGAAAATCTAGCCTAAAGCAGCTAATGTTGCTGTTTAAATCATCCTCTCACTATCCTTAGGGAAATGTGGAGGTTAAAAAAATGACATCCCAACTGCTCAGATGACCTATACCTGGGAGAATAAGAGGAACAATGTATTTCTTCTCAGGAACTGGACTGATATTTCCAAGGTGGACATATGACGTTTCCCACTGGCAAGAGAGATGGTGTGGTCACTGAATAACTGGAATTGAACTGGGGTGCAGGTGTGTGAGCCTGTGTGTTTGTGTGTGTGTAGGGAAGGAACAGGAAGGAAGCTGTCATTACTGTGTATGTTTCTGGTAAACATTCTTTTTTCCCTACAGAAATTTGGGCGTATCCCATAAATTAGGTACTGTTAATCATGTCAGGTAAAAAAAAATGCATATCCTAAAATTTGCACACAGCTCTAAATTGGAGCTCTAACTGGCTCTAAATTGAAGTGGCAGGAGTTTTTCAATGATACCATTAATCGCATTTTATTAATTGAGAAAAAGAGCTTTTGTGTAGCCATGGTTGTATGGGCTAGATTTAATCAGTGTAGGTACCACTAATAGGCTGGCACTGCTTTTGGCCTGCGATGCCTTTGAAATTCTAAAATGGAAAAGGAGGCCAACACACTGAGCAATTATTTCAGAACAGATTGCCCGTTAACATTTCATAATATCACTGAAATACATCCTTTCTGGGACAGAGACTTGCTTTGGCTATGAACATCCAAGAGGTGGCAGCACCCCATGTGCTGTTGGCCGTTGCATCCCTCCAGACAGAGCTCACCGCAGAGGTCTCATGATTGCGTCACCTGAAAGCCAGTTTGCAGGGTTGGGGTGAGGGGAGGATGGAGGGGATATATAGCATTTTGCGTCTCAGTTCTTCCGGAGAGTTGAGGAAACAGCTGCACGGATTGTTTTAAATGGATTTGAAAACGTTTTCCTTTTCTTTCTTTCTTTCTTTTTTTTTTTTTTTCCTGAAATCTTCGGCCCTATGTGATATCTTTCTATGAAGACTACATGGGTGCACTTAGGTGTTTCCTGGTTTGCTCCCTGAAGGAGGAAGAGTTTCAATTGTCAGGGATCCCCTGAGACCTCATTTTCAATTGCCTGTACATGTCTTCATAAACACAGGAAGGTAGGATTAAGACAGATCATCAACAATCATTCTTTGGAGCATGTGTTTGTGCACGGCACTTAACACAGCACTGAGAATGGGACACTGTCCCCAGCTAGAACACTTCTCTTCCTCCCCAACTGTTCTCCCAGCCACCTCCCTCATCTCGTGCTAAAAATACTCCACGGAACAAATAGCTATCAAGATAGCATGAAAACCTGCACAAATGAGTAACAATGTAGCCTGACATGCTAAGTGTCAAATGCCTGGGATGAAAAGCATCAGGTGACATGGGTAAGAGAGCATCAGGGCTGGTCTAGACTGGCCAATGTCCAGGTATCTGTAGAACCTGGCCCTTTGCATGTGTGTTAGTTTCAGGGCAAGAGCTGGGATGCACTGGGGGCACTTTGCTGATGGGATTTGTTGGCAGGATACAGGAGACAGGACTCTCATGGAAAACTAGTCTTCAGGAGGCCACAGGGAAGATGAAACTGGGGAGTCCAGCACAGCTCAGCCATGGGAGTTCCTATCCCCACTCTTTCTATCATAGGGACTTGGCTTCTGTGTTCACCACAACTGGGACCACCGACTTGGCCTAGCTTTCAGCTCTGTGCATCTTTTCAGTAGCTCATTCCTTAGTTTAGTCTCAATTTTGGCACTCTCATACCCTCTGTCCCCCATAGCTTTCCTACATGGCATGTGTTGTCCATATACATCTTTTCAGCTTCTGTTCCCACTGACAACTCAATGACCATCTTCCCTGTATTTCCCAATCATTTCCAAAAGGAGAAAGGTAGGGAGGGAGAGAGGGAGGGAGGGGGGGGAGAGAGAAAGAGGGAGAGAGAGAAGGAGGGAGAAAGAGAGTCTCACTGGCTTAATTACATAATTACATAGTCCCTGTCTAGATTGAGCTTTGGACGCCTAACCACCTCCCAGCAAATGAGCCAGACTGTGATTGGCAGTCCTTGAGTCACCTTTATTAAAGACTTAAAGACGTGCTCAGGGTGCTCCCCAGCCTGGACAGTGGGCACAGGTGTTCCTTTCAGGAGGGCTGTGGATGTGAAAGGTGCTGACTGATATTTTGCCCCTTTCTCCACACAAAGGAAGGAGCAGCATTGTTCACTCAGGCTCAGTAATGCTGGATGTCCTGGTGTCAGGGTACCGCTGCCCTGGTGGGTTGCTCAAACTCTAGTAAAAGATGAACTCTTCACCTCTTTTCTTCTTTGCAGGAATTCAGTCATGCAGCTTGAAGAATGATCTTAAAGGTGGTATTTACACTCAACCTTCAATGATTTCAGAGACTTGGAGAAAGGGGAACAGGACCTATATTTGAACCATGATGTCATGCAATTATGTACAGCACAGGTTTGTTTGGGCCAGGCTGGGGGAGGGGAGTGGTTGGATTAGGTACCAGTCTCCTTGTTATAATCAAGTTTTCCTTACTAAGGTCTGACATATTTTAATCCAAAGACCTCAAGTGCCACCTCCAGGTGCCATAACATATGCAGCAATGAGCAACTTACCTGTTGCCCATTGAGTTGGCAGCATCCCTGGTTGTTACAGCCAAGCCATCTGGAGCAGGGATGAGGGGTGGGCACACAGGATATGATGGCCAGACAGCTGCTGCAGTTTATTGGCCTCTAGTCCTTCACTGTTACACTGAGGGCATGAGCCAAAACGAGGCAGGCCCCATGAGGCAGCTTGTTTGCTTTTGGTTACTTCCATATGAGCCGCCAAGAACTTGAGGAGCTCTTTCTTCTTCTGCCGTGTGCCTTGAGAGCCTCAACATCCCCTCCGTCTCTTCCAGTTGTAGTCAGTCTCAGCTGTAAGTATTGATGGGAATGTATTAACTATATCACTAATTAGGTTGAAGTTCCTCGAAAGAAAGAAGGGACCTCTATATTTGTAAAAGCATGTCCTGTAGTGTCAAACATAGTCGTATACAAGGAATGGGCACTTAATAGATACTTGTTAAGTTGTTTTGACTCAATCTCAATTCCATGTTCAGCTCAGGAGATTTCTTATTAGGTTCCAAGGGGTCTAGATCCTTTCCAGTTATTCGTTTGGAAACCTGAAGGTACAGGTTCATTTTGACCAATGTTCTAACTTCCACCTTCTCTTGATCACTTCAGGAAGAAGAGCACCCTAGATACTGAGTTTTCCAGCACTCAGAGTGCTAGGCCTCCAATGGGGTTAAAAATGTCCTGGAGTCTTCAGCTTTGGACTTATTCCTTTTTCATTTTCCTCGTAGTTAACTTCCTCTTTCACCGAACAATTGTCCTCTCCTAGTAAGATAGGTGAAGCTATGCCGTGGTAAGGATAGCTTCCAAAACTCAGGAAAGATTCTGCCTGTCAGAGTGACTCTGGGACCTAATGGAAGATAGTCTGTCATCCCAGACTGTCTGCTGGGGAATCACTGCAGCAGGGGTAGCGAGCATGGGTAATTGTGCACTAGCTCTTAACTAAGTCTCCCACCCAAAGGTGACACACTTTACATCTGGTCGTATTTCCTTGGCCAAAGTATGTCACGTGGCCATGCTTATCTTCAAGGGGATGGAGAAGTGCAATCCTTCCTTGTCCCTGCAAGAGAAGAGAACCAGAAATACTGGCGACCTCCACAATGACCTCCACACCTCTTCAGAGAGCTTGGAAGTTACCGCCTTCCAGTTCATCCTTTAGTGAGGCATGGAACCCTTGAGAATAAGTAGAAACGCTTTGTTTTTTGGGTTTCACAGGAAGTAAAAATCAAAATAAACCCATAATAAAGGTGATTTATATCAATAATTTTTAAAAATTTATTATGTAAGTATCCGGATTTCGGGGGGTCAAATCAGTGATCAGAAGTAATCAGTGCAATCCCCTTTTTTTTTTGCGGTACGCGGGCCTCTCACTGTGTGGCCTCTCCCGTTGCGGAGCACAGGCTCCGGACATGCAGGCTCAGCGGCCATGGCTCACGGGCCTAGCCGCTCCACGGCATGTGGGATCTTCCCGGACCGGGGCACGAACCCGTGTCCCCTGCATCGGCAGGCAGACTCTCAACCACTGTGCCACCAGGGAAGCCCAGTGCTATTCCTTTTGAATGCCATCTGTAGATAGAGGTTTGAGGTATGCAATCCTATGTGTTTATAGTTGCCAGGCCTATTTTTGTTTCTGATGCTTCTATACCTCACAATCACTTGAAGGCCCAACAGCTCAAAGACTCCTCCACAGAGCACAGTCACTTTGAACTCATGGGCTGTGAAGATCCACTCTTTAGTTCTGCCCTGTGCCTGATTCGACTCTGCTGGTTGCAAAGCAAGACCCCAGGTTTTTCAAAAGCAGGCAGGGAGCTGACCTACTCACTTAGTTGTCCTATGTTCCTCACTCACTCAATAACTCACTCAATAACTCAATAACTCCCCTCCCTCCAAAGAATTAATTCTAACTGTTAAGTACGATAAGTTTATTCACCAATGTAATGAGTTTGTATTCAGCTCTCTTTTAATGAGTTTGGTATTCAGCTCTCTTTTAATCCAAGTCAATGGACTATTACTATGACATGCCAGATAGAAGCCAACCATGGTGTGATTGAAAGAGTCTTTGTATTAGAGTCTGAAGATTGTCAGTCCCAGTTCTGTCACGTTCTAGCTGTGTTACCTTGGAAAAGTCACTTTGCCTCTCTGAACCTTCATTGGTGAAGGTTCCCTCCCCTCCCCCAGGCTGGCCCAAGCAAACCTGTGCTGTACATAATTGCATGACATCATGGTTCATGACACTCCTTCCAGGATGGAGTTTCCTCTCTATAAAATGTAAATTATATCTACCTCTCAGTGTTGTGGGGATTTAAATTATTTTGACAAAGATAATTTCTGGGAAATATATATGTATAAGTATGTATATCCCAAGCTGGAAACTTCTTCCCTCCTTTTTTGCTTGCTAATTAAGAGTCATAAATAAAATGCTGACGAGCTGCAGTCTGCCGTCTGTGCTGTAGCTGGAGGGCTGTTTTGACTTTGCCTGACAAATGGCTAACCAGCCGCTCCCACCATGCCCAACTCAAGTGTTCAGCACTGAGAAATCCAGCTACTGCCAAAAGCATCTTATAAACTTGTCACTGTTTACTTACTTGGTGACAGTGTTTTTGTTCACTGATCATCCCTGAGATTTCACCCATCAGGGTGTGTCTGTTTCCCTCAAAATGCCACTTAAACACAATCATTTCCCAAACCACATGAAAATAGCGAAGATCCCTAAATGAGACTTGGTGCCTTTGCAATTCATCCCCATTGCAATGCAGTTGGGGTGGGATGTTGTCTTCACAAAGCAGTAGCCGGATATACATGGGACTTTATTAAATGGGCAGAAACTTCAAAGCTGCTTCAGTATACTACTAGCCAAGACTTCCAGGTAACCAGTTGAGTGGTAAGCTTCTACCAGCTTGGGAGAACTGATTGTTAAATTTTCAGGAATTTTGCAAGGTGCTTGATGTCGTGTTGGTAAATTGAAAGCAGCCGTGGTGGGAGTGTTTACACCATGAAAATTGGCAAACACTTACAAAATCAGGCTTTTTCTCCCAGAGAGCTGGTCGCTAAACATTTACGTATACAGTATAACCAAGTCTTTGTGCACATGGGTCAAACCCAGATGTAACCAAGGATGGGAAAAGGGACATGGCAAATCTGAAATATGAATGAAACCGTGGTGCTGAGGTAAGGGAGAAAGGGAGCTAACTTTCATTGAGCCCATGCTGTGTGCCAGGGTCTACTGTAACCTAGATTGGGATGGATACATATCAGGAGGCATTTAGCTCATTAAAGAGGTGGACCTGCCAAAAGTGTGTTCAGATGAAGAATAGAGAGACTTCCAGAGCCTGACTCAAACCTGGTCATGAGAGAGGAGGGACAATGTGAGGTATAGCCTTGTGCTTGTCACTCGGGTTTCTATCCAGGCCCAGGCTGAGACTGGTGGAGGCTGGGTCAGGGAAAGGCTTGAAGTAAAATCTGAAAAGGCTGCTTCAGCAATACTCTGTAGTAGCAGGCAGCATGTTTTGATTTGCCATCTTGTTTATTCCAGGACCTCACCTGCAGCAGTGTGGAGACAACAGAGGCTTAGCTGACGCCCTAGAGCTTAGTGAGGTGGGCTCACCTGTGAGCACTTTTTCAAGAAGACTTTGCAGAGTGCCATGGTGCTATATGAGCAGATAGGGAGGGGCAAGGGCCAGTAGAATTTATTTATGTGACCCCCGTATGTACCTTAGCTGATAAGGCAAGGGGGAAACTGGTGGCACATATATTTTCTCCATGTGTTCTCACAACAACCGTATGAGAAAGGCATTATTATATGCATCTTATAGATGAAGAAACTAAGGATCAGAGAGCTTGAGCAACTTGCCTGATATGATGCAGAAAGTAAGTGGAAGAGCTGAGATCCAAACATGGGATTGTCTGACTTCAAATACTCCTGGGGCCTCTATGACCTCCTTTTACCCTGTCTCTGCATATTCTCTGTCCTTTCCTTCTTTCTGGTCTTGGGGAAAGAATTGTCTCTCCTCTCTCTAAGGTCAACATTTTCACTTGTGTCCACAAATTCTGTACCCTCCCAGTTCCTGCTTCAGAGTCTTTATAAAGCACCCCCTTGCTCTGTGATGCATCTTTGATCTGTCCCTCACCACAAATTTCTTTCCATCTGTCACCTGAAGTGAGTGGCTGTATGGGTTCCTTTCTCAGTCTTCTCTCCCTTAGGCTTTCAGCAGCACTGAACACAGTTCAGATTCTTCTTTATTCTTGAAACTCTCCACATGCAGCTTCTATGACTTGTTTGTCCCTCTCTGGTTACTCCTCTGGCCACTTTTGGCTCTTCTCCCTTTTTTCTAATCCTTGAACTGTAGGCATTACTGCAAGAGTCTGGTGCTGGTTCTCTTCCTCTTCTTCTTCAGTCTTTCCCCTTTAAGGTTCCCTTTGGCCTCAGCTCTCTATGCAGACAATCCCAAATCAATAATGCACAGGTCTGATTGGGAAACGAATGGAATTAACTTGACTGGGTCTCTAGGGCCAAGAGCAGTCTCTGGCATAGAGTGAGCACTCAATAAACAAATGGATTTCAGATGAAGAGAACATTGTGAACAGGGCTTGAGCATATGTGTATTGATTTATTTGAAGGTTACCCCCTTTAGACTCTGAATTCATCAAAGTCAGGAACTGTGCCTTTTCCCCATTTTTGATTCCCTGATCCAGCATAACACATAATAATAGCTGTTCAATAAATGTCTGTTGAATGAATGAATGAATCCAAGCTTGCTGATAACTCAGTGCAGATCTGTGGCATTTCTTATACAGGAATTTAGACTTTATTCTGTGTGCAGTGGGCTTGGAGCCATCCAAGTGTTTTTTCTCATTTGAGTAACTCATTCAGAGCCGAGCTCCAGGATGACTCATCTGGCTTCAGTCAGTGTTCAAGACCTTGCACCATCTTCTTCCCTTGCCTATTTCCTTCCCTATTCTATCTCTAATCAGTGGTCCAATCTTGTTGATTTTACTTCAAAATATGGCTTTATGGCTTATATCTGTGTTTTTGTTTCTGTTCTCATGGCCATCTCCCAAGGTCAGCCCTAATTACCTCTTGTCTGGGTGTCAGTGCCGATGTCACTCCCACTCCAATCACTGCTCTGTATGCCATAGGCTTCCGCTATGCTACTAATGGCTGGCTTCGTGTTTGAAAAAAAAGAAAAAAGAACAAAGCCAAATTGGTTCTGGAAAAGCAAGGATAAAGAGGGCTACTATAACTCCATTTTCTGCCTTTAATCCTGTAGGCCCTTTAAATCAGCTTGCTGCTTTGGGTTTTACCCTTGAGTTGCCTGAGTGGGTTTATCCCTTCATTGTTTCTTATAACAAAGACTGGGATCCCATCCCCACAATAGAGCCAAGTTGTAGGAGAAAGAGAATAGACCATTTGAAAGGTTGTGCTTAACTGTGATGTGGAAGAGAGCAAAGGAAATGGAAGAACAACCCTTTAGGAAAGAGAGGACAAGGGAAGGGGAAAGGTAAGAGATGGGGAGAAGGTCTTTGAGATAATATTTCTAGATGAAGGGAAGAAAAAAGAGGGAGAGAAGAAGACAAGAGCTGAGCTTCTGCCATTTTTCTCATAGCTAATTTTGGGGAATCAGGCCCTTTCTGAAAATGCTTTCTTAGAACTTTGTGGATCCAGAATTTATCCTGATAAAATAGTGAGCTAATGGACTTTAGGGGACCTCTTTGGGGACACCTACACTTAAAACATTTAGGTCGGTGTTACGCAAAGTGTGACCTGCCTTCTGCAAGGAGTTAGAAACTTTTCAGTCATTGTGCACTGCCACTGTGATGGGCTGGAGGTGGGTGATACCGGCTGGAGAGAGCCGATTATGGGCGTTTCTTCCCATCTCTGTGGCTCAGTGACTTCAAGTCGGTAGCTTGAAATCAGTCATGGCAGGAGGTATTTTTATCTTGCCAATGGGCAAATGATACAAATCAGGACTCCTCCTACATCCCACCCCACCACCCTGGGTACTGCTCATTGCCAGCACACCACTGCCTGGCTGCCATATCCACACACCTGATCAGGGGACACTGTTGAATAGAATATTGTTAAATTTACACAGTGAGTTGCTTGTGGCTGCTACTGCCTACTCAGCAAGCACAGTAAGATGGTGTATCTGTCAGCCAAGGAATGGGGGATGGTGGTTCTTCACCACAGGGAATTTGAAATGCAGTGCCTTAGATCATCCTCAGCTTGTTCAAGCATCCAACAGAGGTCTGCATGATAACCAAATGGAAGAGCCCACAGGTTTGGAAACCTGCTACTCCAGGTTTCAAGCCCTCTAAGATAGTTAGGATCCAAGGTAGCATAGGGGAGGGGTGGCAGATCCTGCCAGGGCAGAGAAGTTATACGTGAAATAGATGAAGGTGTGTGTAATTAGTCTACTAGGGCCGCCAGAACAAAATACCACAGCCTGGGGGGCTTAAACAGCAGAAATGTATTCTCTCACAGTTCTGGAGGCTGGAAGTCCAAGATATAAGTGTTGACAGGTTTGGTTTCTCCTGAGGCCTCGCCCCTTGGCTTGCAGATTGCTGCCTTTTTGTCATGTCCTCACATGGTCTTTCCTCTGTGCTTGAGCATCTCTGGGGTCTCTTTCTTATAAGGACATTGGATTAAGGTCCCACCCATATGACCTTATTTAACCTGAATTACTCCTTTTAACACCCTACCTCTAAATATACTGACACTGGAGGTTAGAGGTTCAGCTCACGAGTTTCAGGGGACACACTTCAGTCTATAATAGTGTGTCACTGACGACTGTGGGCTCATGCTGCATTCCAGTCAAGCACCGTAATGGCACAGGACTGTGGAGACCTCGTACCCACTCCAGGGATACCTTCTCACTTCTCCTGGATGCCGCTTCCACTTTCCAGCAATCTCCAACCTCACCAAGTGCTACCCCTCTCTCAGTTCCCACCTCAAGTCCCATGCCTCCAATCTAGTTCTCTGACTCCTGCTTGGAGAGAAGTCTCCCTCACCTGACTCACCCTAGCACTTTTGCTCTGTATTGTTAAGTTGGTAATGAATCTCATCAAGATTTGCAATGCCTTTCCTGATATCATTACATGTATCAGTACATGCAGTCAATACATTGCATGTATTTAGGGCTTGTCTACCCAGCTGGATTGTAGGTACCTTGAGAAACGGACATCTTACTCTTCTTGAGACCCAACCTCCTCCATTTAGTGATTAATTAGCTGCACGCCTTGTACAGAGTAAGAAGTCAATAAATGGCACAGAGTTGATGTACCTTTTCGTGAAACAGTTAAGGTTATTATATGCTCAGAGATGTATGTGGAATCAAACTCACAGTGGTAAGTACTGAGGCTTTTTTCCCTTTATTGTGGATGGCAAGCCAGAATTTTCTAGTAAATGCCCATTTGTGGATGCTATTGTTCCAGTGAGTTATTATGACTTTTCACTCTGACTCTGGTATAAAAGAGACCTGGATTTGAGTTCTGGTTTTCCCAGTTACCGCTGTCTGGCCTTGAGGAAGTTATCTAAACTCTGTAAGGCTCAGTTCCTTCATCTGAAAAATAGGAGTAATAATAATACCTTATTTCACAGAGTGGTGGCACAGTGGTGGCACTAAGTGGGTAGTCGATGTTCAGTACTAATATTACTCGGGTACACAAAGATTTAAAAAAAGAAAAACCAAAAAAACGTAGAACTCTTAACGATACATATCAGTCTCCACTCCTCAGAACCAGGAGTAACTTGAAAAGAAAAGCACTTGCACACCATCAGAGGATCAGCCGTGCAAATAGCCCATTTAGTGCCTGATGCCAAGTGCTCCTGGATTAAGAATACTGTGAAGAATCCAGAAGGAACATTTTCCTATCTGTGATGAGGTGGCTTCTAAACAACCCTTGGCCTCACATTGTCGTCAACCCCCTTCCCAAGTCCCACTTCTCTTTGTAAAGCATAAAACATTTTTACCTGTAAAACCCTGTATGTGTATAGAGTTTTGTCATTCTGGAGGTGGTCAGGTTGCATGGAAAGTACAACATCATTAACTGGAAATAAATCAGCATGACATTTGTCCTGAAGTTAAGGCTAAAATAAAGTTAAACCATATTCAATGTTTTCTCAGAGATAGTCAAGAAAAACAACTTTAGTGGAAGAAGAGAAAAACTATTCAGGGACGCACACACAAAAAAACCCCATAGTCTCACTAGAACTTTTAAGTGCTCCAGAGCAAGCTTAGGTGGAGATGCTCCTGCAGGGAGAGCAAGAGGGCAGTGAGTGGGAAGACAGTGCAATCCTGTGCTTCTCTAGGGCTGCCGGTGAGAAACAGAGGCCTCCAAAAAGGCTCAGAGTGGCTCGTCAGCTTTTCAGTATGTCTAACAAATTAGACATACATCCCAAAATGTATACTGTGATATTAAAGCCCATGTATATACGCTATAAAGTTTCCTCTGTGTGTCTTGCAGGCACATGCATGGCTGGGAAGTGTCTATGGGTTGATTCCTTTGTGAATTATATGGAGCTGACACGGCCGAAACCCACAGTGACCCAGACGAGGACAGAAGTTTGTCCTGAAAGAGTGGCCTCCGCCCCTATGTGTAAGTAATTAATATTAATCCCCACTGAGCAGAGTGGGGCAAAATTATTAAGGCTGCTTCCTGAAGAAACTTCTAATGCAGTGTGTAATGAAAATGTCAGGTGCAGTGAGTTATTAGGTGCCGCCCCGCTGTGCTGAAGTGCCAGGTATTTCTCTACCTGTTATCCAAGCAGCTGGGGCTTGTGGGGAAGGCAGTTCCAGCCTGAGGAGAGCATCAGCAGTTATTTGAGCTGAGAGGACCATAAAGTGAGAGACAACAATGAAGCCAGGAGGAAGTGCCTGAGGAAACGGTGGGATGTTTGTGGTGGAGGTGACGTGAAGAGGGGAGTGTGGTGAAGAAGGACCCTGCCTGGCGTACGACGCTGAGTGATGTCATGACTAAAATCATCTGGCCCTGTGGATTTAAAAATTGTTCTCAGGGCAGCTCAGGAATTCAGATGTGATCATTGCAGAAAGAAATATGTTTTGGGTTATTTCTGTAGTCGTTCTAGAAATGCAAGCTCAGTGTTTGGCATTTATTTACGTTTATTATGGACCTCATAGACGTTTGCGTCTCTCCGACCTGTGTGATGCTTATCTCAGCCAGATTCTTGGAGTCTCTCTGGCTTCTCCTCTTCCCTCAGTCATGTCCAGTCATTGTCAAATGGCTCTGAGCACCTTAAATCTTTCTTAGTCTCCATTTCCTTGGGTTCTACCTTTGTTGTGTCCCTCATAGTCTGTCCCGTTTTCTCTTTGCAGCTCTCCTTGCCTGTACTTTGTCTTGTCTGGGCTCTCTACCTCCTACCTGGACCTCTCTGGTCTCCCTCCTCCCATCTTTTACCCTTTGACCTGCCTACCCAGAGCACAGCAGGAGGACAGCAAACACCATTTGCTAGGTGCTTTTCCTGTGCCAAGACCTGGGGTGTGCATGTTATGTATGTTATTTCTAATGTTTCAGTAATGCTGGCAGTGGTATTATTACTTCCATTGTTCAGCTTGGGTGGCTCCAAAAAGGTCCTAATGTGCTCACACCAGCTCTGAGGGATAGCTAGAATTATAACCTAATGTGCTCACACCAGCTCTGAGGGATAGCTAGAATTATAACCTGAGGCTGATGGACCCCACAGTTCATGCTATACCCTACTCGTGCTGCTTTCTCTGCTCAGAAATCTTCAGTGGTTCCCATTGCCTAATTAGTAAATCAAGTCCAGGCTCTCTCTCTCTCTCTCTTTTTTTTTTTTTTGCTGTACGCGGGCCTCTCACTGCTGTGGCCTCTCCCGTTGCGGAGCACAGGCTCCGGACACACAGGCTCCGCGGCCATGGCTCGCGGGCCCAGCCGCTCCGCGGCATGTGGGATCTTCCAGGATCGGGGCACGAACCCGTGTCCCCTGCATCGGCAGGCGGACTCTCAACCACTGCGCCACCAGGGAAGCCCTCTCTTTTTTTTTTTTTTTCAAAGTCCAGGCTCTTTTATCTCAGCATTCAAGGCTCTCTAAAATCTAGTTTACTATGTTTGTCGGCTCTCCCATCAACTCCTGTCACACACTCTACAATTTAGCAAAAAAAACCAAACAGCCAAACAAACAAAAAGTCTATTTTTATTTACACCCATACTTTCTTTCCTAAGTGCTTTTATACATACTTTTTCTTCTGCCTACTGCAGAGACTCTGTCATTCCTTCCTCTGTATAAGTAAATGTTGCCCAAGAAAACATTAAACAGAGTTGGGCTAGAGATCCATTCATTTTCTGGTTCACAAAGGGTATGTTGGATCTTTATTAAATAGTCTAAAATGTTCTTTCAATAATGTTTTTCTTTAATATCTTTTTAAAAGACATTTAAAGTGAATCAGAAAGCAATTAAATGATTAATTGCTGCAGCCGGATTCTGCTGCCCTCAGCCTCTGTGGATGCTATCTGACCGATTAACCTCTGTTTCTGAGCTCTGTCTGATTGAAGACGGCAATGACGGAAAACGCTTGGCCTATCACATGACTGATCTTTGCTGTCATGAGCCATCGTTTTCTAACTGCAAGCTTTCATTTTCAAAGTCCTGGCATGATTTCAGGAGCTGTAAACCCTCATGTGAGTAAGTGAGCAGTGAGAACTGGCAGTTTTTCAATCTCAAGTCTCTTCAGCTTTAAACCTCCATTTAGCTGTGATTTTTTTTTCCACCTTAAGTTGGGCATTTTTTTGGTGTGTACTTTTTTGATAAATAAGATAGGATGGAGGTGAATTCGACTAAAACAAATATCAGTTGGTCCAATTAGGGCTGACCCTAGAAAAAAGTCACAGGTACCCCAACGTTAATTCCATAGTCAGAGCAGGAGGTGAGGGAGGAATAGTGAGTATATGGGGTTCCCAGTTTCTCTTCTATAATGACGGACACAGGGTAGAGAGCACTGAAAATGAACCTGAAAATTATGAACCCATTGGTGGAGATGACCCATGTGCCAGTTTGAACAGGTGTTGCTTTTGATGTCTTGGGGAAGGTCAAGGAGTATCTTCTCCAAGGTCTAACTCTGAATGGAAGAGCTTTGTGAGATATCAGGGAAGGATATATCATTGGAAAGATTTCTTTCCTAGTTACAATGTTTAAGTAATTGGGGTTCAATTTAATGCGGAATTAATTGTCCTTAGTGTATTCTTAGCTGGACAATTCGATTAATATTATTTACATTAATTTAAGGGATGGGTAATCTGAAAACAAAAATGTGTATATACTATGAAGGACTTCCTCAAAGATTTGTTCCTGCCTG
This sequence comes from Mesoplodon densirostris, assembly GCF_025265405.1. Taxonomy (NCBI): domain Eukaryota; kingdom Metazoa; phylum Chordata; class Mammalia; order Artiodactyla; family Ziphiidae; genus Mesoplodon; species Mesoplodon densirostris. Next base: position 93,662,366 of record NC_082661.1, read on the forward strand.
ATGGTTTTATTTTGAAATTTGTACACCAAGTCTTTTGTTATCCTCTTTTTACTTTATTTCTTAGCTTTTAAAACAAATTAGCAAGAGGAGGAAATAGGAGGGGGAGAAACTGTGCAAAACACAAGAATGTTACAGTCGGCAATGTGATGAAAGCTTGTAATTTCATACTGAGGTTTTGATTGTGCATCTATTTTTTTTGTTGCTATTTTCTTCTCCTTTATCTTCATACCTAGCAAATAATTATTGACCAGCAAATGTGCTTATGGTACCATCTTAGGAAATTTGATATAAGGAATTCTATAAGGAAAAAAACATTACCAGTATACGGAGCTCATCTAGAAGACAGTTACAGACAGCCTCATAAATAATAGTAACTTACATTTATGGAGCACTCACAATTTGCCAAGTACTCTTCTAAGTGCTTCATGTAGTATTAGCTCATTTAATCCTCTCAACAACTGTGTGAGATCGGTACTATTATCCCTATTTTATAAATGAGAAAACTGAGGCACAAGGAGATTAAATTATTCATCTACAGTCACATAGATGACCAGAGCCATAATTTGAACCCAGCCAGTGTGAATCCAGAATAAAAAAATAAAACAAATATAACCAGAATGAAACTAATATTGTTCTTTTTAGATTTCCTAAACTTACTATCACCACCAGTGAATTCTGCATGGTGATTAATATGGAACTTGTAAGAATAGAAGAGGAATTGTTTAGTGTAGAGAGATGGTGAAAGAGAGTGAAAAAATGAAGATGCTGGCAAAAGCACCTGCAGTGGGTTCCGAGATAAGGATTCTAGGAGGTAGGCGTGGCAGTAGCTTCTATTGTGTGCTCAGCTGGGCCTCAGTCTAGACTGGTGGGCAGTGATGCATAGTGGGTCAAGGAATGTGGCTGCTGGCTGATTTTTGTCACTCACTGCACTGCTTTCCTGCTCCTCAAGCTGAGATAGATAATTCTGACAGCTCACTTTGAGTTCCCATCCATATGAAGCACTTCTAAATTTGCAGTTCACGTTACCTTCTGCAGAGCCAGAATGTGTCCTCTTTTTTTTCAGATCTCTTACCACCTCAGAACATGTAGGACAGGCCCACCATCTTTTATCTAAACACAAGGGACCAGGTATGTTTAGAAATTCAAAATTTTATAGATTTTAGAAAGGTAAAATGGTATGTATCTCATACATTGTATAATATTTCCAGTGGGGTCTGGATCAGCACCCCATAAACAAATATTATCATATTTCCACCACAAAAATATATGTATCATCACGCTAAGTGAGACAAAGAATGACTGTCTTCAGCTACATGTTAAGAAGGTCAGATTTTGCCACCAAATGAATTTTTGTGCCAAATTTATGGGAAAAACTTTTGGTTGCAGGGCTTTTTGGATTTTGGAATTGAGGATGGGGAATGCGAACTGTATCATCACCAATTCCTTCCACTCTAATCAGAGGGATGTGTGTGAAGGTGCTGACAGAGCTTTTCCTACATTTTCTCCACTGGCCAGGAAGGGGTCTGACGTGGGTGGTGCCTGAAGGACCTCAGTCTCATCTCATTCCAGGTTTTAGTTGGGAAAGCAGGCAGTCAGGAAATAAGAGTCGATCCCTACACACTCCACATTCCCTGCGGGTCTGGTGGACAAAAAGTAATAAAGAAAATACAAACTCAGGAAAAACAAGATTCAGTTCTTTTTTTTTTTTCATTTGAAAGACTTATTTACACTACTTAGAAAAACCTCTCCCCTTCTCTTGGGAGTCACTTAGCTTAGCTTGGAGGACCACAGATTAAAGTACAATATAGTGAGTATTATTAAAAACAACCTGTAAAAATGCATTATCCTGAAGATTTAGCAGCTAATTTTCTGTTGCCTTTACTTCTTACATGATTTTTTTTTCTCTCAGTGTATAACCTTCTTTAAATTTTATGTCCTGTTCCCAAATTCCTCCTAGGTTTAATGACTAATCTCTATTTGTGTTGCTCTGGTGAAGCCTATAGAAGGAAAATCATAAATTAATGGCATATGTTTGTAGCTATAAACAGGGGACAGATTCAGAAATATACAAACATGCCAAGTACCCTATTTCCTATAGCTGCAATGCTCAACACCCAATTAACCTTAGATTTACAAGTCTAATCAAATGGCCCAGTCCATTTCCGTTGAAAAGCTGCGCACTGTGTATAACCTTTCACCTGACCTAAATCTCTAGTAAACCCTGGGAAGCAAACTCCTTTGTAGAGCTAGCCACTCTGTTGGATGAAGCCAGTGTCCCCTTTGAAGGCCCTGAGTTACCATTTCCTGCATTGCAAGGCGTAGTTTGCAAAGGGACAGCCTGTGGTACTTTATGTAGGGGGACAGTCCTGACTGCTGACACAGGCTGTGTTCTGTGACAGTAGGACTGTGCTGAGTCACTTACACTTTGCCCCCAGGTCTTCTTTACAAATACAGTATGATTTTGGAAGATAATAATACCAAATATTTATTTACCACCTCTCTGGGTCAGCCAGGCATTCTTCTAAGCTCTCTCCACCTATGAACTCATTTAATCCTTTTCACAAGCAAAGAGTCAGGAACCATTATGATCTTTGTCTTATGATGAGAAAGTGGAGGTACAGAGAGGTTAAGTCAGTTGCCCAAAGAGCCTCAGCTAGTGAGCCGAGGGACTGGGGCTCTGGACCCTGGCAGTCTTTCTCCAGAGTTGGCCCACATGCCCACTGTCATGCTGCTTTCATGGATACTGCAGGGCCTGTGGCAAAACCTGGAACAATGGTGTGGAGTTTACCACTTTAGCTTCATTAGAATGTGCCCTATCCCAGTGATTTTTCAACCTTGAGGCTCTGCAGAACCCGTAGGAGTGATGGGACTGAGAGGCAAAGGGGGCTCAGGATTTCACACCCACATCAACCAGAGCAAGTTAGTTTTAAATGTTACTTTCTAGCCCTAAGATTTTATTTGAATAAGGGGTTCTGTAGCTCATGAAAACTTGAAAGACAGATCTAAACAGTTGAGCCAGTTAGCTCACACAGGGGTGATACCAATGGCAAAAAGAACTGCGATGTAGAAACGTGGATCCTGGTGCTGTATGATGCTGTGTAATACTCTTTCTGACTACAGTCAGCCCTCCATATCTGCGGGTACTGCATCCATGGATTCAATCAACCATGGATAGTAAATATTTGAAAAAAAATAAAATCCTAGAAAGTTCCAAAACGCAAAACTTGAATTTGCTGTGTACCAGCAACTATTTACATAGCTTTTACATTGTATTTACAACAATTTACATGGCATTGACATTGTATTAGGTATTATAAGTAACCTAGAGATTATTTAAAGTACACGGGAGGATGTGTGTAGGTTATATGCAAATATTATGCCATTTTTATATGAGGAACTTGAGCCTCCAGGATTTTAGTATCTGTGAGGGCCCTGGAACTGACCCTGGTGGATACCAAGGGACCACTGTATTGACAAAGGATATATTTAGATGCAAATACATGTGGACTTTGGAGATTACATTTCAGGGTGAACTAGAGGCTGCTGCCTGGCCAAGACTAGATGGAATGCTGATAAAGAGGAAGGCAGAAAATACCATCCTAGTCTAGGGTAGAGGAAGGAGTGATGAGGAAAGAAAGCTTGGTGTGGAAGAAAAGGCTTGTGATTAAGGAAAGTGGTGAACAGAGCTTAGGGCAGGTAGTGAGATGAGGAGTCACACCCTGTGAATTAGATTGCTGAAAGTAGGGCTGAGGAAAGTAGAAAAGAAACCAATTGAGTGAGGCAAGATCAGAGAACCAGAATGGAAACTTTCCATGGAAAATGGCCAGAGCTCAGAGGACCCAGGAAGACACTCTCTGGGCTTTATGTGGATAAAGTCCAGAGGAACAAAAAGCTAGTATGTATTTGTTAAAAATAAAGTTTATGAGGTTAGTAGATCTGAGAAAAACAAAGGATTACGACAAAGCATTTTATCAGGTACTTCACCATGCCCTCAACTATGTGGATTCAAAACTGGTTGAGTGACCTTTCTCCAGAGATGCTGCCTAGTGGATTACTGTCAGCCTGGAGGGCAGGCGTGGCCCTGTTCTTTATTTTATAAAGCAAATGCTCTGACAAGTGTCTGACACTATATGTCACTAAATGATGTGTGATCTCTTTTATCCTGTGTGTCCATTTCATCATTATTTAATTGGTTGTTAACATGGGATTCCTGAGTGAGCCTAAGAGGGTCCATGAATCCTCTAAAATTACTATAATACTTACATTTCTGTCTCCCTTGCTAGACAATGAGCAACCTGAGGAAACAGGGCAAGTTGTAACTGGAAAAAGAAAAGCAGTGTATGTATTCATCTATAATTGAGCTATAATTCACTCATTTATTCATTCACCCTTTTCTTGAGTATCTCTAACATGCTTGCAGTTGACTGCTGGGCATGCAGGAAAGAGGGTTTCAAATAAATTAACAAAGAGCAAAATAATAATCTTTTGCATGTGGTGTTTGATGTAGCCTGGAGACTTGGGATTATCTTCCTAGAGAGGAAACTTCACTGCAGCTGTTTTTGGACGGATACATGGGAATCATTTGGGTTGGTAGTCCAGCAGGAGATAAGGCGAAGGGCATTCCATCCAGGAAGAGGTGAGAAACAGCATGCCGTATGTGGCAAAATGCAAGTTGTTTGGGATGGCAGTGTCAAAGGGCACATGTAGGGACTGAGATAGACAGGGCTGGGTGGTGACAGAACTTTTATACCATATTAAGAATTTGTATTTTATCCCCAAGGTCATGGGAGACATTAGAAGATTGAAAGGGTATGATATGATTAACTTTTTATTTTGGAAGAATTATAATAGTGGTAAGGTGAAGGATGTAATAAGGGGCAAGATTGAGGCTAGGGAAAAGTTTTAGAAAACTGCTACAATAATTGAAGCTAACAACACTGCCATGCCGTTACTTACTACTCTTATTACTACCACTGCCATTGGTGCTGTTTCTCTACCTACTGCTGTTACCACTGCCACTACTCCCACAGGAATAGTAAGGATGATGGGAAGAAGGTGTGAGAAGCTGAAGAAGAGTCTGAGAAGTGTAAGTGTGATGCTGTGATGTATAATAAGAGATATATGTTCTGTTTTTGTCCTGTTTCTGACTCAGAGCTCCTAAAACCCTTGGCATTTCCTAAGTGATGAGAGCAATAAAAGTGTCTTGTTATGTTAATGAGTGACTTTTAGAAAGTTTCTGGGTAACCTGAGGAGGGGGTGCTGCTTACTAGGAGAACAAATCATGTGATTAGAGGGTTGGAACTTTCAGTCCCACCTCCAACCCCTCAGCCTCCAAGGAGGGGAGAGGGGCTCGAAGATTGAGTTCAGTCACCAATGGCCAATGATTTAATCAATCATGCCTCTGTAATGAAACCTCCATGAAACCCCATAAGGATTGGGTTGGGAGAGCTTCAGGTTAATGAACATCTGGAGGTTCAGGGAGAGTGGTGCTCTCAGAGGGCCAGGAAGCTCCGCGTCCTTTCCCCATACCTTGCCATATGGGTCTCTTTTGTCTGACATTCTTGAGTTATACCCTTTTATAATAAACTGATAATCTAGTAAGTAAAATGTTTCTCTGAGATTGGTGAGCCTTTCTAGCAAATTAATTGAACCCAAGGAGGGGGATGTTGGAACCTCTGATCTGTAGCTGATGGGTAAGAAGCCCAGGTGACAACTTGGACTTGCGATTGGCCTCTGAAGTTTGGAGCAGGGGGCAGTCTTACTGTAGGACTGAGTCCTTAATTTGTGGGATCTGAGGCTACATCCAGGTAGATAGTGTCAGAATTGAGTTGAATTGTAAGGCACCCAGCTGGTGTCACAGAGTTGCATGGTGTGGGGAAAAAAACCACACATTGGGGTTGGGTGCAGAATCAGAGTAAGGAAGGTAGAGGAAAATCAGGAGATGAGGACCTCCTAGAAACCAAGGAGAGGATGGTGAGCACTAACAGGTGATGGGGAGAGGTGAAGGAAGAAAAGAACTCAGAATGTGTTTGTATTGAGAATGAAGTAGTTTACTCTCCAAATGCCTCACTAACTTACTGTGAGTTTTTAAAATTAATTAATTTGTTTATTTATTTATTTTTGGCTGCTTTGGGTCTTCATTGCTGCATGCCAGCTTTCTCTAGTTGCAGTGAGTAGGGGCTACTCTTTGTTGCAGTGTGCGGGCTTCTCATTGCGGTGGCTTCTCTTGCTGTGGAGCACGGGCTCTAGGTGCACAAGCTTCAGTAGTTGCAGCACACGAGCTCAGTAGTTGTGGTGCACAGGCTTAGCTGCTCCGTGGCATGTGGGATCTTCCCAGACCAGGGCTGAAACCCGTGTCCCCTGCGTTGGCAGGCGGACTCCCAACCACTGCGCCACCAGGGAACTCCCTTACTGTGATTTAATTAAGTTACACTAGTAGAAGGCAGAGGGTGAAAGGGTTTATACCTGTTCCTGAGACTTATTTCAATTCTTTGAGTGTTTGAGAAGAACCAGTACTTCAACCCTTGGCCAGTGACATGGGTCAATGACGGGTGCCTGTTGTTGAGAATGATGCCCTTGGAGACTTCACCACAGAGAAAAACTGGCTTGTTTAAATCTGTTCTCAGATAATAAAACACAAGCAAAGATACAACTTGCAGAAATACTACATCATGATCAAAATGTGTACTAATTCACATCTGATAGTCTCAGATAGCCCTTGTATTTTTAGGTTAGGAGAAATGAGGAAGTAAAAACAAAACTTGCCTTTCAGTTCTCCCCATGCATTTTTAAAATTGTATCCTCCTTGGTTCCTCTACAACAGCCCAGCAGTCCAGTTGTGTATGTTCAGTGGCAGGTGAGGTGACCCACTTATCTCAGGATTGGCTGCCCCCTACCCTTCTATATTTTCCAGGTGTACATGGGGAGAGATGCAGCACTGGCATTCCAACCTCTCGCCTGATTTGAAGTGTCAAAAGCATTTTAGAAATCAGGTCTCGGTGTTAAAAACTCTCAAGTGAACTCTGATGGGTTTTAATGGCAGTCAGTACCTTAGAATGCTGATGAGGAACAACCACTTGGCCCACCCATGGTAAAAACCTTCTTTAAACCCACGAGCAGAACTATTTTGAATGATAAATAAGAAGATTAATTAGTTTTTGCTATTTGCCTATTATTTGTTAGAGACACAAGGATTTGTACATATCTTTTTAGCCTCTCCCTATCTTCTTGCAGCTATTTAAAGTATTTTCTTATATTTTAAATTTAATTTTAGTTTTTAAATGTTTTTATTTATTTATTGGCTTCATCGGGTCTTAGCTGCGGCATGCGGGATCTTTTGTTGCAGTGTGCAGGCTTCTCTCTAGTTGTGGCGCAAGGGCTCAATTGCCCCACGACATGTAGATCTTAGTTCCCTGACCAGGGATTGAACCAGCGTCCCCTGCATTGCAAGATGGATTCTTAGCCACTGGACTACCAGGGAAATCCCTATTTAAAGTATTTTACAAAGGAGAAGTTCCAAGGAGGAGCTGTGCCAAAGGGTATGCACAAAATTCAGATATCTCTTACTGTAAAGTCCAGGGGCTCTCCTGGCATTTACAAAGGCCTAGATAACAAATGTGTTCTCCTTGTTTCCTGTAACAGTTATCAAGAAAACAATCCCAGCATCAGTGGAATCTTCCTCAATGACCTCTGAAGGGTCATTTGTCAGTTGAGAGTAAGGTACATGCTTGAAGAAGTCTCAAGTAATTCTTGTTTGCACTACTTATCTTTGGTAAATCTGGGATTGACCCTAGATGAAGATAGGACTGTGCTGGCTGAGCTCCCAGCTGACGTAGCAACTTGCCAGCCATGTGAGTGAGCCAACTCAGAGCTGGGTCCTCGGGCCCAGGAGAGTCACCCCAGCTGAGAGCTGACAGCACTGGAGCAGAGATGACAGGTCCCCACTGAGCCCTGCCCAAATTGAAGATTCTGAGCAAATTAAATGATTGTTGTTTGGTTAAGCCATGAAGTTTTGGGGTGGTTTTTATGCAGCAATAGGCAATTGGAACATTTGATTTCCAGGATACCATACTCCTGGTTTTCTTCCTGCCTCACTGTCCCTTTTTCTTGGTCTCCTTTGATAATTCTTCCTCATCTCTCTATCATTGTTTTCACTTTTTATCATGGAAAATTTTAGTCATACAAAAAATAGCAATGTATAATGAACCTCCATGTGCCCATTACACAGCTTCATAATTTATCTACTCAGGTCTAATTTTCTTCCATCTATGTTCCTACCCACCTTCCTCCATCCCACCCCATTTTATTTTTAACCAAATTCTCAGACCATCTTTTTGATATCATATTCTCTTGGTGATCTCACCTGGACTCATAGCTTTAAATTTCCTTCATATGCTGAAGACTCAAATTTATTACCTGCACTATATCATTGTGGCTCAAAGTATGGGTTGTGATATTTATGTGCCTGGATTAAAATCATGGCTCTTCCACAAATTACCTTTGTGACCTCAGTTACTTAATTGCTGTGTGCCTCAGTTATCCAGTCCGTGAAATAAGAGATGATGGAACCAAGCAGAACCCTGCAGGCTCCTCCATTTCCCCTGCCTCTTGTTTGTAGAAAAGCTGAAGTCTCCCTGGCTTTCCTGAGTCACAAAAGAGCAGGCTCAAGCAGCTAAGGATTAGAACAATAGAATCACATTCAGAATGTGTCTGATGCACGTTCCTGAGTTGCTTTACAGATACTATAACTGCCACCAGAGGGAAAAAGTTAACGCATGATGACAGGACTGCAGCCATGACACAAGCTGCTACATATTGAGCAGTACTAAATCTATGGCTAGCACAATTCCAAGAACTGGCCTTAAGAGAATGGGATTAACACTGTAGCTCATAATCATCTATATCTGCAGGCATCAGAATAATTGTAGCTTGTTCTGCCCATGTATGTAAACGGGAGCAACTGTCAACAAAGAGATGCCACAGACCCATGTCAACATCTTCCACTCTAAGAATATGGCACTCTCTGTCAGCATGAAGAAGTTACAGAAGGCGGACCTTCACCCATGATCCCATAGAAGTGGAATGATAGTCTGAGAAGTGGGGATTTGTAAGCAGCTTTTGGCAGGAAAGGGCTCTCCACAGGAGGCTCCTTTTGTCTGTCACTAACCTTAAACCAGGCACCTCCATGTTCTACTCATCTCTGGCCCTGCACACATTTCAAATCTTTTGATCACACAATACCTTGCCTAACCTATTGGTTCTTTCTGTAGATCAAAGTAGAAATGAAGAATAAATGATTAACAGATGACCAGATCTCTTCCCTAGATTCCGCATCCATAATCTCTGGAACAAACTGTGTGAACAAGATGGCATCTAAAGAAAGATCACAAGGAGTCAACGAACCTGCACTCAGTGGGGGATGACGATGACTCTGACCTCCTATCTCAGTGATTAACTGAGATTACTTCCCTGTAAAAACTTTCATGGCTGAGCAGAATCTTTGGAGGTGGTTTTGGGAGCACAGTGAGTCCACCATCTCTCCAGATTGCTGGCATTCTGACTAAAAGTAACTTTCCTTTCTACCAACAACTGTGTCTCAGGTATTGACTTTTGAGTGGTGAGCAGCCAGACCTGAGTTTGGTAACAAGGATAATATTTCCTGCTACCTCTTGGGGTTGTTGTGAGGATTAAATGAGTTAGCATATGTAAAATGCTTATAACAGTGTGTGTACATATACACCTATTGGCTTTATTATTGTATCTCCAGGCCAGACCTCTTACCTGAACTCCAGGCTTATACCTCCAGTTGCTTACTTCGCATCCTCACTTACATGCCAAATAGACATCACAAGTTTATTATTTTAAAACCAAATTCCTGATCTAGCCCCCCAAACATCACACAACCCCTCCCTCAGTCTTCCTCATCTCAGTTAATGGCATCTCCATCCTTCCATTTGCTTAGCCTCAAATGCCATGATCACATCCTTGACTACTCTCTTGTTTTCATATCTTATATCGTATCCTGTTGGCTCTGTTTTCAAAATATATCCAGTGTGTTTCACCATTATTACTCATGTAGAAACCTCCATCCTCTCTCACCTGCCATATTACAATAGCTTTCTAACTGGTCTTCCTGCTTCCACTCTCCCCGCCCCAAACCTCACCCAACAGTCTACTCTCAATACAACAACCAGAGTGGTCCTTTAAAAAACTTAAGTCAGGAGCTACAATTCTGCAGCCTGTGGAAGGAAAACCACATTCACAGAAAGATAGACAAAATGAAAAGTCAGAGGACTCTGTACCAGATGAAGGAACAAGATAAAACCCCAGAAAAACAATGAAATGAAGTGAAGATAGGAAACCTTCCAGAAAAAGAATTCAGAATAATGATAGTGAAGATGATCCAGGACCTCGGAAAAAGAATGGAGGCAAAGATTGTGAAGGTGCAAGAAATGTTTAACAAAGACTTAGAAGAATTAAAGAACAAACACCTAGAAGAATTAAAGATCAAACAAACAGAGATGAACAATACAATAACTGAAATGAAAACTACCTAGAAGTATTCACAGAATGGTGGGATTCACTGCTGTGGAACAGAAAAAAGAATGAAAAGAAATGAAGACAGCCCAAGACACCTTTGGGACAACATTAAATGCAACAACATTCATATTATAGGGGTCCCAGAAGGAGAAGAGAGAGAAAAAGGACCCAAGAAAGTATTTGAAGAGATTATAGTCAACAACTTCCCTAACATGGGAAAGGATAGCCACCCAAGTCCAGGAAGTGCAGAGTCCCAGGCAGGATAAACCCAAGGAGAAACACACTGAGACACATAGTAATCAAACTGACAAAAATTAAAGACAAAGAAAAACTACTGAAAGCAACAAGGAAAAAGCGACAAATAACACACAAGGGAACTCCCATAAGGTTAACAGCTGACTTCTCAGCAGGAACTCTACAAGCCAGAAGGAAGTGGCACGATATATTTAAAGTGATGAAAGGGAAGAACCTACAACCAACATTACTCTACCCGGCAAAGATCTCTTTCAGATTCGATGGAGAATTCAAAAGCTTTACAGACAAGCAAAAGCTAAGAGAATTCAGCACCACCAAACCAGCACTACAACAAATACTAAAGGAAATTATCTAACTGGGAAACACAAGAGAAGAAAAGTCCCTACAAAAACAAACCCATAACAGTTAAGAAAGAGGTAATAGGAAAATACATATCGATAATTACTTTAAACGTGAATGGATTAAATGCTCCAACCAAAAGACACAGGCTCATTGAATGGATATAAAAACAAGACCCATATATATGCTGTCTACAAGAGACCCACTTCAGACCTAGGGACACATTGAGACTGAAAGTGAGGGGATGGAAAAAGATATTCCATGCTAATGGAAATCAAAAGAAAGTTGGAGTAGCAATACTCAGATAAAATAGACTTTAAAATAAAGAATGTTACAAGAGACAAGGAAGGACTCTACATAATGATCAAGGGATCAATCCAAGTAGAAGCTATAACAATTATAAATATATATGCACCCAGCATAGGAGCACCTCAATACATAAGACAAATGCTAACAGCTATAAAAGAAGAGATCAACAGTAAGACAATAATAGTAGGGGACTTTTACACCTCACTTACACCAATGGATAGATCATCCAGACAGAAAATTATTGAGGAAACACAAGCTTTAAATGACATAATAGACCAGATAGATTTAATTGATATTTACAGGACATTCCATCCAATAACAGCAGATTACACTTTCTTCTCAAGTGCACACAAAACATTCTCCAGGATAGATCACATCTTGGGTCACAAGTCAAGCCTTGGTAAATTTAAGAAAATTGAAATCATATCAAGCATCTTTTCTGACCACAATGCTATGAGGTTAGAAATAAATTACAGAGAAAAAAATAACATAAAAAACACAAACACATGGAGGCTAAACAATACGTTACTAAATAACCAAGAGGTCACTGAAAAAATCAAAGAGGAGATCAAAAAGTACCTAGAGACAAATGACAATGAAAACACGATGATCCAAAACCTATGGGCTACAGCAAAAGCAGTGCTAAGAGGGAAGTTTATAGCAATACACTCCTACCTCAAGAAACAAGAAAAATCTCAAGTAAACAATCTAACCTTACACCTAAAGGAACTACAGAAAGTAGAACAAACAAAACCCAAAGTTAGTAGAAGGAAAGAAATCATAAAGATCAGAGCAGAAATAAATGAAATAGAAACAAAGAAATCAATAGCATAGATCAATAAAACTAAAAGCTAGTTCTTTTTCTTTTTTTTTTGCGGTACGCGGGCCTCCCAGTGTTGTGGCCTCTCCCGCTGCGGAGCACAGGCTCCGGACGCGCAGGCTCAGCGGCCATGGCTCACGGGCCCAGCCGCTCCGCGGCACGTGGGATCCTCCCGGACCGGGGCATGAACCCGCGTCCCCCGCATCAGGGGGCAGACTCCCAACCACTGTGCCACCAGGGAAGCCCCTAAAAGCTAGTTCTTTGAGAAGATAAACAAAAGTGATAAACCTTTAGCCAGACTCATCAAGAAAAAGAGGGAGAGGACTCAAATCAGTGAAATTAGAAATGAAAAAGGAGAAGTTACAATGGACACTGCAGAAATACAAAGCATAATAACAGACTACTATAAGCAACTCTGTGCCAATAAAATGGACAACCTGGAAGAAATGGACAAATTCATAGAAAGGTATAACCTTCCAAGACTGAACCAGGAAGAAATAGAAAATATGAACAGAGCAATCAGTCACAAGTAATGAAATTGAAACTGTGATTAAAAATCTTCCATCCAACAAACAAAAGTCCAGAACCAGATGGCTTCACAGGTGATGTGTATGAAACATTTAGAGAAGAACTAACACCTATCCTTCTCAAACTCTTCCAAAAAGTTGCAGAGGAAGGAACACTCCCAAACTCATTCTACGTGGCCACCATCACCCTGATACCAAAACCAGACAAAGATAGTACAAAAAAAGAAAACTACAGACCAATATCACTGATGAATATATATGCAAAAATCCTCAATAAAGTACTAGCAAACAGAATCCCACAACACATTAAAAGGATCATACACCATGATGAGGTGGGATTTATCCCAGGGATGCAAGGATTGTTCAATATACACAAATCAATCAATGTGATGCACCATATTAACAAATTGAAGAAGAAAAACCATATGATTATCTCAATGGATGCAGAAAAACTTTCCACAAAATTCAACACCCATTTATAATAAAAACTCTCTAGAAAGTGGGCATAGAGGGAACCTACCTCAACATAATAAAGGCCGGGCCTCCCTGGTGGCGCAAGTGGTTGAGAGTCCGCCTGCCGATGCAGGGGATACGGGTTCGTGCCCCGGTCTGGGAGGATCCCATATGCCGCGGAGCGGCTGGGCCCGTGAGCCATGGCCGCTGAGCCTGCGCGTCCGGAGCCTGCGCGTCCGGAGCCTGTGCTCCGCAACGGGGGAGGCCACAACAGTGAGAGGCCCGCATACCGCAAAAAAAAAAAATAATAAAAAAAATAAAGGCCATATATGACAAACCCACAGCAAACATCATTCTCAATGGTGAAAAACTGAAAGCATTTCCTCTAAGATCAGGAACAAGACAAGGATGTCCACTCTCACCACTATTATTCAACATAGTTTTGGAAGTCCTGGCCATGGCAATCAGAGAAGAAAAAGAAATAAAAGGAATCCAGATTGGAAACGAAGAAGTAAAAATGTCACTGTTTGTAGATGACATGATATTATACACAGAGAATCCTAAAGATGCCACCAGAAAACTACTAGAGCTAATCAATGAATTTGGTAAAGTTGCAGGATACAAAATTAGAGTACAGAAATCTCTTGCATTCCTATACACTAACAACGAAAGATCAGAAAGAGAAATTAAGGAAATAATCCCATTCGCCATTGCAACAAAAAGAATACAATACCCAGTAATAAACCTACCTAAGGGGGTAAAAACCTGTACTCAAAACTATAAGACACTGATGAAGAAATTAAAGATGACACAAACAGCTGGAGAGATATACCATGTTCTTTGACTGGAAGAATCAATATTGTCAAGATGACTATACTACCCAAAGCAATCTACAGATTCAATACAATTCCTTTCAAATTACCAGTGGCATTTTTTACAGAACTAGAACAAAAAATCTTAAAATTTGTGTGGAGACACAAAGGACCCCGAATAGCCAAAGCAGTCTTGAGGGAAAAAAATGGATCTGAAGGAATCAGACTCCCTGACTTCATGCTATACTACAAAGCTACAGTAATCAAGACAATATGGTACTGGCAGAAAAACAGAAATATAGATTAATGGAACAGGATAGAAAGCCCAGAGGTAAACCCACATGCCTATGGTCAACTAATCTATGACAAAGGAGGCAAGGATATACAATGGAGAAAAGACACTCTCTTCAATAAGTGGTGCTGGGAAAACTGGACAGCTACATGTAAAAGAATGAAATTAGAACACTCCCTAACTCCATATACAAAAATAAACTCAAAATGGATTAGAGACCTAAATATAAGACTGGATACTCTAAAACTCTTTGAGGAAAACATAGGAAGAACACTCTTTGACATAAATCACAGCAAGATCTTTTTTGGTCCACCTCCTAGAGTAATGGAAATAAAAACAAAAATAAACAAATGGGACTTAATGAAACTTAAAAGCTTTTGCAAAGCAAAGGAAACTACAAACAAGACAAAAAGACAACCCTCAGAATGGGAGAAAATATTTGCAAACAAATCAACAGACAAAGCATTAACCTCCAAAATATATAAACAGCTCATGCAGCTCAATATTAAAAAAAAAACAACCCAATTAAAAAATGGGCAGGGTGGGCCTCCCTGGTGGCGCAGTGGTTGAGAGTCCGCCTGCCGATGCAGGGGATACGGGTTCGTGCCCCGATCTGGGAGGATCCCATATGCCGCGGAGCGGCTGGGCCCGTGAGCCATGGCCGCTGGGCCTGCGCATCCGGAGCCTGTGCTCCGCAACGGGAGAGGCCACAACAGTGAGAGGCCCGCATACCGCAAAAAGGAAAAAAAAAAAAAAAAAAAAAAAAAAAAAAAAATGGGCAGGGCTTCCCTGGTGGCGCAGTGGTTGAGAGTCCGCCTGCCGATGCAGGGGACACGGGTTCGTGCCCCGATCCTGGAAGATCCCACATGCCGCGGAGCGGCTGGGCCCGCGAGCCATGGCCGCGGAGCCTGTGTGTCCGGAGCCTGTGCTTTGCAACGGGAGAGGCCACAGCAGTGAGAGGCCCGCGTACAGCAAAAAAAAAAAAAAAAAAAAAAAAAAAAAAAATGGGCAGAAGACCTAAATAGACATTTTTCCAAAGAAGATATACAGATGGCCAAGAGGCACATGAAAAGCTGCTCAACATCACTAATTATTAGAGAAATGCAAATCAAAACTACAATGAGGTATCACCTCACACCAGTTAGAAGATGCATCATCAGAAACTACAAATAACAAATGCTGGAAAGGGTGTGGAGAAAAGGGAACCCTCTTGCACTGTTGGTAGGAATATAAATTGATACAGCCACTATGGAGAACACTGTGGAGTTTCCTTAAAAACCTAAAAATAGAATTACCATATGACCCAGCAATCCCACTACTGGGCATATACCCAGAGAAAACCATAATTCAAAAAGACACGTGCACCCCAGTGTTCATTGCAGCACTATTTACAATAGCCAGGTCATGGAAGCTACCTAAATGCCCATCGACAGATGAATGGATAAAGAAGATGTGGTACATATATACAATGGACTATTACTCAGCCATAAAAAGGAACGAAATTGGGTCATTTATAGATATGTGGATGGATGTAGAGACTGTCATACAGAGTGAAGTAAGTCAGAAAGAGAAAAACAAATTTCATATATCAATGCATATATGTGGAACCTAGAAAAATGTTATAGATGAACTCGTTTGCGGGGCAGAAATAGAGACACAGATGTAGAGAACAAACGTATGGACACCAAGGGGGGAAATTTGGGGGTGGTGTTGGTGTTGGTGGTGGGATGAATTGGGAGATGGGGATTGACATATATACACTAATGTGTATAAAATAGATAACTAATAAGAACCTGCTGCATAAAAAATAAAATTCAAAAAAATAAAAAATTAAAAAATTAAAGTTGCTATAAACATTAAAAAAAACTTAAGTCCGATCATGTCATTCTTTTGCTCAAAAGTCTCCATTGCCTTCTGATATGATTCAAATTGAAAGCCAAAATCCTTACTACCCTCTCTGATCCCATCTCTGTCTATACTCACTCATTTTTCTCCAGACTCACTGGCCTCTTTTCTGCTCCTTGAACATGCCAGGAGGGCTCCCACCATAGGTCTTTACAATACAGCTGTCCCTCTTCTTGAAATTCTCCTTGCTTGGATCTTCACAGCTAACTCCCTCACCTTCTTCAGTACTGGTTTAAATGTTACCTTCTCATTTAATGAACATCCTTCTCAATCGGCTTGAGTCCTGGCCAACTATCCCACTCCCACCTTCAACACTCTCAGTCGCCTTACTTTGCTCTACTTTATCTTTGGCATTTGTCACCTTCTAAAATACTTTATAATATACTCATTATTGTGTTTATCATTTATGCTTTGTCTCCTTCTATAAAAACATACACATCATGAGGTCTTCTGTATCTGTTCGCTGTTGAATCCCAAACACTTAGGACAGTGCCTGCCACAAAGTAGACACCAGATAGATAGATAATATACATAGGTAGGTAGGTAGCTAGGTAGGTGTTTTATTTTATTTTATTTTTTTGTAAAAAATATTTATTTACTTATTTTGGCTGTGTTAGGTCTTAGTTGGGGCAGATGGGATCATTTAGTTTCAGCATGTGGACTTCTTAGTTGCAGCATGCAGACTCTTAGTTGTGACATGCATGTGGGATCTAGTTCCCTGACCAGGGATTGAACTTGGACGCCCTAATTGGGAGCACAGAGTCTTACCCACTGGACCACCAGGGAAGTCTCAGATCTGTGTTTTAGAAAGAACACTCAGGAAGCAATATAAAGGATAGTTCCCAGGCAAGAAAGAAGGGAAACTCTTAAGATCCATGCAATAATCCTTGCAAGAAATGTTGATGAGAAACTGAACTAGAAAAGAGGCAAGAAGGGAGATGAGTAAGTATTTGTTGGTAGAACCAATAGAAATGGATGGCAGTCTTTTATGGGGGCAGAGAGAGAGCAACAGTGGTGAGTGGTGACTTTCAGGTAATTTTCCCTTTACTGTTCATTATTTTTTTTTTTTTTTTTTTTTTTTTTTGCGGTATGCGGGCCTCTCACTGTCGCGGCCTCCCCCGTTGCGGAGCACAGGCTCCGGACGCGCAGGCTCCGGACGCGCAGGCTCAGCGGCCATGGCTCACGGGCCCAGCCGCCCCGCGGCATATGGGATCCTCCCAGACCGGGGCACGAACCCGCATCCCCTGCATCGGCAGGCGGACTCTCAACCACTTGCGCCACCAGGGAGGCCCTGTTCATTATTTTTGACTGAGACCTTGCTGTAATAAAAGACAGATTAACGAGAAAACCAAACAGAAGTTCAATAACATGCATACCTCATGTATACATGGGAGATGCCCAGGAAAACCGAGTAAAACTCTGAAATGGTCCAGGTCACCACCTGATATGCCATTTCCAGCTAAAGACAAAAAAAAAAAAACAAAAAACTGTTAGGGGGTGGGGAGGTCAGTTATGGGAGGTTATCAGGAAAAGTAAGATAAGCAAGGGTAAGGATGTTATACAGAGTCAGGTGTCCTTCTCCACTGATAAGTGTTTCTTGTGACCTAGAGTCATCCTTTTCTTCCTGGTACAGAGAGGGAGATAACCTTACAAATGGAGATTTCCCTTACAAATGTAAATTTCCCTTACAAAAGAGTAAATTTTACTCCATGTTTAGAAATTCTCCTGTGTACACTTTTTCTAAAAGCTAATCAGCTCAAAATAATCCTTAAGCCAAAGAGGAATATTTTGGGGTGGCATATTCTGCTACACTTCAATTACCACCTCATTTTTTATTTTTATTTTTCTGCTACCTGCAATGGTGAACTAATAGCAGGACTTTGACAAATAGTTGTGATTGGCTGACAGGCTGAAACATATTTTAAAAATGAAAAAAGCAGGAATTCCCTGGTGGTCCAATGGTTAGGACTTGGTGCTTTCACTGCCAGGGCCCGGGTTCCATCCCTGCTTGGGGAACTAAGATTCCACAGCCATGCTGCAAGGCCAAAAATAAATAAATAAATAAAAATGAAAATTAAAAAGTTTAGCTAATCACCTCACCCCCCAGTATTTGCCAGAATTACAGCTATGTTACCGAATCCAAGCTCAGTCTGCTTGCTGCATAACAGGCCAATAATCCAGAAGTGAAGTGTTGAGGCAAGGAATAGAGACTTTATTCAGAAAGCCAGGCATCTGAGAAGGTGGTGGACTAATGTCCCAGAGTAACATCTTATCAGGGTCTGGAAGCCAGTTTCTTTTATAGAACAGAGAGGGGGAGGAGGTGAGGAAGTAAAGTAAAAAGGCTGTAAGTCTTGCAAAATATCTCCTGGTTTGGCCAGCATCGGGGAGGGGATGTGTTAATTTCTTCTTTTCTGCAGCCATTCACAGGTGGGGAGGGTCAGATTGTCTTCATGTGAACTGAACAAAGGCACTTTAGTTTAACATTCAGGCAGAGGGGCAGGGTTCCTTGAGGCAGGCTATTATGTATGCTTACAGCTATTATAATCCTTTTAGTGATTATAATAACAAAGGCAATGAAAAGCAAAGGTTAAAGTAAAAGAAACAGATCCAACATGGAGTCAGATTTTGCTCTTCCCTGTTACACTATGACACACTGCTAGATGGCCCCCTTCTTCAGAGTGATAGAGTTTTAGCTGGATACATGGTCACTTAGCTAGAAACTATATTTCCTAGGTACCCTTTAAGTTGGCTGAGACCAGGTCACTGAAGTCATGCCAAGTGATGAGAGTGGAAGTGATGTGTGCCATTTCCAGAACTTGGCCTTAGAATAGTAAGCCAATGCTCCCATTTGGTCTGGCCCCTGGCCCCTGAAGTGAAAACAGGACTATTTTATTACTCAGATTTGACCATGAAGATTAAGTAAAATGCCCTATACAGGTGGAGAAATTTTCCCTTCTTCCCTTCTAGGTTCTTTGGTTCTAGGTTCTGGTCTAATAATTAAATTGATATAAGACAGATTAACAGGAGAAGAACAAAAAAAATTGATAACATGTATACTTCCTGTAAACACGGGAGATGACCAGGAAAACTGAATAAGCCTCTGAAATGGCTGAAGTCATCACCTTAAATACCATCTCTTCAGCTAAAGACAAAAGAAGATTTGGGGAGTGGGAAATCAGTTATGGGAGGTTACTAGGACAAGCACAGTAAAAAAACAAAGGTAAGGTTGTTATGCAGATTTAAGTCCTTGCCTTCTCTATTGATAAGAGTTTCTTATGATTAGAGTCATCCTTCTCTTCCTGGTACAGAGAGGTAGACACTCTTACAAATGGAGATTCCCCTTGTAAATGTAAATGTTTTTTTTACAAAAGGCTAACATCTACTCAATTTTCAGAGCTTCTCTCTGTGGCTTTTTAAAAATAACCAGCTTAAAATAATCAATATGCCAAGGAGTCATATTTTGGAGTGGCAAAATCTGCTCTCCTTCAGCCCTATGATGGAGAAATAAGATAAAAGGAACCTGAGTCCTTAAATGACCTGGTGGAGCAGAGATGCTCTGCCAGTTACTTGGGAGAGAAATAAATGTCTGTCTTCTTTAAACTTCTGTATTTTGGGAGCTCTTTATTACAAAAACTTAGCCTTAATCCTGACTAATACAGTAGGTAAACTCAGTTGATGTCTTTGTTCCTTAGTGTCCCCCATTATTCAAAGGAAAGATGGGTACATAGAATTGAGAAGTTCTTGAAACACTAGTAAAATAATTCTCCCAATTCTGCTCCTCGTGTTGGTAAATGCTTGTTATCTGAATGTGACAAAGAATTATAGAATCATAAAATGGAAGCAGAGTTAAAATCAGGGCACTCAGGGTGGCTTGATACTTTGGTAAATACTATGGTATTCATAGTGGGTTAGTAATGTGGCACATCAACAGATAGTCTTAAGTTTTTCCCATAGTATCTAGTTCTTTTCTTACAGTTACATTTTTCTTTTTAGTCTTTTTAGATGTTCTTTTTAAAATAGGCTATTCCAGATTATTTTACTACCTCAACTATTTGGGGGTGCTAATCCTCCATAACTTTTGTGTGTGTTCACTCTTTCTCAAGGTAGATTGTTTCTGTATATGCTTTGTATATGCTTTGTGAACTCATCTTCAGTTGGAATGGTTTTTTCTATAAGGTCTTATGTGCCATAGAGGATGGTGTAGATTTGCTTTTGTCACATGCCAGTCTTGGACCAGTTTTTATGTTCATTTTCGCAATGTAAATGAGAACTCCTAAACTGGACATAGCATAGAACTGTGTTTTTTATTTTTCACCCAAATATTCTGGAAAGAGACACCCTCCCTTGTGTCTTTGTCACTTCCCTTTCACTCTGGGCATTAAACTTTGTGAGTACCAGCTTTATTTAAGGATTTTGAAACCCTGCACCTCATATTGGGACTTGAACCCATGTCCCAGGACTCGAACCCAGCCTAAACCCAGATTGGGATTGGAACCCATGCGTCCGGGACTCAAACCTGGCCAAAACCCTGATTGGGACTTGAACCCACGTGCCCGGGACTCAAACCTGGCCAAAACCCACAGTCTTCCCACTGAGATCACACACGTGGTTTCAGGACTTATGAAGCTCAGGTTCTTGATGTCTCATCACAGAAAGAATTCAGTGCGAGACAAAGTGTTAGGTAAGAAGTGGATTTATTTAGAGAGAAAAACACTCCACAGGCAGAGGGTGGGCCATCCCAGAAGGTGAGAGCGGCCTTGAGAGAAACATACTCCACAGACAGAGTGTGGGCCGTCTCAGAAGGTGAGAAAGGCACCAGGGTATGGGGTTGTCAGTTTTTATAGGGGTGGGTAATTTCATAGGCTAATGAGTGGGAGGAGTATTCCAGCTATTTCAGGAAGGGGCAGGGATTTCCAGGAATTGGGCCAATGCCCACTTTCTGATCCTTATGGTCAGCCTTGGAATTGTCATGGCACCTGTGGTTGTGTCATTTAGCTTGCTGATGTGTTACAGTGAGCACATACTGAGGCTCAAGGTCTGGTGGAAGTTGACTTCTCCACCATCTTGGACCCATTTGGTTCTAATCAGTTTATATCATGTCCTTGGGCTTTGTCATTCTTTCAAAGGTTGTGCCCTGCCCCCTTCCCTCCTGTTTCAATTTCAGTCCTAGCCTCCTGTCTCATATGAGCCCAAGGCCATATCTCTTGACACCCATCACATCTAATACCATAGCACTTAGTGGACTAAGGTCTCTCATTTTTAATCCAGTCCTCTCCCTGGGCCACTGTAACTACTTCAATTTTATGTTTCTTTTTCATTTATGTTGCCTGGGGTATCCTTTCTTTGAATCTCAACTATGTTAAAAACATTGCTGGTTAAATTATGTCAGTCATTTTTAGTCTGTAAGATAAAGGGGTTCTGCATTAGCTTAGTTGGCCACATGCTGGCATGAGATGCCTTTAAGTACTTTTTAGTATTTATTTAGCAGAAAGGCTGAGGTCTTTTTGTTTGTCATTTTGTTCACTGGTTTATCCCCAGCACCACAAACAGAACACAGCATATAGGGATCACCCAACGTACCTGTATTGAATGAATGAATGCTGCATGACAGGATTCAGCCTCTCCTGTACATTCTAGCTCTGGATCCAAATATGCAAACCCCACCTTACAAAACAAGAGTCTGGTAGTCATCCCAATCTCATCTTGTTAGAGCACAACTGAGGGCTTGTCAGCCATGACTCTGTCATAGCCTTTGTGAGTTTCTTTCTCTCACCCCAAGCAGCATTTAAGGCATTCCTTTCAACCACATTCAGTATATTCCCTGAAAGGAGGCCTGGTAACTATAATTTTCAATACTCTTGGGTTATATTTTCAGTGGAATTTGAGCCCCCGGTCATGTTATAGTTCCTGGTAAAGGGCCTCACCTGGCTGGCCTGTTGCTTGTTCATCTCAGAATGGAAGAGGCCAAAGTCCTTTGTCCATACACAGTTTCAGGAAAAGAGGATTAACTTGTGGTCAGCAGAGTTAGTACTTTCACTGTGATTGTGAGAGCTGAATCAAAAAACTTTCCACCAGGCAAATAGGGGCTTTCTGAAAGCCTTGAAATGAAAAACGGATCAGACTGGTCCCTAAGACTTCCTGCAACTAGTAGAGTATTGCAACCACCCAGGTGCTGAAGTTGTCATAGTTCTCTTACTCCCTTCTATATGAGGGCCTTTCACCTCTAATGATCCAAAGTACTGTGTAAAATATTTAAGCCAACAAGAACATATTTTATTGTGTTTTACATTTTATAAAGCTTTCTGTACCATTAACAGTGAGGCAATCTTAGATTTGTATTAGCTCTGCCACTTACTAGCTATATGCCTTTGGCAAGTTGACCTCTTGGAATCTGTTTTTTCGTCACAAAGTGAGGTTAACAATACTCATTTTATGAGGGTAGTTATGAAGATTAAATAACATAATGATTGTGAAACAGCACAGTGCCTTGCACAAATAGACACTCAATACATTTTTTTAAATTTATTTATTTATTTATTTTTGGCTGCATTGGGTCTTCGTTGCTGCGTGCGGGCTTCCTCTAGCTGCAGCGAACGGGGGCTACTCTTCATTGCGGTGCGCGGGCTTCTCATTGCGGTGGCTTCTCTTGTTGCGGAGCATGGGCTCTAGGCACATGGGCTTCAGTAGTTGTGGCTCGCGGGCTCTAGAGCACAGGCTCAGTAGTTGTGGCGCACAGGCTTAGTTGCTCCGTGGCCTGTGGGATCTTCCCTGACCAGGGCTCAAATCCATGTCCCCTGCTTTGGCAGGCGGATTCTTAACCAATGTGCCACTAGGGAAGCCCAATACATTTTAGGTACCTTTATTCCTGTCTCCTTCCCTATCCAGGCTCAATATAGAGACAAATACTGCATAGAACTCCTTTTTAAACCTGTGAAACTCACTTCTCAAGGACCACAGACTTGAACGTGAAAGTTGCCTGTACATTGAAGTGTTATAAATCAAATCCTATTTTAAGTATACAGAGGAGCTTTTTGACAGAGTCTCTATTCCCTAAAAGTTACTGTGGGTTTGGCATCCTGTTTAATGTGACTGGGGCCAGAGGAGCTGAACTACGATGACATGCAGATGCATCACTGTTCTATGGAAATAGTGTCTGACTCCAGATGGGGTTAAGGAGAAAGGCGTAATAGTTCCTGTTGAGAGGGATGGGAATGCTGATCCACTGAGCTTGCTGGTGAGGAGGGAGAGTAAGAGATAAGGAGGTTAGCAACAGACATAAGGAGGTCAAGGGGAAGAAACTCTGGATCAACTGAGAACCTACTGGAAGAACATTAAAAACAGACAAGGGAAAAAAAAAAAAAAAAACAGACAAGAGAAAGAAAAGAGAAAACACCCAGGATAATAGCTGTCTTCATGAAAGCTCCCATTTCTTAAGCACCTGTTATGTGACATGCCCAGGCCTGGATGCTTTATCAATATTTAACTTAACTTCTCACTCTCCAATGAACTGGGCATTCTTATCCCCATTATTGATGGGAAAACTGAAGCTTCAGAATATTGCAGTCACTTGGCTATTAAGTGGTGGGGTCAGAATTGGGATCCAGACACCAGTACCCATTTTCTTTCCATGAGGTCTAGATGCCCAGGACCATGAGAGAGCCTTGCCATAGGGTCCCCGAAAGCTGGTGAATGGTTTTTACATAAGGCTGAGAAAGGAAGAATTAAAGTTGTGGAGAAATAACAATGGGCACCCTTCCTCAAACAGGGTGCAAAGATTGGTAGCCGACTTGCATCAGACTCTTGGATGTGATCTTAAATGTGGAGCTTGGCAGAGAGAGGAGACTGGGAATGGTTCGCTCTTTGAAAGAGAAATAAAACCCTTCTCTTTGATGCCTCCAAATGTTGACAGAAGAAAATTACCCAAAGCGCACAGTAGCAGGAACCCACCTGAGAGTTGTCATTTTATCACAGGGGCTTACTATAAAGGAATCCTGTGCTGAATCTTGAAGAAAATGTAAATAACATCCTTTCTCCAATTTATCTTTTCTATAAATCTGACTTTTCATATCTTAGATTTTTTGACAGTAAATTGAAACCATAAAGAATAGATTTTAAAATATTTACCAAATGTCCTATTTATTTTGAACAATATTCAACACCATGAAACTACAGTGTTGGGAAGATCTTTGGACGCCTCCTCAACATTTGTCATAATGACTTGATTTGTAATTGAAAATAAAGTCTTAATTAAAAAACAATTTTTTTGGAACACACTTTTATTTTCAAAACTTAAATTGCCAACCTGAATTCAGCAGTTTTTACCCTAGCAGGCCTGAAAACAATGTGGTATATATTTAATCACAAAGAATGCCACCCAGTGGTAACAGTGATACTGGGTTTATGATTATGGTTTCATTCATTTTGTGCTGAAGGGCACGACCATTTACAGAGCTGTCCTATAAAACATGTCGTGTACTAGTCACCTCATGTTATCAGCATCCTCCTGGAGGAATAGTGGATTTTTTTCCAGTTCATGCTGTGCAATCTCTTCGTCATGCGTGTGAACTTTGCAGGATGTCAAGTGCCCCATTAAAAATGAATGGAGTATTTGAGGGGCTCCTGCAAACCCTCTAATGATCTTCGCCTTTGAACAGACAGCATTTTATTGTGTAACTTACAAAACAACACAGAGCCTGGCATAAAGAAAGCGGAAACCTGGCATTACACCAAGAAAAAACCTGGACCTCAGTCTAAGACCTTGGGAACCGTTTAAGTGTTGCAACAGAATTGTTTCTTTGAGTTACATGGGAACACTGACAGACTAGGAAATCCTTTATAATGTGGAGTTTGGTGCTAAGTCTTATTCTCAGGTGGAACCCAAGCGAAGATCATTGTACTCGCTGTTGGGCCATATCCTCTGTTTCCTCCATAGTGCTGTGATACCCCCTGGTCAGTCACAGTGTGGGAAAACCCCTCCTTCAGCAGCTGCTGTTACCCCAGTGTTATTGATATCACCACTACTTGACGTTGTTGTGTTTGTTTCTTTTCAGCTGAGCTTTCATAGTACTCCACAAAGTAGAGACTCAGTGTTCGAAGGTTCCCTAGAGAGCTTAAACCTCTTTTCTTTTTCTTTTTTTCAGCTTCACAGGTGTACAACTGACAAATAAAATTCTAAACTATTTAAAGTGTACGTCATGATGATTTGAGAAACATAGACATCGTGAAGGGATTCCCACCATCGAGTTAATTAGCACATCCATCACCTTACATATTCATCTTTTTTTTTTTTTTTTTTGGTGAGAGTATTTAAGTTTACTTTCTTAGCAAAAGAATACAGTATATTAGCAACTTTAATCACCATGTTTTATATTAGATCCTCAGACCTTATTCATCTTATAGCTGAAAGTTTATACCCTTTTGCCAACCTCTCCCTGTTTCAAACACACCCACCCACCCAAGCCACTTTTCCGGCAACCACTTTTATACTCTCTGTTTCTATGAGTTTGACTTTTTTTTTTTCTTAAGATGTCATGCATAAGTGATACCAGGCAGTATTTGCCTTTTTCTGTCTGACTTATTTCACTTAGTATAAGTGAAAGCATATTTCACTTTTCACCTCAAAGTCTGTCCATGTTGTCACAAATGGCAGTTTTTCTTCTTTCTCATGGCTGAATCATATTCCATTGTATATATACCACATCTTCTTTATGGATTTATCCATTGATGGCCACATAGGTTGTTTCCATGTCTTGGCTATTGTGAATAATGCTGCCGTCAACATAGGGGTGCATATAGCTTTTCAAATTAGTGTTTTTATTTTCTTTGGCTACATACCCAGAAGTAGGATCGCTGGATCGTGTGGTAGTTCTATTTTTAATTTTTAGAGAAACCTTTGTACTGTTTTCCATAGCGGCTGCACCCATTTATATTCCCACCAACAGTGCACAAGTGTTCCCTTTCTCCACATCCTTGCCAATATTTGTCATTTGTTAATAGCCATTCTTGTCTTTTTGTTAATAGCCATTCTAACAGATTTGAAGTGATACCCCTCATTGTAGTTTTGACTTGCATTGCCCTGATGATTAGTGACTTGTTTGCCATTTTTATGTCTTCTGTGGAAAAATGTCTATTCAGATTGTTTGCTCATTTTAAAATTGGACTTTTTTTTTCTGTTGGGTTGTATGAATCCTTTATATATTTTGGATGTTAACCCCTTATCAGGTAAGTGATTTGCAAATATTTTCTCCCTTTCAGTAGGTTGCCCTTTAGTTTTATTGATTTCCGTTGCTGTGCAGAAGCTTTTTTTTTTTTTTTTTTTTTTTTTTTTTTTTTTTTTGCTGTACGCGGGCCTCTCACTGTTGTGGCCTCCCCCATTGCGGAGCACAGGCTCCGGACGCACAGGCCCAGCGGCCATGGCTCACGGGCCCAGCCTCTCCGCGGCATGTGGGATCTTCCCAGACCGGGGCACGAACCCGTATCCCCTGCATCGGCAGGCGGACTCTCAACCACTGCGCCACCAGGGAAGCCCTGCAGAAGCTTTTTAATTTGATGTAGTCCTTCTTGTTTATTTTTGCTTTTGTTGCCTTTAATTTTGGTGTCAAATCCACAAAATCATTGCCGAGACCCATGTGAAGGAGTTAAAACCCCTTTCGATAGCCCTCTTCCGGTTGCCTGTGCTGACAGCAGCCTCAACCTACACCTGAGTGAATTTGTCTTCGTGGCCTCTTCTGGCTTTTCTGAGGCTATGAAAGGGGCAGGACCATCTATGATTAGCATAGAGATGTTAATGATTTATTAAACATCTGATTCTTAGATGGTATCCCCAGGGTAAAGATAGCCTGGGGCTTATTGATTTTCATGGCTTTCTGGTTATTTGGAAGAGGGCCTTTTCTGACATTATGTGGGTTTTGTAATTTCTATTTAAGGGTGTATCTTACATCTGGGTATATTATTGTTGTTGTTTTCATTTTAGACAGCAAGTAATATGAGCAAACAACATGGCTTTCATGCTGTAAAATTGTTAGTTTATTAAAACTAACATCTGACACTTAGCTTTGAATTATTTATGTTTTTTCATAAAGTGCTGACAATTATAACAGGACCAGGACCACAGTCTGGTTCAGGAAGGTGATTGACTCTTCTGCTTTTCTTGCCCTTAGGGAAAGTTGCAGACAGCATTACCTTTATCATGACTTGTCACTTTCTATATACTGACTACTTACAGGTGCATTACAACTACAGGAGGGAGAAAGGGAAGCAATACATCTCTTTCCTTGTGCCTTGGGATCAAAGTGTGCCTAAATTCTGATAAAGACTTACCTGTCAGAAGAGGCAGAATGTCAAGGGCCCATCCCAAAATATTGAGTCATTCCATGGCTCCTTGATGGGATCAAGAGACCAGTCCCCAAACTTCACAATATAACTGATTATACTTGGTCCACATCAAGCTCAACTTGTATCTTGGCTTATCAATCTTGTGTTCCTCATTCAATCACTGGTACCTTCAGGTTATTTTCTGGCTCCTCCCTTGTCTGTCCCATTTTAGCTTGACATCACAGGTACTCTGTTCCTACTCTGCTTCATCTACCCAGCCTCAGGACCACCTGTTACCTTCCTGTACCACTGACTTTCTCCTGAAAGAGAGGACGCAAGTGACCCCTGATCCTTCTTGTTCTCCATACTCCACATATTGTCACCCCCAAACTTGATCCAAGCTGAGTGCTTTGACACTGCTTGGAATGAATGGCCCCTAACCAGAAGGGAGATTTAGAAACAAATACAACTCTCCAGTGAAAGTTGAGGAATGGTATTGTATTTGGGGCCCACCTACCTTTTTGTCTACTCCATCATTGTGATCCAGAAGTCTGCTTCTGCCAGCCCTGCTTTAGCCTCCTTCACAATTGCAAGGAAAAAAATCTATGGAGGGGAAGGAACATCCCAGCTATGGGACATAGCCTGAAGATAGGAATAGAAGTGAAACCAAGAAGGTATGTTTGGTGAACTGGCTTGACCAGAGTTCACGTTTAAAGTTGGAGAGTTTCAAGTAGGAGGAAGATAAGTGAGGTAAGAATATTAAAGACCATTATTAAAGAATTTGGAATTTGATAGTTAAAAATCATTAGCAACATTTTTATGATATTACTGATTTTTAGGATAATCATTTATTGAGTAAAAGGGTGTAAAAAGCTCCCACTATGATGGTAGAGTGTTTATTTCCCTTGAAGTTCTCTCAATTATTGCTTTATTCATTTTGAGACTGTGTTATTCATTGCAATACAACTTGAGAACTGTTCTATCTTTCTTGTAAGTTGACTTTTATCATTGTATAGTGATCTCTTACCTGAAATGATGAATTCTAAATGATGGATTTAAATGATGAATTTAAATCTACTTTGTATGATATGAATACTGTAACACCAATTTTTTTCTTTCTTTGTTTTTTTTTTTTGGTTAGTGTTTGCCCCTGAGTAAAATATTCTCTTTGCTTTTGGAATATGTTAGAGTTTTTTCTCCTGCTTTTCCAACCTATCTTCACTGTGTCTTTCTCTTTTTCCTTTTTTTTCCCCCTCCTCCTTCTGATTACACTGAAACCCAGGCCTTGTGTGTTTATGTACCTGGATGCACATGCTAACGTGTATGTGTTGCTTCTTACTTTTATCATAGGAGAGTTTATCTCATAGCTTTAGCTGTGACCCTATCTTTGAAGCTAGATTTCACACCTTCTCTCCAGTCTCATATTTCTAACTGCCTTTCAACCTATCGCTATTCTCTTCCCTTCAAAAATGAAACTCTTGCCTATATCATCTACCCCATTCTCTTTTTTCTTGGGCTTGGAGCCTTGGAATCATCTTCTTTTCTCCTTCATTCTCTATATTATGCTGTCATAAATCCCTTGACCCTGGCTGGAATGCTAACAGAATCTCAACAGTAGGTTCACTGGGAAGGAGCAAAGCCAGAATTTGGGTGGACAGGTAACTAATAGCAGCCACCTTACAGATTATCTTCTGTAATTCTCTCTCTTACTCTCAGTTTTTACTCTTTTGAAGCCCTGGATTACAATAACTATCCTGGAAAGTTTTCCAGTGCAAGATTCCAAAATTCTTAATCAGGGTCTTTTTGGCAAAAGTGACATTCAATGAAAATCTCTGGCAACATTTTCCCCAATTGGAAAAGGAATTGAGAATCAGATGAAGATTCTGGGAAGCCATGACTTCAAAATGTGTAAAGCATGTGTTGATAGCTTGTGAAAAGGGATGGTAGGAAGTGCCTGTCCCAGTGAGGATAACTTTTTTCCTAATTAGAATATTGTTTCCAAGTTCTCCCTGAACCCCACGATGAACTTTAAAAAAGAAAAATTCTTCCTAGAAGATTTTCCATTATTTTTCTCTTTTCTGTATGAGCAGCATGGATGAAAGAGTTCTGTGATTGAGTTGAGGTCCACATCTAACTATTGTGCCATGACAGCAGGTATTGAGCATCACTATTGGTTGCCATATAAGGAAGCTAGTGGGGTTTGCAGTTTTAAACGTTGTTGTTTTTCTCTATAGTAATATCCCTGCAATCCCCTTGGTTATCTCTCTCAAGTGATATAAAATGCCCTGACTTGTGTGAGAAGTCTCTAACCTTTAGAAATCCTCACCTAGCTTTCTTTTACTGGAGAATTGGTTTTCATTCTGAGAAAATGCTCCTTCCTTTTACTCAACAGTGAACTGAGAGCCCTTAAATAGAATGAAGGGAGATGGGAGAGGGGCAGTTTGAGGTTGCCACTCTGTCCCCCTAGGAGAATGAGGAATCTAGTTCTCTGGAATCTAGAGTTTCGAGTGTCTGTTTGAAAGGAAAAAAGGCATTCCTTGGTTATTGTGACCTATTTAAACATTCTGTGGAAGTTGCAATCATTTGAGGTTTTCTAAGAAAGGAAAAAGAAAGTCTAAATATAATCCTAAAAGGCAGTTAACCTGATAACAAAGCACACCCAGTTGCAGAGATTTTCTCTGGAAATTGGCAAAATAGGCAAAAATCTTCCCTGGCTATTACTGACTGTACCTGCTGCTACACTTTATTTCATGCTGTCTCTTCCTGGCAACACTATTGGTCTTCTTCCATGTGGGCTTCCCCAAACTTCATGCCCAGGGCCACACACATCCTACTCCTCCCATCTGGAAAGCTCTGCTCACTTCTCCCCAAGCTCTCCTCCTACCTGCCCTCAAAAAGCAGCTTGAGAACACTTCACAGAGATACCCTGAATGCCGGCTCTTCCATTATGGCCTTAGTTCTTTCTCCCAGCCTCCCAACTCCTAAAGCCTGTTAGCAGTGTTTCTCATCCATTGTGCTCTAATGTGGGACGGCAGAGAATGCAGGGCCAGGCTCTCTGACCAGTGGTAGGGATGAATTTCTCCTGGTCCACCCACACTCTGCCATTCAGTCTGCCAGCAGAGGCTGGTGGTGCAGGCCAACCGTGGAACTACATGAGGCTCATCTCAGCCCAGCTGAACAGATGCAGCCTGCAGCAAGCAATGCATTGTGTCATACTTTCCTGTCCTTGATCTTTATGAACATCTGACTTCATCTTTTCTCCCTGGTGGCAGGGGTTTCCATAGACTTTGTGCTTGCACATATTAAAGGATGTTGCTTAGTTGAAAGAAGATAATAAGTGCAGCTAGAAATTATTGAGAGCTTACAGTGTTGTAGACATTCTTATAAGCATTCATTTAATGTGTATTAAACTCATTAACTCATTTAATCCTCCCAACAATACTATGAGGTAGGTATGATCCCATTTTATGGTTGAGTAAATTAAAACACAGAGAGATTAGGTTACTTTCCTAGGGTCACAGAGCTCATAAAGGCCAAAGCTCAAGCTCCTAACCCTGAGACTATGGTCACTCTAGGCTCTGGGGTCATACAAGATATGCAGGACTTAATAAACATTGACTGCACTTATGAGGCAGTTCAGTCATCTCATATCTTCATTACACTTGATTTGAAGCAGTGGCTCAGAAAGAAAGTTTAGAGAGCTTAGAAATTTAGCTCTAGGTGAGACCTTAGAGGTCATGTTGTCAGGGAACCTGAGGCCCTGGAGCAGTTCGATGAGAGTCCTGTGTACTTCATCTCATCTGACCTGGATCTTCCTGTCAAGGCTGCCAACAAGAATGAACAGGGAGCACTGTGTAGTTTGTATTGTGTATTCACAATGTTCCAGGTGCCAAACAGAATTCTCAGGAAGTGGAAGTTTTGCCCCTCTGGGGCTTTCTATACTAGGATATGGCTGTGGTTTTAATGTTTTGGTTATTCAAATCATGAGAAGGTAAATATGTACAATAATTAAAAACTTCTCTATTTTATATAAAAGGGAAACTTTGAAAACTTAGATTTAGCAACTAACTTTTATTTAGAACTGCCATTGCATCTAACACAAAGTTTGTTCACAATCTAAATCTGAAACTTTCAGGATTGTTTTAATAAAATCTGAAAAAGTAATTTGTCATACTGATCTATAAAAGTGTGAATTACTCTGGGGATTAGCAGGTATGTTTCTGTAGTAATTAGCTGTGCCAGAAATAATTCCCTCCCTCTCACCCCCTCTTCCTCCCTCCTTTTCTACATTTATTTGCATTGCATCCTGGCCTCTCATGTCATTCTTCTGGGATTGTCTAATATAATGAATTTCTCTTCCTCTACCCTGGAAAGTACCACTATTTCCATTATCTCATGGAGCTCTATGTGTGTGCGTTTTGTTGATCTTTTGGTATTTCAAAGAACTATAAAAATCTCAAATCAGGAATGATCAGGGAAAGGGAATTTTATTTTTCTTGTTAGTTATCTATTTTACACATATTAGTGTATACATATCAATCCCAATCTCCCAATTCATCACCCCCCCCACCCCACCCCCACCTTCCCCTCTTGGTGTCCATAACCTTGTTCTCTACATCTGTGTCTCTATTTCTGTCTTGCAAACCAGTCCATCTGTACCACTTTTCTAGATTCCACATATATGTGTTAATATACAATATTTGAGGAATTTTAATGGAACAATTTTTTCTCTTGAACTGAGGGTTAATCAGGATCCTTCTCTCCATAATTTTTCAACTTCTTGGTTGCAATTTTTTTCCTAATCCATGAGTGCACTCTCTGGACTTTGATGAAATGAGAGGCTATCTGGTGAAAAATGCAAATTGACCAGCAGTCATAAGCCCTGTATTCAAGTCTCTGTTTTTTCACTTGCCAGCTCTCTGGTCCTGGGGAGTTATGAATTTTCACTAAGCCATCTGTAAAATGGAGACAGTAACACTTGCCCTACCTACCTCATCAGGGCTGTAGAGTGTATCAAATTAGATAAAGAGAGTGGAAAATCTTTTAACAAGTCTTAGGTTTTATTTTGAAGAAGGTGATGACTACCAAGTTTTGGGTGCCAGGGACCATGTGCACTGTACACATTATTGTTATTTCTGCAACAAACCTAAAATGTATATATTTTTTATAGATGAGAAAAGTTGTCATGTCTCCTTAGTCTTCTCTAATCTGTGACATATCTTCAATCTTTTTTTTGTCTTTCATGGCCTCCACACTTTTGAAGACAACTGGTCAGTTATGTATAGAATGTTCCCTATTTTGGAATGGTCTTTGTTTTTTCGTTATTACATTGAGATTATGTCTTTTTGTCAAGGATACCACTGAAGTGATATTAACACATTATATCAGGGGCCACATGTGCCGGTATGATTCATTAGTGTTGATGTTAGCCTTTATCACTTGGCTAAGATGATGTCTGCCAGATTTGTCAACTGTGAGACATTATTTTTCCCTCTGCAGTCAGTAAGTATCTTCTGGGGAGATACTTGGAGACTATGCATATATCCCATTTCATGTCATACTTTTGTCCACTAATTTTAGCATCCATGGATGGTTCTTGCTTGCAACATTTATCACTGGGTGTTTGTCTACTGGTGATCTTTCTATTTCCCATAATTTCTTTTAAATTTATTAATCGACATCCATTGCAAGAAGGAGCTGTCCCTTCTCTCCTGTTTATTTATTTAATTTTTGCTTTATATTAGTATGGACACAGGGATCATAATTTGATACCATCATTATTTATTTTGTTGCTTAAATTGAACCAGCTTTGGTCTTTGGGAGCTCTTTCAAGTTGCTTCTCTGCCCTTTCAACATTCCCCCAATTTTATTTTTGAGCATGTTCTTACTTGGAAAAATAGGTAGTTCCAGACCATCTTCAATTTTCCTTACCCTACCCCTGGACTCGACCATTTTTCTGGGGTTAATTCTATAGCCCTGATTCCTTTTATTGAGAAATGGTATTTTGAACCAAGATCTGGGCACCAGATATGCTTATTGCTACAGGATGTCATTGTTTCTATAGAACAATAGAAACTCAGTCAATAGAATAAGAAATTTATACATTCATATTTATTTCTGCATCTGTTCATATGTATACATATTAAAAATCATGTGTTCTTACCTTACTCAGTACCATAAGTTTCATTCTAGCTTTTCTCCTCTCCTTATTTGTAGCTTTTTTTTGTTGTTTACAGCAAGAAACCTAGCTCTTATTATCCACAATATATTTACTTAATTTTTAAAATCTTAGTATACATATAAAGTAGTTTCAGAATTATCAACCCATACTAACACAGAGTACAGAATTTTGTGTACAGTTTTTTTTTTTAGGTTTACAGTGTCCAGTCAAAATACTCTTTTCCAAAAATATTTAGTTTATTCTTTGCCACCCCCTTGAGTTTGGTTTTTAGTCATTTGTAATACAGTTAGGTTCATTTGTTACTATTTGTATTACATTTGAGGTCCCCATCACATTCTGGTTGATATTTATTTATTTATTTGTTTGTTTGTTTGTTTATTTATTTGATGTGAAATATTACCATGTGTATTAATCAGTGTTCTCCAGAGAAACAGAGCCAATAGGAGATTGTGTGTGTGTGTGTGTATGTATAATGAGGAATTGGCTCACACAATTATGGAGGCTGAGAAGTCCCATGATCTGCTACCTGCAAGCTGGAGGCCCAGGGAAGCCAATGGTATAATTCAGTCCATGTCCAAAGCCTGAGAATCAGGAGAGCTGATGGTTTAAATCCCATCTGGAGGGCAGAAAAAGATGACATGAGATGTCCCAGCTCAGTGTTAAAGAAGGAAAACGGGTGAGTTTCTCCTTCCTCTGCCTTTTGTTCTATTCAGGCTCTCAATGAATTGGATGATACCCACCCACATTGGGGAGGGCAATCTACTTTACTGAGTCCACTACTTCAAATGTTAATGTCATCTGGAAACATCCTCACTCAGAAATAATGTTTAATCTAGAGACCCTGTGGGCAGTCAAGTTGACACATAAAATTAACCATCATACTATGGTTCTAAGAACCAGAACAATGCAAAGAAGCATGGCTTACTCAAAGAAGTTTGGCTTCCTCACTCATCACCATTTTTATTCTCCATTCTATCCATTCTGTTCTCACCTACCTCTGCTAGGTAACCAATCTCAATTAGCTTCTGGTTAATCTTCCTATATATCGTTTACATGTGCACAAATGAGCAGATACATGTGTATTTTCTCATATTTCTTCTTTTTTACATGTAAGGTGGTACTATAGATACTCATGTACTTTGCTTTTTAAAAAAAAATTATTTATTTATTTATTTATTTTTGGCTGTGCTGGGTCTTTGTTGCTGCGTGAGGGCTTTCTCTAGTTGCGGCGAGTGGGAGCTACTCTTCATTGCGGTGGCTTCTCTTGTTGTGGAGCATGGGCTCTAGGCGTGCGGGCTTCAGTAGTTGTGGCTCACGGGCTCTAGAGCTCAGGCTCAGTAGTTGTGGCATATGGGCTTACTTGCTCCGCGGCATGTGGGATCTTCGCGGACCAGGGCTCGAACCTGTGTCCCCTGCATTGACAGGTGGATTCTAAACCACTGCGCCACCAGGGAAGCCCTGTACTTTGCTTTTAAAAAATCTGTTACTAGCGTATGTTGGAAATCACAGAAATCTCACTTTGTTTTTTTACTGCTGCATAGTGCTCCATTATATGAATGTACCATAGTTTATTCAACTGTTCCCCTATATATGAGAACTTCTGTTGTTTCCAACATTTTTGTTTGTTTGTTTTGCATATTTTAAAATTGAAGTATAATTGCTTTACAATATTTCAGGTGTACAGAAAAGTGATTCAATTATACATATACAGTAAGTCCCTACATATGAATGAGTTCCGTCCAAGAGCGTGTTCGTAACTCCAATTTGTTTGTAAGTCCAACAAAGTTAGCTTAGGTACCCAACTAACACAATTACCTATATAGTACTGTATAGGTTTATAATACTTTTCAAACAAATAATACATAAAAAACAAACAAACACAGTACAGTAAAGTACACAAAACACAACTACTTGTAGAGGATGCAAGCACATGATGACGTACACCAGACATGTGAATTAACTTACGTGATGGGACATGCGAACGCATGTTCACATCTTTGAAAGTTCGCAACTATTAAGTTCTTATGTAGGGAACTTTCTGTATATATTCTTTTTCATATTCTTTCCATTATAGGTTATTACAAGGTATTGAATATAGTTCTCTGTGCTATAAAGTTGGTCCTTGTTGTTTATCTGTTTTATATATAGCAGTTTGTATCTGCTAATCCCAAACTCCTAATTTATCCCCCACACCCCCTTTCCCCTTTGGTAACCATAAGTTTGTTTTCTATGTCTGTGAGTCTGCATCTGTTTTGTAAATAATTTCATTGGTATCATTTTTTAGATTCCATGTACAAACAATATCATATGATATTTGTCTTTCTCTGTATGACTTACTTCACTTAGTATAATAATCTCTAGGTCCATCCATGTTGCTGCAAGTGGCATTATTTCATTCTTTTTTTATGGCTGAGTAGTATTCCATATATATATATATATATATATATCACATCTTCTTTATCCAGTCATCTGTTGATGGACATTTGTGTTGCTTCCATGTCTTGACTATTGTAAATAGTGCTTCTATGAATATTGGGGTGCATGTATCTTTTCAAATTAGAGTTTTCATCTTTTTTGGATATATGCCCAGGAGTGGGATTGCTGGGTCATATGGTAATTCTATTTTTAGTTTTTAAGGAACCTTCATACTGTTCTCCACAGTGGCTGTATCAATTTACATTCCCACCAACAGTGCAAGAGGGTTCCCTTTTCTCCATACCCTCTCCAGCATCTATTATTTGTAGACTTTTGGTGATGGCCATTCTGACCAGTGTGAGGTGACATGTCATTGTAGTTTTGATTTGCCTTTCTCTAATAATTAAAGAAGTTGAGCATCTTTTCATGTGCTTGTTGATCATCTGAATGTCTTCTTTAGAGAAATGTCTATTAAGGTCTTTTGCCCATTTTTTGATTGGGTTGTTTGTTTTGTTGATATTGAGCTGTATAAGCTGCTTGTATATTTTGGAAATTAATCCCGTGTCAGTCTCATTGTTTGCAAATATTTTCTCCTACTCCATAGGTTGTCTTTTCATTTTGTTTATGGTTTCCTTTGCTGTGCAAAAGCTTTTAAGTTTAATTAGGTCCCATTTGTTTATTTTTGCTTTTGTTTCCATTACTCTAGGAGATGGATCCAAAAAGGTATTGCTGCTATTTATTTCAAAGTGTGTTCCACCTATGTTTTCCTCTATGAGTTTCATAGTATCCGGTCTTACATTTAGGTCTTTAATCCATTTTGAGCTTATTTTTGTATATGGTGCTAGAGAATGTTCTAATTTCATTCTTTTACATGTAGCTGTCCAGTTTTCCCAGCACCACTTATTGAAGAGACTATCTTTTCTCTATTGTATATTCTTTCCTCCCTTTTTGTAGATTAATTGACCATAAGTGTGTGGGTTTGTGTGGGGGTTTATTTCTGGGTCGCCTATCTTGTTCCATTGATCTGTGTGTGTGTGTTTGTGCCAGTCCCATACTGGTTTTTTTGTTTGTTTGTTTTTGCGGTACACAGGCTTCTCACTGTTGTGGCCTCTCCCGTTGCGGAGCACAGGCTCCGGACGCGCAGGCTCAGCGGCCATGGCTCACGCACCCAGCCGCTCCGTGGCATGTGGGATCCTCCCGGACCAGGGCACGAACCCGTGTCCCCTGCATCTGCAGGCGGACTCCCAACCACTGCGCCACCAGGGAAGCCCCCCATACTGTTTTGATGGCTGTAGCTTTGTAATATAGTCTGAAGTCAGGAAGCATGATTCCTTCAGTTCCATTTTTCTTTCTCAAGATTGTGTTGGCTATTCAGAGTCTTTTGTGTTTCTATACAAATTTAAAAAATTTTTGTTCTGTGAAAAATGCTGTTGGTAATTTGATAGGGATTGCACTGAATCTGTAGATTGCCTTGGGTAGTATGGTCATTTTAACAATATTGATTCTTCCAATCCAAGATCATTGTATATCTTTCCATCTGTGTTTGTGGTCTTTGATTTCTTTCATCAACATATTATAGTTTTTGGAGTATAGGTCTTT
This sequence comes from Mesoplodon densirostris, assembly GCF_025265405.1. Taxonomy (NCBI): domain Eukaryota; kingdom Metazoa; phylum Chordata; class Mammalia; order Artiodactyla; family Ziphiidae; genus Mesoplodon; species Mesoplodon densirostris. The sequence goes on from NC_082661.1 coordinate 93,700,125, forward strand.
TGTACCTCCTTAGGTAGGTTTATTCCTAGGTATTTCATTCTTTTTGATGCAATGGTAAAAGGGATTGTTTTCTTAATTTCTCTTTCTGTGTTTCCAACTTTTTGTAATTACAGACAATGCTGCAGATGACTAACCTTGGGCATACATTTTTTTTCTGACTGTTATTGAAAGTGTATCTGCAGAGTAGATTTCTAGAAGTGAGATTACTGGGTTAAAAGGTAAGTGTATATGTAGTTTTGTTAGTTATTGTCAAACTTTCCTCCAGAACACTGCACCAGTTTGCATTACCACCAGCACTGCATGAAAGTGTCTTTTCCTGATAGGCTCACCAACAGATTGTGTTCTCATACTTTTTAATTGTTTCTAATCCAAGAGGTACAAGATGGTATCATAGTTTTATCTTAAGATTATTTCTCTAATTATGAGTGAATTTGAAGATTTTTCTATATCTACTTTTGGTGAACTGTTTGTTCATGTATGTTTCCCATTTTTCTATGGGGTTTTGTTCCTTTGTCCCTCATTTATTTAAAAGAGTTTGTCATATGTTAGTGTTATTAGTATTTGGTCATATATGTTGCAAATATTTTCTCCCAGTTTGTCAGTTGCCCTTTGACTTTATTTATAGTGCCACTTTGTAATGCAATTTAAAATGTTTTTTATGGCACTTCCCTGGTGGCACAGTGGTTAAGAATCCACCTGCCAATGCAGGGGACAGAGGTTTGATCTCTCATCTGGGAAGATCCCACATGACGTGGAGCAACTAAGCCCATGTGCCACAACTACCAAGCCTGTGCTCTCGAGTCCATGAGCCACAACTGCTGAGTCCGTGTGCCACAACTACATGCCCATGCACCTAGAGCCCATATTCTGCAACAAGAGAAGCCACTGCAATGAGAAGCCCACACACTGCAATGAAGAGTAGCCCCTGCTCGCCACAACTAGAGAAAGCCCACGTGCAGCAGTGAAGACCCAATACAGCCAAAAATAAAATAAAATAAATAAATAAAATATTTTTTATGTAGTCAAATTTGTCAATATTTTATTGCTTCTGGATTTTGAGTCATAGAGTCTTTCCCATACCAAGGGCTGAAGAGGAATTCCCCATGCTTTCTTCCAGTACTTGTATGGTTTCATTTTTCTCCATTTAGATTTTTGGTCCATTTGAATTTTTTTGTGTGTATGGTGTAAGTTATAGATCTAATTTACCTTTTTCTCAATGAATGTCCAGTTATTTGAGCACTATTTACTATAAAATCCACATCTGTAACAATGATTTGAGATGCCACATTTATAACATATTAAAATTCTATATGAATTTGTGTCTACTGTTGAGCTTTCTGTTCTAGTCCGTTGATCTATTTGCCTATTCTTGTGCTAGTTTCACACTGTTTTAATTATAGAGGCTTCAGAATATGTTTAATGTGGTAGGACTACACTCCTTTTCCCTCCATTCATTGTTTGTGTTTTGTTTCTTGGGTGTTTTTTGGCCACTCCAGGTGGCTTGTGGGATCTTAGTTCCCCAACCAGATATTGAACCTGGGCCACAACAGGGAAAACACTGAGTCCTAACCACTGGACCACCAGGGAATTCCCCATTTTTTTGGTGTTTTCATGACTATCATTTCATGTTTTTTAATATAAATTTTAATATCGACTTGTCTAAATTCATGAAGACATTTGTTGGTATTTTCATCAAGATTGCCATAAATATATAAATGAACTTAGGAGGAACTGATGTGTTCACAATGTTGAGTTGTCCTTTCCAAGAACAGAAGATGTCTTTCCATTTGTTCAAGTCAACTCTTATGTCTTTCAGAAATATTTTTGTGGATTCTTGACATTTTATTTTTCCATATGCATTAGAATTAACTTACCAAGTTCTATTTAAAACCCTGTTGACTGGAATTGCATTCAATTTATAGCTTAATTTGAGGATAACTGAGATATTTATGATTTTGAATTTTCCAACCCATGAGTAAATATATACCTCCATTTATTTAGTTTTTATTTTAGTCTGTCAGTACATACTTATAATTTTTTTCATCATAAAATCTTACACATTTTGTTAAATTTATTCCCAGGTCTTTTTTTTTCTTTTTGTTGTTCCTGTTGTAAATGGAATCTATCTTAAACTTACATTTTTCTAGTTGCTTGTGGCTGATGTATAAGAATGCTATTTATATATATATATATGTTGATATTTTAATCCATCAGCCTTGCTGAAGTCCCTTACATCATCTACAAATAATTATAGTTCTGTTTCTTCCTTCCCAATCCTTTACTCATTTTATTTCTTGTCTTATTGTGCTGTTTATATCCTCCAGAACAAAATTAACTAGAAGTGATTATAATGGGTATTCTTCTTTTGCTTGGCATTTAAACAAGAGTGTTTCTGAATTTTATCATTAAATATAATATTTTCTGTATATTTTTGGTAAGTACTTTTTATCAGGTTAAGCAAGTTAGCTATCAGTTTAATCATGAAAAGATGATTGAATTCTGTAAAATATTTTTTGCATGTATTGAAATGTATGTATATTTTTCTTTTTTAATATATAATTGTGAGGATTTAAAAAGTAATAAAATATTAATATATATTCATATATATTTAAATGCATTGCTGAAATCCATTTGGTAATATTTTATTTAGAATTTTTGGGTCTTTGCTCAGAAATGCAATTGACTTTTCAGTTTTGTGTCTGGTTTTGGGATCAAGTTATATCTGCCTCATGAAATAAACATAGTTGCTTGTAGATTCCTTTCCTTTCTTTTCTTTTCTTTTCTTTTCTATTTTCTGGATGATTCTGGAATTGTCTATTCTTTGAAAGTATGGTAGAACTGCCCTTGAAAATTATTTGGGCCTATGTTTTTAAATTTTGTTCTGGGTACACTTTAATTACTGATTCAATTTCTTCAGTTGTTCAGTGGTTTATTCAGATTTCCTTTTTTAAGGAGGGTGACAGGGGGAGTCAGTTTTGATTTTACATTTGTTTCAAAAAATTGTCTTTTTCACGTATTTTCTAATTAATTTGTAATGTAGTTGTTCAAAACATTCTTTTATGATTATTAAATATCAACCATTTTTAAACTGTGTCTCCTTTTGTTCATGAAATCTTTTATTCTTATTCTCTCTTTTATTCAAAGTCTTGTTAGAAGTTTGTTTTCAAATCACTTTTGGGTTTTGTAACTCTATTGTTTCATTGCTTTTAGTTCATTAATTTTCAGTCTTATCTTTATCATTTTCTTTACACTAGTCCATTTGTCTTTTTAAAAAATTTAGTGAGTTGTTTATTTAGCTCATTAATTTTCAGTCTTTTGTGTCAACACATGTATTTGGACAATAAATTTCCCTCTAAGTGTAGCTTTAACTGCACCTCACATATTTTTATAGAGTTTTAATTATAACTCAGTACCAAGTATTTTCTAATTCCCAATGTTATTTATTTCTTCTTTGATCCATAATGTACATAAAGGCATTTCAAAAATATCCTGTCATAAAGGTATTCAGACAGTTTCTTCTGGAATAGGCTGAAACTAGAAGTTGATTAAGAATTTGCCTAGAGGAAAAGCATGTTTTGTTTATTTTATTTATTTATTTTTTATTGAAGTATAGTTGATTTACCATGTTGTGTTAATTACTGACTGCTGTACAGCAAAGTGATTCAGTTATACACATATATACATTTTTTTAATATATTCTTTTCCATTATGGTTTATCACAGGATATGTATAGAATATAGTTCTCTGTGCTATACAATAGGACTTTGTTGTTTATCCATTCTACATATAAAAGCTTACATCTGCTAAGCCCAACGTCCCACTCCATCCCTCCCCCAGCCCCCTCCCCCTTGTCAACTAGCACTCTGTTCTATATGTCTGTGACTCGCTGTTTCATAGATTGGTTCATTTGTGTCATAATTAGATTCCACATACAAGTGATATCATGTGTTTTTTGTCTTTCTCTTTCTGACTTAACTTCACTTAGTATGATAATTTCTAGTTGCATCCATGTTGCTGCAAATGGCATTATTTTGTTCTTTTTTATGCTGATTAGTATTGCATTGTATATATGTACCACATCATCTTTATCCATTCATCTGTCGATGGACATTTAGGTTGTTTCCGTGTCTTCACTATTGTGAATAGTGAAGCTATGAACATAGGGGTGCATGTATCTTTTTCTTTTTTTTTTTGCGATACATGGGCCTCTCACTGTTGTAGCCTCTCCCGTTGCGGAGCACAGGCTCCGGACACTCAGGCCCAGCGGCCTTGGCTCACGGGCCCAGCCGCTCCATGGCATGTGGGATCCTCCCGGACCAGGGCACGAACCCGCGTCCCCTGCATTGGCAGGCGGACTCTCAACCACTGTGCCACCAGAGAAGCCCGCATGTATCTTTTTGAATTATAGTTTGTGTGGATATATGCCCAGGAGTGGGATTGCTGAATCATATGGTAATTCTGTTTTTAGTTTTATGAGAAACCTCCATACTGTTCTCCACAGTGGCTGCACCAATTTACATTGCCACCAACAGTGTTGGAGGGTTCCCTTTTCTCCACAGCCCCTCCAGCATTTGTTATTTGTAGACTTTTTAATTATGGCCATTCTGACTGCTATGAGGTGGTAGCTCATTGTAGTTTTGATTTGCATTTCTCTAATAATTAGTGATGTTGAGCATCTTTTCATGTGCCCATTGGCCATGTGTATGTTTTCTTTGGAGAAATGTCTATTTGGGTCTTCTGTCCATTTATTGATTGATTGATTGATATTGAGTTGTATATTTTGGAAATTAAGCCCTTGTTGGTTACATCATTTGGAAATATTTTCTCCCATTCTGTAGGTTGCCTTTTTGTTTTGTTTATTGTTTCCTTTGCTTTGCAAAAGCTTGTAAGTTTGATTAGGTCCCATTTATTTATTTTTGTTTTTATTTCTATTGCCTTGGGAGACTGACCTAAGAAAACATTGATACAATTTATGTCAGAGAATGTTTTGCCTATGTTCTCTTCTAGGAGTTTTATGGTGCCATGTCTTATGTTTAAATCTTTAAGCCACTTTGAGTTTATTTTTGTGTATGGTGAGAGAGTGTGTTCTAACTTCATTGATTTACATGCAGCTGTTCAACTTCCCCAACACCATTTGCTGAAGAGACTGTCTTTTTCCTATTGTGTATTCTTGCCTCTTTTGTCGAAGATTAATTGACTGTAGGTGTGTGGGTTTATTTCTGGGCTCTCTATTCTGTTCCATTTATCCATATATCTGTTTTTGTGCCAATACCATGCTGTTTTGATTACCGTAGCTTTGTAGTATTGTGTGACGTCTGGGAAAGTTATGACTCCTGCTTTGTTATTTTTCTTCAGGATTGCTTTGATAATTCTAGGTTTTTATGGTTCCATTTGAATTTTAGGATTATTTGTTCTAGTTCTGTGAAAAGTGTCATAGGTAATTTGATAGGGATAGCATTAAATCTATAGATTGCGTTGGGTAGTATGGCCATTTTAACAATATTAATTCTTCCATCCAAGAGCATGGGATATCTTTCCATTTATTTGAATCATCTTCAGTTTCCTTTATTAATGTTTTATAGTTCTCAGTGTATAAGTCTTTCATCTCCTTGGTAAGATTTATTCCTAAGTATTTTATTTTGGGGTTTCTGATTTTACATGGTATTTTTTTTTTACATTCCCTTTCTGATATTTCATTGTTGGTGTAAAGAAATGTAACTGATTTCTGTATTTTAATCTTGTACCCTGCTACCTTGGTGAATTCATTTATCAGTTCTAGTAGTTTTTGTGTGGAGTCTTTAGTGTTTTCTATATATAGTATCATATTATCTGCATATAATGGCAATTTTACCTCTTCCCTTCTAATTTGTATACCTTTTATTTCTTTTTTTTGTCTGATTGCTGTGGTTGGGACTTTCAATACTATGTTGAATAAAAGAGGTGAGAGTGGGCGAAATGCATGCTTTAAAATTGCCAAATATGTGGAGTTCTTTTTGCTTTATTTGATTTATATAATTGATTTATAGCTTAATTGAATTGTGGTTAAAGAGCTTGGTATATATGATATTAATTCTTTGCTGTATGTTGAGATGTGCTTTGTTCCCTAAAATGTGGTCAGTTTCTGCAAATGTATAATGTGCACCTAAACATAATGTGACTTTTTTTGTTAGGTAGAAAAATCTGTATACATCAATTTACATCAGTGATTGCAATCCTTTTAATGCCATGACACATACAGAAAATTATAATATTTGTACAGCACAGTAGCATACGATGGAATTGATTTGAAAATTTTTATAGGGTTTAGCAAAATGTTTATTAAACATCTTTTCTTTTATATAATTATAAAAAATATGAAACATTAGATAAGACATTAACTATTACATTTTTATAAGCCTAGTTAAAACATTTTCAAAATTTTATATGAGAAACTTGTTTTCTTTCATAAACATAACCTTCTTATATCAAGTTTTATATTAGAAATGACTATATACCATTCCTGATCAAGACTTAATAATAATTGACCCCTTCTAATCTCTCCAAATTGGTGGTTTAAAAAAAAACAGTGAAAAACTTTGCCCAAATAAATGACAAAAAATATTTAAGACATTTAAAAAACAATTCAGTTGAAATTACTTTGAAAGCATCTAAAGCTCTTTATTACATGGACCAATGTAATGTTGAAATTTCTTATTCTAGCTCATGCTGGTGGGTTCTAACTTGACTTTGCTCATCATTTATACCTATTTTGTCTACTTTGTGGGCTTCATATCCACCATTAGATAAAAAAATAACAGCCTTATAGAGACTGCTTAGCTAGCCTTGTATAAGGTCAAACCTATAACAAATCTATCATCTATGTATGTATCTATCTATCAATAAATTTTTCCATCTATCTATCTATCTATCCAGGTAGCTAGGTAGCTGATCTCCTAGTGGTTCTGCTTCAAGGATTGAACCCTGACTTAGACAAAAGACAAATCCAAACAAACGTTCCCGTAGTGAGTGGTTTAAAATTCATTATGCAAATGAATTGGTAGAGCAGTTACTTACCTGTAGCTTGGCATTCACTCAAGTGCGCCTTAGTCACAAACAGACAAAGGCATTGGTGGTGGATTAAAGATTGCTATGAATTCTTTGACACTCTTCCCGTTGAGAGGTGGGGTCTATTTCTCCTTTTGTTGAATATGGGCTGGCCTGTGACTTCTTCAACCAGTTGAGGAGGGAAGAGTTATCCAGGTCTATCCTCTAAAAGGACTTGGCAGGTCCTGCTTTGGCCTCCCGGCATCTGCGCTATCATGTAACAGGCTAGGGGATGGGCGAAAAAGGGAGATGCTGGTCAAAGTGTACAAGCCTTCAGTTATAAGATGAATAAGTTCTGAGGATCTAATTTACATAGTGTTGACTATAGTTAATAATACTATATTGTATACTTGAAATTTACTATGAGAGTAGATCTTAAGGATTCTGAGAGCAAAGGCAGCTGATTAGCACAATAATGACTAACTTAAGGTTTCAAAAGAATAGAATTAAATATGTAATAAAGGACAGAAGATGGGAAAAGGGTGATCAAGCACATAAAAAGTTAGTAAGAATTTAGAAAACTTAAGCAACACAATTAAGAAGCTTGACTTAATTCAAAGCTGCTAACAAATGTGCCAGGTATGCTGGAATGCCAAGCATCAGTTACAGATATTGATCCCCTTGGCCCTCAGGACATCCTGGCAGGGCCTGACTGGAGGCCCAGTCTGCTAGAAGCCACAGCCAAGATTCCTTGGAGGGAGGCTTGAGCAGGACAAGGTTTGACAGGGAGCCCCACGGTCTCTGGAGGAGCTGAGCCCAGTAAGCAACATGGAGCAGTGACAGCTCTGCCATATGCACTTTGCATGGCCAACATGCTCTCCTACCTAGAGGTGTACTTAAGCAGGTACAGCAGGGCAAGTCCCTGCCCACTGGGTATAAGGGGCCAGTGGAGCTTCAGGAGAGTTAGTGTTCTAGGTGCCCAAGGAGTAAAGGATTGCTGGATCATATGGTAACTCTATTTTTAGTTTTTAAAGGAACTGCCATATTGTTTTCCATAGTGGATGCACCAATTTACATTCCCACCAACAATGTAGGAGGGTTCCCTTTTCTCCATTGTGATAGTTAATTTTATGTGTCCAACTTGACTGGGCTACAGGATGCCCACATAGCTGGTAAAACATTATTTCTGGGCGTGTCTGTGGGGTTGTCTCTGGAAGAGATTATCATTTCAGTCAGTTAGACTGAGTAAAAATGATCGTCCTCACAATGTGGGTGGGTATCATCCAATCCATTGAGGGCCTGACTAGAATAAAAAGGTGAAAGAAGCATAAATTCTCTCTTTATGCTTGAGCTGAGACATGGATCTTCTTTTGCCCTCAGACATCAGTGGTCCTGGTTCTTGGGCCTTCAGACTCTGATCAGGACTTTATACTATCAATCTCCCACTCTCAGGTCTTTGAACTTAGACTGAATTATACCACTGGCTTTCCTGGTTCTCCAGCTTGCAGATGGCAGATCATGAGGCTTCTGTAATAAATTTCTTCTTCTATCTCTCTCTCTGTATAGATCCCACTGGTTCTGTTTCTCTGGAGAACTCTGACTAATACATGTTTGTTTTTTTTGGGCGGGCCGTGCCCTGTGGGATCTTCTTAGTTCCCTGACCAGGGATTGAACCCAGGCCCCAGCAGTGAAAGCGCTGAGTCCTTACCACTGGACCACCAGGGAATTGCCAATACATGTTTGTTTAAATTTACCCATGTTTATTAATTACTCTGAGCACCCTTGCTCTTTGCATTCCACTTTACTTTTTGGTTAAAATTTTCTTCTTTGTGAGTATATCTTTAGTATTTCTTTCAATAAGCGTCCATGTTTTGGAAAACCTACAGATTTAGTATTTTAAAATGTGCCTTTTTGTCATTTATTTAAGATCTTCATGCAGGAAGAAATGAAAAGACTGGCAACCAGAGGCCAGAACTACATATCACAACTCATTTCTTTTTACATACATTTTGTAAGTTCTCTTTTAAATGTGAATGCAAGGTTCCTCTCCACCCCCATGCAAACGTGTACCCCTTCCAAGAATTACTTTAGGATCCACAAGGAAGGGAGGGCTAGTACTCACAAACAAATTTCAAAAGAGGGTCAACTATACATTTTCAAAACAAGAAGGCTGAAAGATTTCAAATATATATACATAAAAAGATTCAAATATGCCTTTTAAAAGAAGGGGGTTCTTTGTTCTGAAAAAATAGAGGAATATGGCATTAAAGGTCTATAAAGGGGTCATGATTGTTGTTCAAGGAGTAGAACATTAGAATATTTTTGTCAGTTCAATTTTTTTTTTTTTTTTTTTTTTTTGCGGTACGCGGGCCTCTCACTGTTGTGGCCTCTCCCGTTGCGGAGCACAGGCTCCAGACGCACAGGCTCAGCGGCCATGGCTCATGGGCCTAGCCGCTCCGCAGCATGTGGGATCTTCCCGGACCGGGGCACGAACCCGTGTCCCCTGCATCGGCAGGCGGACTCTCAGCCACTGCGCCACCAGGGAAGCCCCTGTCAGTTCAATTTTTAACTTTTAGAAATCATAGCATAAAGTTTGGTCAGTTATGGAGGTGCTAATTTCATCATCTGTGAGCAGTAAACTTTCTTGGTATTTAAAAAATATATTTATTTTTATTTTTATTTTTTTATTATTTTTTTTTAAATGAGGACACCCCTGACCAAACTGAGGCATCTCATCACTTTTTTTTTTTTTTTTTTTTTTTTTGGCTGCATTGGGTCTTTGTTGCTGTGCGTGGGCTTTCTTTTTTTCTTTTTTTAGTTGCGGTGAGCAGGGGCTACTTTTTGTTGCGGTGCTCGGGCTTCTCATTGCAGTGGCTTCTCTTTGCTGCGGAGCACGGGCTCTAGTCGTGTGGCCTTCAGTAGTTGTGGCTCTTAGGCTCTAGAGCGCAGGCTCAGTAGTTGCGGCGCACGGGCTTAGTTGCTCTGCGGCATGTGGGATCTTCCCAGACCAGGGCTTGAACCCATGTCCCCTGCAGTGGCTGGAGGATTCTCAACCACTGCACCACCAGGGAAGCCCCCCCAAAATATATGTTTATTTTACCTTCATTTTTTAATGAGAGCTTAGCTGGGCATTGAATTCTACATTCATGGTTATTTTTGCATGGCACTTTGAGATCTCTTCTTTGTCTTTGAATTGCTAAAGTTTTATTATGTTATGGCAAGCTCTGGGTTTAGTTTAATTTATTCTTCTCGGAACTTTTTATTATTATTGAACTTCAGGATTCAAGTCTTTTAGTCATTTATGTAAAAATTCAGCCATTATCTTAAAAAAAATTTTTAAGTGTCCTATTTTCTCTATTTTCCACTTTTGGAATTAAATATATGTTATACTTCCTCATTCCATCTTCCATGTCTCTTAATCTTTCATATTTTCCAGACTTTTATGTCCTTGTGACTTCTGGATAATTTCCTCAAATCTGTTTTCCAGTTTATGACTTTTCTTGCTGTATCGAATTGCTCTGTAACCCATCCATCTACATTTTTAATTTCCTTGATATCTGCCTACACTAATGGATGGATTTTTACTTATCCCCTTCACATAGGGTGCAGTCCTTTAAGGGTTGTAACTTTTATGCAGTGTCCTCAGTTCTATCTCTGTACATATGGGCCAATGCCCACCTATGTCCCCACATGAGCATGAAATTCCAAGCACTTAGGTGAATAGATCAATAATAAACTTTCCATCACTATAATGCAGCTATATCATGAGCAGACACTTTGAAACTTCGTTCTGTTTTCAATTACCTCTCTGTTTCTGGTGCCTGAGGATTTCTCTTTCTTTCTTGAGAGCTTGGCTATGAATTTGAAACATATTTTATCCAGCATTTCTAGGTTTTTATAGTGAGATTTATCTTAGTCTGCATTTTGCTAGAACAGAAAGTCTTGAGTAATACTTTAATAATGAGAGAAAAAAAAAAACTCCCATTATTTGTTTTAAAAAGAGAATGACAATCTGTGTTGATCGGGGACCAGGACAAATTACTCACAGAGCACAAGCCAGAAAAGTTGGCTATGTCCGTGTTTTGAAGTATGATGACCAATAGATCCCAAAGCTATCCTACATCTGCATCTTAGTGGCCACATAATTTCCATCAGAGAACGTGAGCAATTACATGATGGGTTTACTAAGTAAGTCTTTGTGAAGTAACTCGTAATAGTGAGTATCAGAATTTTGAGTCCTAGTCATTGGCTCTACCACTGACTGAAAAGTTCAGGATAATTAGGACCTAAGTATGTATTCAGTAATTTATAATCTTAATTAATTAGATTTTATTAATACAACAAGAAAAGAATTGTGAAGCACCTACTAAGTCAAATCCTGGAGATATGGAAGAGAAGCAGATAAAAGTTGCTGCTCTCAGGGAACTTACAGTTCAGTAGTAGGAGACGGGCTTGGAATCAGTTATTATATGCTTTCATGGACTATTGTCAAGGTACAAAGGACAGAGTGGTGAGTTGAATCTTGATGGTAGGGGTGATAATCAAAAAAGAAATGAGAGTAAGAAAGGAGAGAGTTGGAGGCATACGATCTTGCGATCAGAGATTTGTAGAAGGATATTTGAGGAGTGCACACTCCTCAGTGAGTGTCCTCAATGCCTTTGGTAGAATGGGTACAAATGTACAGACTTCCTATATCCTTTCCTGGGTATCAGGAGGCTCAGAGAGATATCTGCAGAATGTTTGAGACTGCTGAAGAGCTGCCCTACAGGACCCATGGGGTCTTGCCCTTCTAACCATTCAATAAATAGCACTCAGTGGAGATTCTGGCTGAGGATACTTGTTTTCAAAACAACAACTCTGAGCCAACTGACTTAAGTAGTTCCATATGTTTCTATGGAGAGTTTATGGATTGTGGCCTTTGGAATTCTTTTGTTTATCACTGGGAATCCAAGTCCTGAAGCTGCTAACCAACCATGAGGTTTGCTGGTTATACAAGCTGTTGGATCTCTTAAGGACTTTGCCATAAAGACCACTTTTCGTGGAATAAGAATTAGTGGTTTAAAAGAGTGCACTTAACAGTATCGTGTAAGTATCAGTTTCTGTGTGCCATTACTGGCCAGGCTTTTTTTTTTTTTTTTTTTTAAACTGGTCTGTGCTGGCTTGTGTGTGCATTTAAGGCCCTTAAAGGGAAATCTGAGCAGAGCCTTCAAAGACTTATGATCAGAGAGGTCTTTTTTTTTGTAAATGAATGACTATCTTCAGCAGATCTAAAACTGGGACCAAAAGATGGGGCCTTCCCTAGTTGAGGTCCCAAGGCACAGCCCCTGAAGACACTGAGGACCCATCCTTTCTCTGGGCAACTTTGCCTCTTTTGCCTGCCCCACCCCCATCAATACCCAGCTTGCAATGATATTCTTCTACCCTTTACCCATCTAATATCAAACACATGGGGGATCTATCCTGTTTCCAGGAAAGAGGTTTCCATGGATTGCCCCATCAGCCTTAATAATAGCTGCTATTTGAGCACTTTGTGCAAAGCACTGTACTCTTTTTATACTTTATCCCCTTTAATCCTCACAATAGCCCAATGAGATGGGTACTATAATTATTCCTCATTTTACAGATAAGGAAATCGAAGCTCAGGGAGTCTGAGCAATTTGCTTAAAGTTACTTAATAGCTACATTATCCTCCTACTTATAATTCCACTATGAGTGGCAGAGACGGGACATGAATTCAGGATGCCTGACTCAAAGCTCTTATCCACTATGCTCTATATACTCCCACCCTCTTAGGAAAGTACTTTCAGCTTGATCTCTAAGCCTCCCTTCCAGCTTGGAAATGCTATGGTTCTTCTCAAATGTCAGTTGCATTGGCTATCCATGCTGGTTTTTTTCATATAAAGCAATGCAGGAAAGAGGCTGGTCATCTCGCTTCACAAAACAGTCCCTCATACATTTGAAAACCATCCGTGGCTTATTATAGAAGCTTCTTCACAGAGTGAACTGGCATGGGTGGTGCTGAAGGGTAACCCCCTAGAAAGGCAGATCCAAGACCTTGCAGCTCTGCCTGGTATATATTTCTTAGGGATGACAAGTGAGTCAGCAGAGTGGACAGATAATACCATGTTTGGTTTTAACATGATGAGTCAGCCCTGAAATCTGGCCAGCTTTAGTGTAGCCCCCTGAAATTTTAACAGAATATTAATTACCCTGTCACTTCCCGTTCCACACAGCTGGGTGGGATTGCTACCAGCCTCACTGTTGAGAAATTACACATTTCAGCCCATCCCAGAAAGGTTTCCTATGGTGGGTGAAATGACAACATGCACAAAGGTCAAACTCCAGATGTGGGAATCTGACTTTTTCTCCTCTTGGGGAAAACATTGCCTCCTTACAATCTCAGAAGATATTCAGTACAGGTTTAAGGCCAAAGTCTACTGAAAGATCCAAGTTCCTCTAACCCAGAAGATGCCTGTTTCATGTAAATTTATCTAAGTGTTTGAGACCACCTATTTAGATTCCTGAACCAAAGAATCAGAGGGAGGGTGTTTAGGCATTTCTGAATGAGGGGTCCTGGACCTAAAAGTTACTGCTTGCTTCTGGAAGTTGGAAGGCAGTTCAAGAGGAAGAATGGGGCTTCCCTGGTGGCGCAGTGGTTGAGAGTCTGCCTGCCGATGCAGGAGACGCAGGTTTGTGCCCCAGTCCGGGAAGATCCCACATGCCGTGGAGCGGCTGGGCCCGTGAGCCATGGCCGCTGAGCCTGCGCGTCCGGAGCCTGTGCTCCGCAACGGGAGAGGCTACAACAGTGAGAGGCCTGCGTACCGCAAAAAAAAAAAAAAAAAAAAAGAGAGGAAGAATGGGTTATTTCCGGACTAATAACCTGACTGGATAGAAATGCCAGGAGGTGTTGATAAGAGTACACAGCAGTATGGTGGGAAGTTTACCATTCATTTGTTCATTAATCTATTTATTTATTCCACAAAAATTCCTATCAGGTTTGTAAAATTAGCTCATATTATATTGAAAGAGGAAAAGAACATGTAACTTGTTAATTTTTCTTTATTAATTAAAATAATGTTCCTCCAAGTTTCCATCACTGGGTTCCAAGGTGGGAATTAAATTTTAGTCCAATTTGGTAAACTTAGTCCAATATAATGATCTAGGTAAACACTCAGTTTCGTTTCCTCTTCCATATTTCTTCTCCCTACCTCTGCTCCTGTGCAAGTTGATCTCTGGGTATACAGCTGGCAATGTATGGAATCCCTGGCTCATAGGTTTTGTGGCTCTATCATCAGGATAAGGGGCCTTTTGGATCCTCACTTGTCACTCACTGTGGCAGAGAGGTCGATGTGATCTGTTCCCTGGACTGGGAACCATTGAAGAAGATGACATTCTTTGATGTACTGGCATTCTTCCTTGGAGCCTTGGTGGTGAAGTTCAGCCCTGTGGTGGTGAGGAGGGCCTGGTTTTGTTCTGACCCTGAGACCCTGCTGCTTCACCAGCACTCTCTAATGGGGGAGTAGAGAAAGGAATTAGCTTTCAGATGAGAAGTTGTGTCAGTGAACTTTTGCTTCAGTGATGCATTGTAATAAAATACCATTGAGCCCCAGGGGCATACAGCAATAAACATTCACTTAGTTCAGGGGGTAGCAATCTTTTTCCTTAAGGGGCCAGAAAGTAAATATTTTAGGCTTCTCAGGTCATGTCACAAATACTCAGCTCTGCCTTTGTAGTGCAAAAGCAGCCATAGACAATATATAAACAAATGAATGTGTCTGAGTTCCAATAAAACTTTAATGGAACTGAAATTTGAATTTCATATAATTTTTCTTACAAAATATTATTTCATGTGTTATGAAATGTTATTTTTATTTTTTTCAACCATGAAATTGAATGGCCTGTGATTACTTTTCTCCATGGGCCATGTAAAAACAGGTGGTGGGCCAGATTTGGCCCAAGGGTCATGGTAGGCTGACCTCTGATTTAGCTCATGACTCTGCTCTGCATTGGGCTTGGTTTCTCTGGGCTGCACTTGTTTATGAATCTATAATCAGCTGTGAGTTGGCTTAGCAGCTCTGCTGATGTAGGTTGGGTTCATTTACTTGTCTGAGGATTGGTGAGCTGCTCTAGGATAGCCTTGGCTGTGTGGCAACCATGGCAACTTGGTTCTGCTACATCGGGAGTCCCCAGTCCCCCTGTCTGTTAGGACCTGGGCCGCACAGCAGGAGGTGAGTGGCAGGTGAGCGAGCAGGTGAAGCTGTATCTGCCGCTCCCCATCTCTCCCCATCCCTCGCATTGCCACCTGAGCCATCCCATCTGCGCCCCCTTGCTCGTCCATGGAAAAATTGTCTTCCATGAAACTGGTCCCTGGTGCGACAAAGGTTGGGGACCACTGTACTACATAACCAGCCAGCAGGTTCGCCTGAACATATTCTCACAGAAATGGTAGAGGCACATGAGTACAAGTGGAAATGTGCAAGCACTTTTACAGCCTCTGCTTCAATTGTCTGCTAACACCCCTTTGGCCAAAGCAAGTCCCCTCTCTGAACCCAGAGTCAGGGGTGGGGCAGAATACTCAGCCCAGAGCATGAGGGCACTGCCACATACATGGCACAAGTGAGGAACTGGGGCCATGAACACAGTCAACCAACCAAAGGACCTAAACTGGGAGGAATTTTATAAATATTCTACCTGTGACCTCTTCCTTTAGGTGTGATGATAGACAAGGATATGAGTGTGAAAAATATAAATGGGAGACATAGGCATGCAAAACAAATGTGTGATAAGAGAGGGTAGAATGTGTACAAAGGTATAGAAGCATGAAAGAACTATCTATCTATCTATCTATCTTTCTATCTGAGATTCCTTCCATCCTTCCTCCCTCCCTCCCTCCCTCCCTCCCTTCCTTCCTTCCTTCCTTCCTTCCCTCCTTCCTTCCTTTCTTCCTTCCTTTCTTAAAAAATATTTGAACTGGGTAAAAGGGAAAGTGGTGCCCCATATACTGCAGACTCTGACTAGAGTCCTTGGCATCATGGGAAATTCCTTGACTTGTTTTGTGAAGGTTGGCTGCACCCCAAGATTCCACTGTTTCAAAGTAGAGATGTGTATATGTCTTAGGTTTTGTGTAAGGACTCTGGGGGATTTGGTTATAAAATACAATGTGCAGTCTGCCTAGGTTCCCAGTAGCAAAATAGAAAACTAGGTCTATTTGTCAAGGAACTTTAAGCTTTAGTTTTCTTCTTGTAATTACAGATGTACCTTTGAAGCTTATTGCAGTAAATATGAGACCTTACAATTTAAAATGAAAGTCAAATATATTTGGAATGAAGCATCCTAGGTTTCAGAATGGAATATTTTAAAAGTGTAAAAACCAAAAAGGTTCTGTGTTTATGTTACCTAAATGTTAATGGTTTGCCCTTTTCCTTATCTCCTAAGTCCTGCTGTCCCAGAGCCCTTGATTCTTTGATTAGAATCAATGATGTCATTAAAAAGGAATGCTTGGAGGCTCTTTCCTACCTCCACCCCCAGTCTTTCACATGGCATTACCAGGAAAACAGGCTTGAAACCAAGTTAGAGAAGAATGATTATTTGTGTTTCGCTTTTACATTTTTCTGCTTTTCCCTCTTGATTATCTAGTTAAAAGGAACTTTCATCATCCTTGAAGTTTCATGTTGATCAGACATTTTGTCCCTATAATTTCCCCTCATTTTTTCACATTACATTAACAAAGGCAACACAAATGGGTCTGAAACAAATCTTGCTATGAGTTAGCAGGATGCTGGGGGGCTCTCCATTAACCCCAGAGCTAGTTATCTCTGCAGAAGATGCTACTGACGGGAAGCTGCTCTGCCAAGAGAGTCTCATCCAGGCCCAGAACTTTACACACCGTGAATGTGCTGATGACACCTGAGTCACTATCTCTAGCCCTATTTTTGCTCATACCTTTAGATTTGCATATCCAACTACTGCTTAACATCATGAGACCCTTGGATGTCTAACAGTCAACTTCAAATGCAACATGGCTAAAAGATACTCTTGATTCCACATCCACACCATTCGGTTGCTCCTCTCTCAACCTCCCCATATCAGTAAGTAGTACCACTATCTACTCAACTGCTTAGTCAAAATGCTAGGAGTCACCCATTCTTCATTTGATTTCATACCTCACCTGTCATCCATCATCAGGTCCTGCAGCTGCACACAGTATCCAAAGCTGACCACTTCTCAACACCTCCACTGCTACAGCCCAACCAAGCGACTGCAACTAGCAGCCACTAGCCTCCTAAGGAGGCTCTCTGCTTCCTCCCCATAGCCATTCTTTAAACAGCAGCTGGAGAGATCTTTTTAATGGGTAAAGATCAATCTACTCTCACACTTAAATTTATTTTATGGTTTCTTTTCACTTTGAAATAGAATGTAAGCTCCTCACCAAGGGTTACAAGGACCCACACCTCAACCTTCCTCTACCCATTCCTGCTCTCAGCCTCTGTCTCTATCTACACATTCTGTCCCTCAACATTCCCAAGGCACCCATGTCTATGGGCCTTTGCTCTTCCCGGCTGGAATGTTCTTCTCCCAGAAGTTCCCCTGGCTGCTTTCTTCTCAACATTCAGGTCTCAGATCAAATATGTGGTCCTCAGAGAGACCTTCTTGGACTATCCTAGCAGAAGCAATAGCACTGCTCTTCCCCCATCACTTTGTCCTGCTTTAATGATTATTTTATTTTCTTCTTCGCTCTTAAAACTCTCCAAAATACCTGTGTGTTTATTGTCTGTCTTCCCTAATAGAATGTAAACTTCACGAGAACATGGATTTTGTCTTTTCATTTTGGTATGCCTGGCACCTAGACGGTGCTTAGTACAATGTGGGTACACAATAAACATTTGCCAAATTAATGAAAAAAACACTAAGCTTAGAGGATTTATCTTGACGATCTAGTTTTTTTTAAAGCCTGCAATGGGTGTTGAGTTCTACCAGGTGCAGATGCCTTTCTCTTATTTTTAGCTCTTAAGTACCAGGTCCACTGGGACTTCCCTGGTGGCGCAGTGGTTAAGACTCCACGTTCCCAGTACAGGGGGCCTGGGTTCGATCCCTGCTTGGGGAACCAGATCCCACATGCGTGCCGCAACTGAGAGTTCACATGCCTCAACTAAGGAACCAGCGAGCCACAACTAAGGAGCCTGCCTGCTGCAGCTAAGGAGCACACATTCCAAAACTAAGAGCCCACCTGTCGCAACTAAGACCTGGCACAACCAAATAAATAAAATAAAATAAATTTTAAAAAAGAACCAGGTCCACGTTGCTGGGCCCTGCTTCCTTCTAACTCATGCTCTCGTCTTCTCTTCATCAGCATTCCACCCACCAAACATTTATCTAGCTCCTATTTATATGCGGGGCACTCTTCTAGGTCCTGGGGAGGTAGACCTGAATAAAGCACACACAAACACCTGCTATCATGGAGCTTATGTCCCATGTATCTGGCCCATGTGTACCTTTGTCCACTCCCCTATATGACACAAATGTGAGGGAATCAGGTCTGTACCAGGGTGGCCTCAATGGGTATTATCCAGTCATTGCACAAGTTTCCCCTATTTGTCAGAAATGTAAGGGACTCCCAACTGGGATTGCTTGGTTGACCCATAAAGGAGAAGGTGAGATAGAGCCTGGGCCAGGGTAGTACCAGGATGGCCTTAAGAATGGGGTACAAGCAGCAGAACAACAGGTCTGCTTGGCACAGACGCATGGCCTCACCCTGCTGGCAGCTGCAGCAGCCCTGTTTAAGAAGTCCAGGTGAACTTAGTTAGAGCTCAGGCGCACAGAAAAACCCAAGTGTGCCAGCAACTATTTCCCACATGGAGGAGGAGGGCCTCAGCGGCCAAAGTTGTCCTTGGTTTGTCTTTGCTGTCTGTGGACAAAGCTGTATTTTAGACCTGAAATTACAGGGAGTTCACTAGTAACACTGTTAGAGACCATTTTTGATTAGAAAAGTCCTGTGCATTCCAAGTAAACTAAATTATGAGGATAAAGCTTTTGTCTCAAAGAACTACTAAATGCCAGGCTAGCATCTAACTTAAAAAAAAAAAAAAATCACCATATTTAGAATCATTTCATTGCCCTAAAGAGTCAAGCTCTTTTCTTTACGAAAAACTACCAACACAAAGAGAGTCCTTCACTTGACAACACCCTTTGAGGCTACCATTCTAGGGAGCATGAATGACAGGGTGGTGGAGTCCTCAGAAGGCACAAAGACAGGACATTCCAAAGCCTAGACTTGCCAGCACTCCCTTTTCTTGTGCACAGGCCAACTATTATCACCTCCTCCACCTCCCTCCCTCCCTCTCCTTGTAACATCACTGCCTGGCAAGTTAAACTTGATCTTAAGGGCCAAGTGAAGTGATGTTCTGGAATTTAGGGCGGATTAGATGTGTATTCCCAGATGGGCTGCTTTTTGTAAGTGACCAAGCCTCTTGATATTCTAAGTATTTGCCATCTCTCTTGAGACTGAGCAGATTAATGATGAAAGGTGGGGTGATTTTTTTCCCCTCTCTCCTCAGCCATTGAACTTCCTGCTGCGACAGAGTTCTTCCTCCATATTTGTTATATCACAGTCACTTGCGCATAGAAGGCGTTTGTTTCCCAAGGCCCAGGGACAACACTCTTTCATTTTACCTGCTAAGGATGACATACACTTCCCCTTAAGTGTAGAGTTGTCCTAAGTATTAATACCACTGTGCCCTTCTGAACCTTAGGTATGAGATATTGGTGCCTGCAAGTAAGCTTTCTGGTAGGTTACCTCTGAATAGTCCATTATAAATACAACAAAAGGAGCAATATATGTGATGATACTAGTTTTAGAAGGACAGGTTCATGGCTTACAGCTGGAGATGCTAAATTTTCCTTAAGTTTGTTATGCTTTTTAAGTAACTGCTGAGATGTCTCACATAGAGTCTAAATTCAGTTTATGGAGTGCCTAAGTCTGGCTACAGGGCATTATTTTAATATCATAGCCATGTATAATTTTGCTTATTTCATTATATCCACGTAAGAGTCTCCTTTCCTCTTTGTAGATGTTCTTTAAGGTCTTTTTCATTTCTAAACATTTTGATTCCAAATAGTTTGTATTTGTGGTTTGTTTGGATCATTTTTAGTCTGTGGAAATCCTGAAGCATAAGAATGGCTGTTTCTTTGTTCATCTTTTTATATATATATATAAATTTATTTATTTTTGGCTGGGTTGGGTCTTCGTTACTGCACGTGGGCTTCCTCTAGTTGCAGTGAGTGGGGGCTACTCTTCGTTGCGGTGTGCGTGCTTCTCATTGCAGTGGCTTCTCTTTCTGCAGAGCACAGGCTCTGGGCACACCAGGCTTCAGTAGTTGTGGCTCTTAGGCTCTAGAGCGCAGGCTTAGTAGTTGTGGCGCACAGGCTTAGTTGCTCCGCGGCATGTGGATCTTCCCAGACCAGGATCGAACCCATGTCCCCTGCATTGACAGGTGGATTCTTTACCACTGTGCCACCAGGGAAGTCCCTCTTCATCTTTAAGGTGGTTTGCTTATGGGTGTTTTTCCACCTCCTTAGGAGTGATAATTGAGTTATCTGTGTGTTATTTAAGGCCACTCATCTTAAGGGAGTCCTTTTTGTAGGTGATTATTCAAAATCTGTCAGCTGCCACCCACATACAATAAACTCTCACACTTGACTTCAGAGTAGGGGTCTGCTCAATTACTTCTTGTCAAAGTTTCTAAGAGCTGAGTTTTTTCCCAGTTATTTCTTGAGCTTATAAATCCAAGTTTTTATTTAATCAGAGGAACTTCATGGGAAAATAGCAGTATGTGAAATATTCATTCACAACAGTGATAGTTTGATTGAGGAATAGCAGCAGCTGCCCTAAGTCCATGGCTGTGAGAACACAATTAAAATTTTAACACATTTTGTGAAACACTTTTCTCTAGCACTCAGCTTTCAAAGTAATGGGGAAATGTATATGGTGCTTAAGTATAAACTCCTACTTGAAGTCCTTTTGTAAGTTTAATGATGAGAAAATATCTTTTTTCTTTGACAAATTCAAACACATTGACCTAATGGATTTTGATAGTTGCTGAAATTCTCAGGCTTAGTCTCAATGTAAATCTTCAGAATATTGAATGCAAAGATTCTCAAAGTTTTGTGTGCATAAGAATCAGCTGGTGGACTTGTTAAAAATGCAGATTTGACTCAATTGCCGATGACTTAGGTAGTATCATGTTTTTGACTATTATGAACAGCTGTGCACATCTTAGGTTGTGTCATTGTGGTGAACATATTTATGTATTGCTGTGGGGCATATAGCTAGGAGTGGAATTTCTGCATCATCAGTTAGCCACATATTCAGTGTTAGTAGTATACTGCCAAAAAGTGTTCCAAAGTGGTTGTACCAATTTATAGTCCCTCGCTCAGTATGTAAGAGTTTCTGTTGTTCCACATCCTCAGCAACACTTATTATTTTCTGTTTTAATTTTAGCCATTCTGGTGGTTATATAGCAGTATTTCATTATCATTTAAATTTAAATTGAATGTATAAGTAAATGTTGGTATAATCACACAGTGGAATACCATTCAACCAAAGAGAATGAACAAACTACAACCACATGCAACAATATGGATGAATCTCACAAACATAATCAATAAAAGAAGCCAGACAAAAGAATGCATACTGTATGATTCCATTTATAGACTTCAAAAAAAGAAAATCAAGACCTCAGATGAAACTAATCTATGGCCTTAGAAGTTAAGATAATGGTTAACCTTGGGGTGGGGAAATAGGTTGTAAATGAAAGGGAGCAGAAGGGAGCCTCTGGGATATCAGTGATATTCTGGTTCTTGATGTGAGTGCTGGTCTTTCAGACAGGTTTAGTTGTGAAACCTCAGCAAAGTGTCCATTTATGGTGTGTGTACTCTTCTGTATGTATATTATACTTTTGATTAAAACTTTTTTTTTAAGTACAGATTTTCAGGCCCTTACCACGAAAAGTTTGGTCCTTTGATGGGACCTGGGACTTTGCATGTTTAACAAGCACGTGGGTGATTGGGATGCAGGTGGCCCCAAAGTGCACTTTGAGAAACACTGGTGAAGGGGTTCAGAACAAGTCTCTCCCAGATGTTCCACTTTGTCATGTGGACTGTTTTGAGCTGAAGGCAATCCAGACCCAGCAGATTAAAAAAAGCTTTTACCTTTCCCTTAACTGCCTAGAAGAATTTAGGTAGAGGGCCTGGTCCAGGAAGAGATCACCATAGATAACTACAAAGAATATGGGCTAAGTGTGATAAGTTGGGGGAGAGCGTGGCTGGGCCTGCAGATCCAATTCCTCCTTGTGTCTCATTGTCTTTACATGGCACAGGGTGCAAACGTTTGTTGCCAAACATTTGCTCTTCCCATCTTCCAGTGAATTTTTTTTTCCCCTTTGAAGTGCCAGATCCCTACCCCCTTCTCCTTAGCTCAGAATGGCATATAAGCCTCAATTGCCTAACTACTTGTCTCATATTCTTATGTGGCCCCTGTACATAAGTAATTAAATTTGTTTTTCTCCTGTTAATACGTCCTATGTTAATTTGATTATTAGACCAACCAAAGAACCAAGAAGAGTAGAAGAAAATATTTTATTCCCCTACCTTGGTAATTACATTCAGGGTAGAGATTTTTAAAGCATTCACCAAACCTTCAAAATAATTTGATCAGCTGCTTTGTACATTGCAGTTATTTTAGGTAATCTCAGAGCCCCCCACCTTTCACCTTCTGAGAGTGAATCACTCCTGGAAAATGAAAACACTGAGTGAGCTCCACGTGGGAAAGAGCTGCAGCTTATACTTGATGTGGAAAGGACAATCAATTGAGAAATAAATCCATTAGGTGGGAAGGAAAAAAACCCCATGAACTGCTGGAATCGTAGAAACTCTCTCTGGGAGGAGGACTGATCATTTCTGATGAAAGCCCATTTCATTTATTTAGCCAAGAGTGATAAAGTATGTCTGTGTCTGAGGCATTTGGTGGAGGCTCTGTAAAAACTAGGTTTAGAACTGAATCAAAATCTCTTCCAATTACATGAAGGAGGAAGCTTAGAATGCAAATAACTGTAAGGCTGTTGCTTTTTGTGACTAAAAGTCCCCCAGGGTAAGGCCTGAATCAGTTTTCATTTCATTGCTAAGGGGGAAGAACAGAGCTACCGGACACAATTACAGGCAAGTTTTTAAGGTGAACAAAAGGAGTGGGGAAAAAAAAAAAATCACTCAGTGCTTGTTTAGAGCTTGCCCTATCCACCAAGTCCTGAGAAAGAAAGTGTTCTCAAATGTCAAGGGGAAAGTGGTTCTTAACCAATGAAAAAATCCTCAGCCTTTAAAGGGGCCATTATTCTCCATGGAGGTACACGGGTATAGACAATATTACCTGATTTACCTATAGGCAGGCTGATATTAAGCTGGTATTCACTGATGTGCCTGTACCAATTGTTTAAAAAAATTGAAATAGTTTCATACCTGTTGGAAAATAGCCACAGTCCAGGGTTCCCTGAGAGCCCCTCTCCACTGTCCACACTTCCTGGTTCCTCTAGACCTCTGGACAATACAGCAACTAAAGAGTTAATGTCAGACAGTCCTGGGGCTGCCAACCCTCTTTAGCCATAAGCTACTTCAGAGGTCTTTGCTCTGTGGGTATATCTGTGAAGGGGGAGAAGTAGCCTTGTTTGGGAGGGTAGGCAGAGGGTTCTTATCCATCGTCCTCTCCTCTTCTCTATCTTTTCACTGACCCCCCTCCCCCAATGCTACTTCCCTTGTAATTTCTCATTCTTTGGCAACTTCTCATTAAAGTTATATTCTTAGGCACTGAAGGGTCAGTAATTAAATGTAGATGTTTTGTCATTAGATTAACCTTTGATTCAGTCAGTCCTAAATATCCAACGACTTACTGCTGCTATCTGATTCACTCACTCACTCAGTGTCTCACTCATTCAGCAAACATCTATGGAATGTCTGCTACATGCCAGGCATTGTGCTTACCACTAAGACTCCATCCGCAGCTTAAAATAAAGCTCACAGTCTGGTGGGGGTGACCAACCCATAAATGGATAATTTTGGTACAGTGATAGAGCTATGCAACAGTATGACGGGAACGTAAACAGTAGGATGGAGCTACCCACAAAGGTAGCCTGAGTAGGTCAAGGATGACTTCCTGGAAGAGGGGGTTTAAGCCTGGTCTTAATGGAAGAATAGAAGTTAGCTGGATGGGGATATGGAATGGAGGATGTTTTGGGCAAAGAGGGACTGTATGAACAAGGTGAGAAGTAGATGGTATGTGCAGGCAACAGAGTGTAAAGTGTGAGACTGAGGTTGGTAGGCAATGAGACCTGAGAGGAAGGTAGGGTCAAGAAAGCTGCTTAGGAGCTGAGATTTGATTCTGTAAGTCATAGGCTTTTTGACTCACCAGGTGTAACCAAATAATGTTACTAATAATAAAGTGTTGGGTTTGTGATGGCTTTACTCCTTAAAAAACTTAAATTAGAGCCAATTCAAGGTTATCCCCATAACATTGTGACTCTCCCCCACTGGCATTCCATATGCTTTCTTGAGACAGAGAGAGAGGAAGGGATAGAGTTAGGGCTAGGAGCCAGGGCTTGAGAATAACTCCCTGCTCACCTCATCCAAGCATCAAGCTAGCAGCATGGCATTAACAGATTGCCTCTGCTCTTTACCTTCTTACCAAGATTTGGGGGTTTCATCAAATGTGAGTACACCCAGAGGACAGTACACCTCCGTGTGTGTATATTAGCCGTCTTGTTGGTCCTGAGAGGACTGTGGCCACGAAGAATGCAAAGCCGGGGAAGGGTTTCCATGCTGTGGGCTCACGTGCATTTTACGGCAATTCCTCTGGCTTCGTAGAGCAGTGATTAGGCATCCCGTGGGCAAGGAAATCTCAGCCACATACTCCCAACATAGTTATTTTTCAAATAAATTACATATGTTTATTGCTGCACTAATATATTGTGCCTGTTTAAAAACATCCTCCAAAATGGAAATTGTAAAAGGATAAGATAAATATGAGATTAAAACATTTAAAATAATTTTTATTTACTTATTAAAAAAACCTCATGATTTTGTCTAATTATTTTTTTAAATCTTGGTTTATTCTTGTGATGCTATGATTTGCAGGTCTTGCTCTAAGTTTATTTCAGTTTTGGTTTTAATGGCTGATGTAGTGGATAAGGCCTCATAAAGTGATATCCCCCCACAATGGAAATGCACTTCCTGAGTCAAGAGATTCAGTTTAAGTTCTATCTAGCAATTATGTAATTGTTTTGTTGAAATTCAAGTCAGTAAGTTTCCTTTATCCCTGGTATCAATCAGTTGTTCTTGTAAGCTAATTGGCAGGGGTACATGTTTTTCATAGTGTTGACAAATGTTTCAATTTTTAAACCTCTGTTTAAAAATTTTAAAAACAGGTCAGTAAATTCTAATCTATCCCATGTCCTTAAAGTGTTCTAATACAAATGTTTGTATACCTGATGCCTTTATATCATTTTCGGCAGTAAAACCACAAAAATGATGGAAACATTTCCAAACTTCTATATTCAAATATCTCTTCAGTAGGGGTTTCTTTTGAAAAGTAGTTACTTTCTCACTCATTGTCAAAATGTTATCTTTACTTTGAAGGGACTGAGTATGTAGTTTTTTGTTTATTTACTTTTGTTTTTGTTTTCAGAAACAACTGGGAGGTAGTGTACTAACACCATCAACAAAAGGGCAGCAAATGTAGGCTATTTGTCTTTTTGTGAAAGAAAGATATGCCTCTTATTTAAGTTTGGCAATTTGAAAATTGCCAAAATTGGCCTGATTGGATGTTAGAATAGGTGAGAGAAAGGAGTCCAGAATGAATTCTGAGCTTTCCCGCAAGGACAGCTGCCTGAATGTGGTGTCACCAAATGAGATAGATGGAGGAGAGGACAGGGGCCAGTTTAGGAAGATAATGAGAGACCAAGTGGAACTTTGGACTTGCTGAGTTCACATGCCTACAGGACTTTCTGCTCTTACTTCATGCCCAACACATTAAAAACCAAACTCATCCTTGGCTTTATGCCCCAAACTTCCTTTTCCTCTGTTCTCCTATCTGTGTCGGTGGCACCACCATCTCCTAGTCACTTAAAACTAAAAACTTGGGAGCCATATGTGACACATTCTTTCATTTTCACCTGTATCTAATGTATAACTAAGACCTTTCCTCTGTCATTTGTTCATGCTACATATATTTATTGAGCACCCGCTAAGCGCCAGGTACTGAGTTAAGCCCTGAGGATATGTGTGAAGAAAACAGACGAGGTCCTTGCACTCATGGAGCTTATATTCTGTCTGGGAAAGATAGATAATAAACAAGTATATAAACAGAAAATTGTTGGTAAGTGCTAAGAAGAGAATTAAAGCAAGTGATATAATACTGCCTGGGTGGCTGCTATAGAATTATCAGGAGGTGTCATTTAGGGTGAGGTCTGAAAAGTCCATGCACTAGTAGTAGGGGAATGAGCTTTCCAGGCAGAAGGGCCCAAGCCCCAGATGACCTTGGTAAGTTCTAGGAACAGAAGGAGGTTAGTGTGGCTCTAGGGCTTGTTGGCAGAGGTGATGGGGTAATCCTGATAATCATGACTTTTCTTTAACCTCTGCTGCTTGGTTCCTGTGCTCCATCACCTCATACATGGCCCATTATATGATGCCCTTTAATTTCTTCCCACTTTCACTCTCTCCTCCAAACTATTTTGCGTATGAATGTCTAATTAGCCTGAAATTTTCACATCATTCTGCCATGGTAAAAAGCCTTCAGTAGTTTAGTAGTAGCAGGATGACCTTTGGGGGCCAAAAAGACAGGCAGCTCTGCTCCTGGGATGTTTGCTCCCTGTGAGATTTCCAAGAGGCCTTGGGAGGAAACATCTCTTGATAGCCTCTAATATTTAACCACCTGTGTATTAGTTTTCTATTGCTGCTTTAACAAATTACCACAAACCTAGTGGTTTAAAACAACACAGATTTATCCTTTTATAATTCTGGGGGTCAGAGGTCCTAAATGGGTCTTACTGGGGTTAAATCAATATGCTGGCAGAGCTATGTTCCTTTCTGGAGGCTCTGGGGAGAACCCATTTCCTTCTCTTTTTTCAGCTTCTAGAGGTCCCCCAGATCTCTTAGCTTGTGGCCTCTTCCTGCATCTTCAAAACTATCAGGGTAGCTTCCTCCAATCTCTCTTTGACTCCGACCTTCACTTTCTTACTTCTACTTCCACTTCTAAGGACCCTGTGATTATATTGTGCCTACCTGGATAATCCAGGATAGGATAATCTCCCCATCTCAAGGTTAACTAATTGATAACCTTACTTCTCCCTTATTGTGTCATATAATGTATTCACAAGTATCAGTGACTAGGACATGGACA
Source organism: Mesoplodon densirostris (assembly GCF_025265405.1). Taxonomy (NCBI): domain Eukaryota; kingdom Metazoa; phylum Chordata; class Mammalia; order Artiodactyla; family Ziphiidae; genus Mesoplodon; species Mesoplodon densirostris. The sequence goes on from NC_082661.1 coordinate 93,727,585, forward strand.
TCTTTGAGGGGGTCATTATTTTGCCTACCACACCAAGCTTCTTTTACATATTAGGATTTCTTAAATATCTGTGGCTCATGGGGACTTCCTACAAATGGAAAACCCACTAAGACTAAGAGAAGGCCTGTCATGGGAATCTGATTGCTTTGGTTCTATAAACACGGTGAAGCTATGCCCATCAATGGAGCAGGATTATTACTTTTTCCTGCAAGGGCAACTGAATGTGGGATGATGCGAATAGAAGCCTTTGCTGTTAATAAAGATCACTGACCTTTAAGGTACCTCCTAACCCTGAGAGTTTATGATCTTCCTGTCTGATGAGATGATGCCCAAGTGAGAATGCACTGTGGACAAGGGGGGTTGTGGAAATAGAGGGAATCATATTAGATAGCACAAGTTCTAAACTCTCAGAAAAATTATTATTAAGCTTTATTTAGTGGACACATCTGTCTTCCCCACACTAAGAAATTTATAGGTGAAGAGATAGCAGAATGTTCCTCAGTGAGACCTTCTTTTGCTGTCTTCAAACTCTAAGTTATGTCTATATGCTAAAGAAACTATTCTTTGGCAGGAAATCCAAGTAAACTCCCATTATATTGATCTCCATTGGAAAATGACCATATGTCCTGAATTTATGGAAGAGTTGTCATTTCATATAATTTTATTCTCCTCAATAAAGAATTAATTAAATGCATAACTAAATGCAATTTAATTTTTACCTTGTAAGACTTTTCATACAAATAACTTCACAAATCAGAATAAGATCCTCTGTCTTAATCCATCTTAATTTCAGTTTGAGCAAGTGTAGTCAAATATGTCTTCCTAGTGGTGGAATTTTTTTTTTAAGTATTTTCATTTTAATTTTTTAATTATTTATTTTAAATTTATTTATTTTTGGCTGCGTTGTGTCTTCCTTGATGCACATGGGCTTTCTGTAGTTGCAGCGAGTGGAGGCTGCTCTTCCTTGCGGTGCACGGGCTTCTTATTGCGGTGGCTTCTCTTGTTGCAGAGCACGGGCTCTAGGCGTGTGGGCTTCCGTAGTTGTGGCACGTGGTCTTAGTTGTCATGGCTCACAGGCTCTAGAGCACAGGCTCAGTAGTTGTGGCACACGGGCTTAGTTGCTCCACGGCATGTGGGATCTTCCCAGACCAGGGCTTGAACCCGTGTACCCTTCATTGGCAGGTGGATTCTTAACTGCTGAGCCACCAGGGAAGCCCCCTAGTGGTGGAATTTTTTGCCTAAATAATTATATCTACAAAACATTCCTAGTCAATATAGCTAGAGACAAACAAAACTTACTTCCAGGCTCTTTGTATAAGCAGCAAATTGGTGTCTGGGAACACATTTACTTTGAAAAACAGGTAAAAGGAAGAAATGTTAAGAATAATGATATCTAATGTATATTAAACACTTGCCATAATTTAGACACTGTGCTAAGAGCTTTACACGTACAGTTTGGTTTCAGTCTTAAAAATGAAGTATCTTCTCCTCGCCTTTATTATAGATGTGGAAGATGATAAGGCACTTAGAGCAATGTGTCCTAATAAGGTATAAAGTTAGGAAGGGGAGAATTGATATTTGGATTAATTCACTGCCTCCTAATACTGCTTCAACCCCAAGCCTTTCTTCCTCTCAGCTGCTCAAGGAGGAGGAGAGCCTTTGGAATTTAGGTGGCTTTTAAGAGGGAAGGTGGTTGGGTAACTAAAGTGGGAAGGCCAACAGAGCTGAGGTGGGATTATAATGGTGTCCTAAAAGGGTAGGACCTGAACTGCAGAGAGAACCAATGAGAGTCTCTCACCAGACCAGGAACCAGGGACCTCTATGCCTGGGCTCAGAGTTCTTGCTTTGGCATCTTCTGTTGTGAAGACCTGCTCTGTCACTCCAGGCTGCCCCATTCCAGAAAATAGCTCACCATTCTCCCAGCCACTCAAACCTAAGCTAGGAGTCATCTGCACTTCCTCTGTTTTCTTCCCTCCTCAAATCCTACTCATCAGCAAGTTCTGATTGTCCTACTTTAAAATACATCTAGAATCTGGACTCTTCTGTCCATCCCAATAGCCACCACCTTCCTTGGTCCAAAGGTTCATCTACTCTCTCTCTCCTCAACTAACATAATAGCCACCCTGCTTTCACTCCCACTTTCCTAAAATCCCACCTTAAAGTCAGCTTTCAAAAACATAAATCAGATTATGTCTTCTCTCCTCCTAATCTTCATTGACATCTTCCTACTGCATTTAGAATAAAATCCCAGTCCCTTAAAAGGGCACACAAGGCCCTTGGTGAACTGGATCTTGTCCACTTCTCTAAACTCCTTTTGTATCGTAAGTCCTTTCCCATCTCAGGGCCAACTTTGCACCTGGGTTCCCTCTGCTGGGATCACCCCCTTCCTTAGATATTTAATGTTATCTCTTCAAAGAGGCCTCAAGTAAGTACACCTTCACATGCATCTCTCAAATACTCTATCACATCACCCTTTCAATTTTTTAGGCAGCAATCATTCCAATCTATTATTATTTTATTTGCAAGCTGGTTGTTCTTTCATCTCTTCCATTGGAGGGCTAGACCTCATCTGTCTAAGTCCTCAGTGTCTGACAAATTATGGGTTCATTAAATATCTGATAAAGAAATGCATCATAATGATTTTTTAAAGTATTATTACGTTTTTAAGCTTAGGTGCTTATAAGGGACACATTTTAGAATGTCTGCTCAGCTCCTAATTACCCTCTTAACTGGGTTCCCCAATTTGGAGAAAATGGCCCCCAGGACCATTTGATTGAACACGCCCCTGATCTCCTGCAGCAGTGGATTGGACAGCTGACCCAAGCTGGGTGAACCAAAATTGCAACCTTTGCAATTTGGAATTAGGACTGAGAGTAATATGGTTGGACTGTACTGTGTATCCTCAGGAGACCTGAGCAGTCATGAGTTCTGCTCTGGGGGTCAGAGAAGGCTGGTGAGCAAAGAGAGAGAAGACTGAGTAGATGGGCAGAGACAAACTGTGACATGAGACACAGGGAGAGAGTCTGGATGACTTTCCAGGTTCTGATTCCAGTATTGTCCTGCTGCCCAGCTGAACTCCTGCCCTTGGGATCAGGGAAATATCAGCTGCCTACCCTTCAAATGCCAACGCATACGTGAAATCAGTGTGGTGAGGATATCTCAGTCAATTTAACACTTTGTGAAAACAAATTTGCCATTATCATGTTGGTTCTGCTTTAGAGCATGATGCCCTGTGCCATTTTCACCTCATATCATGATAGATGACTTGCTTTTCATCTAGAAACTGTGTAAGTGAGAAGATTTCTAGAAGAAGCAAATGGAGAAAAAGCAGTGAGAGCCCAACATCTTTGTGGCATCTCTCGCAAGGAGAGAGTAAGGCAAGCTCTGAAAAGGGGAGGTATGAGTGATGAAAAAGCAAGTGCTGAAGCAAATAGCAGGAAGTTGTGTGGGCCCAATCGCAGTGAGCAGGGCTGCTGAGAACTAGGGGACTTATAGAGTATAAAATGTCTGTTTGCAAGATATGAGTTTAGAAGCAGCAGAGTGAATCTTCTCAGGTGATGGATCATTATGATGAAATCAATCTTCACAATGGAAGACAAATTCAGCAAAAACGAAATATTCCCTTGGAACCAGGGGTTTAAAGTATAGTAGGCTGCTCCACCGTTGGTAACAATCAATGCCAACTCAGTTTAACAGCACACAATCCCCTCTTTGCCCGACCTCATTACACCTGATACTAATGAGGGACTAAAGTCCAATGGTCATGGCTGGGAGTTTAATATTGCTACAATCACACCAATTCAAAAGCCTCTTATCAGCAAAGTCCAGGGAGAAAAACATTGAGTTCTCAGCAATGCAACCAGCTGTAAAGTATCTCTCAATGAGTTCACCAAGGTGTGAACTTAAAAGCCCAGCAGGAGCTATTTATATCTGAAAATTATTAGGCATTCGCTGAGGAGAGGAATTGCCTCTGAAAATGGCACCCCTAACTAGGTACTTCTGCTGTAAACCCCAGAACACTGAGCTCTTCAGAGTAATTTTCATTCTTATGAGAGTGTGCATCTCGGCTTGGAGTGTTGTTTCTCCTGTCATGTGTATCTGGACAGAATGGGGAGGGAAAGTGGTCTCCAAGGACATGGGACAGTTGAATGTCAGTTACTTTAGTACAGATCAACAGACCACCTGCTGCTTCCATGACTACCTTGGGTTTTTAAACCCAAGGTAAGACCGATATGAACAGTTTATGTCTGCTTATAAGGACACGTGCAAAAATATCCTGGGACACTTCAACCCAGGGAAAGCTCTGCATCTGTAGCTGCATCCTGGCCCTGCTGGAATAAATGGCCGTGAGACTTAGCTGGAGGAAGTCTCTTTGCCAAAAAAGAGAGGTTATAAGACCTGGAGCAGTGTTTCCCTAACTGAACTCAACAGGGTTTTAGTATGTGTGAGGAGATAAGAGGATTACATGGGCCATGTTTTTGAGATACTGAATTAAACAAGTTAAATTAAGATTTAGAATGTATGCATGAAACATTCATGCATAACAAAAAAACTATATAAAAACATATATAAGGTGTAAATACCAATAAAAACCCCATCTTTAATAAATACAACATTACCAATCCCATCAATCCACCTGGATGCCCTTTTCTGATTGTGTCCTCTCTCCCCAGGTAACCAGTTTTCTGAATTTTGTGTGTGAGTTTTGCTCTTCATAATGGTTCAACTCTGTATGTATATATCCTTAAATAATGTAGTTTAAAGTTTTATATTCTTTTGAATTATCTTTGTATCAATAGCATACTGTAGATATTCTACTGAGATTTGCTCTTCATTCAACTCATGTTCTTGGTCTTTATATACACTGATATGCACAACTATAGTCCATTTTCATTGTTATTACCCATTCCATGAATATACCACAATTTATTTACCATTCTCTCTTTCTTTTTTTAAGGATGTTGTGTTGCTTACAGTGTTTTTCTATTACAAACAATGGAGTTATGAACTTTCTTGTATATGGTTCCTGGGGCACATGCGCAAGAATTTCTCTAGGGTACATACCTAAGAGTAGAATTACTGGATGTGAGGGTTAGCACATCTTCAACTTTGTAGGATAAACCAAGTTGTGTTCCAAAGAGATGGTTGCAATTTTCATTCACTCCAACAGGCTTTAAGGATTCATTGCTCTGGGGCTTCCCTGGTGGCGCAGTGGTTGAGAATCCACCTGCCAATGCAGGGGACACGGTTTCGAGCCTGGCCTGGGAAGATCCCACATGCCGTGGAGCAACTAGGCCCATGTGCCACAACTACTGAGCCTGTGCTCCACAACAAGAGAGGCCGCGACAGTGAGAGGCCCGTGCACCGCGATGAAGAATGGCTCCCGCTTGCCGCAACTAGAGAAAGCCCTCGCACAGAAATGAAGACCCAACACAGCCAAAAATAAATTAAAAAAAAAAAAAAAAAACAGAAAAAGAATTCATTGCTCTGTATCCTCATCAACACTTGGTAATGCTAGACCTAAATTTTTTTGCCTATCTCATTGGGATTACGGTTCTCATTTCTCTTATTATTTGTGAGTTTAATCATCTTTTCATATATTTATTGGTCATTTCAGTTTCATCTTCTGTAAATGCCATCCATGTTCTTGCCCAATTTCTAATTATGTTGTCTTTTCCTAATTGATTTGTAGGAGTTCTTTTTGCATTCTTTTTTTTTTTTTTTTTTTGCTGTACGCGGGCCTCTCACTGCTGTGACCTCTCCCGTTGCGGAGCACAGGCTCCGGACACACAGGCTCCGCGGCCATGGCTCGCGGGCCCAGCCGCTCCGCGGCATGTGGGATCTTCCGGGATAGGGGCACGAACCCGTGTCCCCTGCATCGGCAGGCGGACTCCCAACCACTGCGCCACCAGGGAAGCCCTGCATTCTTCATTGGAATTCTTAAGTAATATGTTTGTAAATTTCTTCTCCCAATTTGTGATTCAAGTTTTCACTTTTTTTTTTTTTTTTTTTTTTTTGTCGTTGTTGGTTTTTTCTTGTGCTGTGCAGCATGTGGGATCTTAGTTTCCTATCCAGGGATTGAACCTGTGCCCCCTGCAGTGGAAGCTAGGAGTCTTGACCACTGGGGAAGTCCAAGTTTTCACTTTCTTAGTGGTGTCTTTTCATGAAGAGAAGTTTTACATTTTAATACAGATGGATTCATCAATCTTTTTTTATAGTTGTGCTTTGGGGATCTAATTTAAGAAATATTTCTCTACCCAGAGGTTATAAAGATGTTTAGAAAATATTCTAAAATTTTGCTCAGAATAACTTAACTTTCAGTTGCTGGATTTCTTTTTGGTGTGTTTCTTTTATTGCAGTGTCACAGTAAGACTGACTAATTGGGGTCCCAGATATTATAAGATTCTTTTACGCATGTGATTTCCATTGATCATAATAATTCAGTGAGGTAGGTAGGTGAAACATTACTTATCTCCATTTAATCTCTGAAAGTACTGACTTAGGGACATGCAGTGACTAAGTCTAAGGACACAGTTTGAGAGTGGTTAGACAGCATTCAAATTCAGGACTAATAAATGTAGCATCTGTGTCTTTCTACCATACTATGCAGCATGTAGGGAAGACACATGTGAATGCTCTTTGAAAAAGTATTTATGCAAAAACTAACCACCTCCAGATAAAATGGCTATTTTTCTATTATTTGGGTTTAATGATCACAGTTTCTTAAGAAATGCTACTCAAAGGTTACTGGAAAGTACCTGTATCTTATGTAATTTTGTAAGATTATTTTGTTTAACTCAGTGTTTCTCAAGTTTAGCTCACATAAAGAAGATTTTTTTTTTAAGAAGTGGACATTTCCATTAGTAATAGGAGTAACTTGTTCATAAGTTCATAAGCATGTAGTTCAAAATCTCTATTTCTGAGAAGATGATGGCAGAATGGCAATGGAGGAGACAACTTGAAATCTGTGTTCAACAAGATTAAAAAGTTAACCATCCCTGGGGAAATAAGCCCCTTAACAATTCAGTGAAATAGGACCAGAAGTCCTCATTTGTTGAGGAATGTACTTAACACTACGGTTGATTGGATCTCACTTTTCCATTTCACAAAATACATATGTACATTAATGTGTACTTTCAAGTTGCTAAAAAGGGGCCATCTTAAAACTAGAGATGAATATAACTTTACATATTTTGTAGTGGGGTGCATGCTCACAGGTTTACCCCATTCATTGGAAGAAATGATGTACAGAACGACTGCACACTGCAGCTAAGATGGGGCTACTATAGGAAATAGACTCCCAATACATTACTGAAGAAAAAAAGGTCTCAGTAGAGGAAGAAAAGGAACACTATTAACTTCAGCTGAAACTGGTGAAAAATAATTGCTAGGAGGAGGAGAGACTTTGTTAATAAAATAACAATAATTTCTTGAAATATTTCCAACACCTGAAATATTCTGACTATCATCCTTGCAACACCAAGAAATAAAGTCAGATCTGTGGCCCCAATATGATAGCAACAGCACTGATTAATAGTTTGTTTTAATGAGGCAACTGGCATCTAATAAGTTATTGATTTTTCTCAGCATCTTACTAAAATGATTTGGAATGTGAAAAAAATCCTCTCCTCATATAAGGCAGTATTGATTAAATATGAATTCATACATAGGGATTCTGGATGCTTTGTTATCTCAGGGCCAGTGCATATTACCTGATTAATATTGATTGCACTCTGGCCATCAGTGAATTCTCAAGGCATCGTTTTTAGTCAAGGAAGAACGAATTGTTTAGTGTGACCCTGAAATCACTTTGTAGCAGCAGATCCAGAGAAAGTCAGGTTGTTGATGATGCAGAGCAAGTGGCCATGGATTTAATTTGTTCCAATGTTTTCAATGTTATAGTTATGCTTAGAAGATTCTTGTACTTCATCTTTTCATGCACATTTTTCTTTGCCCAGTATATTCTTTCTCTATTTTCTACATGGCAGACTTCTACTCATCCTTCAGGACCCCACTCAAAAGTCATCTCTGTGACCGTGTTTTTTGATCCTCTTGGGAAGATTTTGTTCTCTTGGGTCCTCTTACCACCCTTTGTTGTACATAAGTCTTCAAAACAGAGGGATAAATGCCAGTAATTATGTTTTATATCTGCTCCCTACTAATCCATGAGCTTCTTTTGGACAGGGCTGTGAATTTTCTCTTGTGATTTGTTTGCCCCTGATAATTCCCAGTATCCAAGAAGAAAGTACACACCTGGAATTGTGTAAATACTTGCTGCTGTTACATATTGGGTAGATGTCTCTACAATACTGGAATCTGAAACTTCTGGTTCCATAGGATTTAAATGGGCTTTATACTGCCTTGGAATTTGGGAGTCACAGGTATTGCTGTACCAAGTATCATTATTACTACCAGTACCACCACTACTTACGGAGTGTTTGCATGGGTTACACTGTACTCAACACTTTAAATACAAAATCTCAATTTCTCACTGGGGAGCAAGATCATTGTTATGTTCTCCATTTTAGAGATAAAGAAAGTGAGGCTTAATACTTTTCCCAAGGTCACATCACTAATAAATGGTGAATCGGGGAGTCAAATCAAGGTGTCTCTGACCCCAAAGCCCATGTCTATAGTGTGACTTGAGACACTCTGGCAAAGATTCATCCAAACCAGGAACCCAAAATTCCACCCTTAGAGATTAACTTAGAGATTAACTTTTTTGAGTCTTGTTGGCTTTATAGGGGCAGCAGGGGTAAGATGGTGAAACATACCCAAATAGAGTATTCTAATATATTGGAAATAGTTGGTGAACTGTAATATTTTAAGTTCCTGCCTACTAATTTATCAAGATGAATCAGTTGACAATTAGAAAAAAGCTTTCTTTTTAGCAATAGTTTACATAGGAAAGAAAACACAGAGAAAGGAGCCAATGAGGGGCCAGAGAGAAAGGACAATATCTGAAAGAAGAGTAGAAGGTGCTAAAGACTAAAGGGAGGGGGTGTCCTTTTGGTTTTCATAGAGGCTCTGACTACCACTGAGATAATGGTGTCACTTCAGGTATATCAAAATGAAGGGGAAACGCCATGCCCATCTAGAGCATCATATTGGTTTCCTCTTGCTGCTGTAACAATTTGTGATAATTTGCCACAAACTTAGTGGCTTGAAACAACATAAATTTATCCTCATAATTCTGGAGATTAGAAGTCTGAAAGGTGTCAGCAGCATTGCATTCCTTCTGGAGGCTCTAGGGAAGACTATTTCCTTGCCTTTTCCAGGTTTTAGAGGACACCTGCATTCCTTAGCCTGTGGTCTCTTCCTCCATCCTCAAAGCCAGCAGCGTGGCTTCCAATCTCTCTGACGGACTCTGGCCCTCACTCTCCTGGTCCCTCTTTCACTTGTAAGGACCCTTGTGATTATATTGGGCCACCTGGATAGTACTGGATGATCTCCCTGTTCAAAATCTGTAACTTAATCATATCTGCCAAGGCTCTTTTGCATGTAGGGTTCCATATTTATAGGTTCTGGGGATTAAGATGGAGACATCTTTGGGGTACATTATTCTGCCTACCACAAGTGTGTTAGAGTGGAAGTTAGAGGTCAGGAGACTGGGTTCCAATCTTGGTGCTGCCCTTGAGAAGTTATGTGCCTTGAAGCAAATCTCAACCTCTCTGGGCCATTGCTTCCTAGGTGCCTTTATGTAAATGCTGCGAGGCGTGGCTCTGGCTAATTAAAAACCAGACCTGTTTTACACACCTGCAAATGATAACATAGCATTTATTTAAGGCCACTTCTGAACATTAGTCATTAGTCCTTCTAAGGGTGTTTCTGCAGTTTCTCAGCTTATCTCTGCTTACCATCCTACGTTTACTTGCATCGTGCCTACAGAGTCTGTAAGTTTTCAATTTCTTATTTTAAATAGGGGGCTCCAGTTCTGTAGTGTGGCTGATACATTAAATATCCACAGCCAAATTGCTTAATGCCAGGTTTTTATCCCCTTCAAATTAAAGCTTTTAAAACACCCAGACTCCATGCTGGCTGAATGACACACACAGACTTTCTGCCGGCTCTCGGGGGCAGGCGATACTGGTTCCTGTCAAGTTCTAAATCTGGATGCTTTTTTATAGTGGAACAACTAAAAGGAATTGCTTCCTCATGATGTATAACTACTACTTATTATAGACTGATCCATTTTGCAGCAGGGAGGTGGCAGGCAGGGAGCTGGAGAAAGAACGAGAACCAGTCTAAGACCTGAGAGAAAGTAACCTTCTAATTGCCTTTCCCATGACAGCATCATAAGCTTCTTTATGGCAGCTTTATTTCACAGTGACCTGCCACACTGCTCTAATTTTTCTGGTGTCACTCATGCAGGTTTAAAAAATGATTGGTTTTATGGCTTTTATTTGGGAATTTGTCAAGGTTTCACATTTGGGGAAGCCTTAAGCAGGGGCCTAATAATCCATAACTTGGTGTGCAAAGGGGTATTGATAGGTAACCTACTTGGGCCCACAGGTGCCTATAATGATCACATCTTACGCCTAGCAGCAAACTCTCTGTCATTTCTTTTAAGCTACAGTAAACCTTTACTGTCAGAAGACTCCATTCCAGGTTCCAGAGGATTCCTGGCATCCTGAGATGGGAGAAAAGCCTTTCTAGCTTCATGATCAGGTTGATATTTAAGCTTAATTCCCATGAAATATACTTCAGGTGTTAGTAAACCCAGACTTGGATCAGCATATTCTGGGCCTCCAGATTTACACACTATTTTTTATGACTCACAGTCTGGAAATGAAAAGTACTGGACTCTGAATCCTCTCTCTCTCTCCCTCTCTCCCTCTCTCCCTCTCCCTCTCCTTCCCTCCCTCTCTCTCTTTTTCTCTCTCTCTCTCTCCTTAGGATCTCAAAACCCCTAACAGATGTTTTTAAAAGCCTCACTTTGGAGGGCTGTTTTGGCCTCCTGCCACTGTGTACTTTTAGATTTAATGAAAATTGGTGCCTCCCAAGCTCTCCTCCTGAGGGGGAAGGCAGCTACTCTGGTGAACTAGCTCATTCTTGCTCAGAAAGAGCACACAGGCCAGTGAGGTCGTGTGTAAACACACGCACACACACCTGCTTTGTCCCTGGCTCCTTTCTCTCCCGGTTGCCTGGGTTGGCCCAGCTTGGTGCATACCTGCTGGTGTTTATCACAGTTGGTGTTTCTCCCCCTCCGGTGCGCCTCGACATAGCGGGTGCTTATTTGAGCAGCAGGTGATTTTTCTGAAGTGACCTCTGCGGGATGGGAGATTTATGGTGGTGTTAGCTTTCATTATGTGTCGAGGCTGCCTTGTGAGCTCAGTGCGTCGCTGTCAGAGGAAGAGAAGAACGCTTCCCAGAATAAGCCTCCGGTATTATCTTTGAACATATGTTCTTGATTAAATGAGAAGAGGAAAGTCTCTTCGTTTTTCCCATTTGGAGGTTAAAGTGGAGGGTTTGTCTAAAAACAGATTGCAGTAAATTGTGGGTTATTTGAACAGTACATCAACATTATTTACTCATGGGAAAAAAAATCTCAAATTGATAGGTTTCTTTTAATTACCTCATCCTGAAAGCTGCTCTCAACAAACAGCAAATATTTCAGAAGCCATTTGGATAAGTCTGGAAATGTTGAATTACTGGAAACCCGCCGAGAATAATACCTTTGAAAATGTTTCCATAGTTCTAAGAAAACTTGATTAGGAAACAGCTTGTCTCTGAGCAAACTGGGTGTCGCCTTCCGTGATCTTGCTAGCCTCCTCCTTAAAGATGGCTTACAAGATTCTTGCTTCATGATGATCACGCCCCCTGAAAAACAGGTACCTTTCTGGAGCTAGTTGTTACTGTCCCTCACTCAGACCAGAGTGGCCTTGTTTAACCCCACTCTGATAATATCTTCCTCTTGGGTTCTGTCTAGCAAACACAAAAGCTAAATGAAAGAAGGTTCAGTAATTGGGTGTGAGTTCTGGGCAAGTCCAAAGAGCTCTTCTAGCAAATCCAGGCCAAAGCACATTTCACAGACAATGTCCTTTGACTTCATTGCTTGGTCCTGACTCGATGAAAAGAGGATCTGATAGATACAGCCATTCCCAGGGCCCAAACCTATTTGGGGGGTGAGGGAGGTCACTGAGGGGAAGAGGACAAGGGGACTCGCCAGCCACTCATATACACATACACCCCTGGGCTCATGTCCTTTTGTGACACCCTTTTCAAAACTGCTTATGATGTTTTCTTTCTGTGTGTGTAAGGGACTGTGGTGTGGTGGCAGGGGTCCTATATGTGAGAGGTTGGGCTAGATTTGGGGTCAACACACTGTGATTTACCCTGGGCTTCAAGTTCTTTGGGCACATCCCATACTTTGGGTAACATTCCATACAGTAGCATATTGTATTGCTTACTTCTTGGGAAACTTATAAGCTGAGTATCTCATTAAGAGTATTTTGTCTGAGATGGGCATATGCAGGGCTGATTTCAGGACTGCTGTATGTGCTGATACAGTTGTTTGGTTGTTAAATATTGTTAAATATTGATTTCTCTACCAGTTGGTAAATCACTGCCTGAGATTCACTGCCCGGCACAAAGTGGAAGCCTCCATGACTGTGATGGGGCACTGGAGCCTCACGGCCCTGGGTGTATGTGCAGTTGCCAGTAGCCTGAGCCTCAGAGAAAATTTCCTGTGCCTGCCTAGACCCTCTAGTCAGCCACAGTGCTGAGCTCCCTTGGCCCCAGTTTGGGTTTGTTCAGAGGAGGTCAGACAAAAGGAGACTTGCCAGGGCAGTGCTCCCAGTCACGCCAACAAAATTCACTTTTTAAAAGAAGTTTTGAATCATTGGGGAGATCAAAGGGTCTTTCTTCTACCCTTGCAACTCTTTTCCTCCACGTACCGATGTGAAGTCCAGAAACCTTCACCGTGGAGACCAGTTCAAGGACGGAAGATGTAATTCTAGTCCCAGCTCCAACACTTAATAACTCCATGACCTTGGGCAAGGGACTTAACCTCTCTACACTGCAGTTTTCTCATCTGCAGAGTATTGATGTTGGCCTCGATTCCTTACAGCTGTAACAACAAATGATTTTTAGTCCTTAAATTTCTGTTTACTAGCCCGTTCACCCACCGCATCAATGGATATGCCATTTATGCTTCAAGAAAAAAAGAAAAATAACATCATCTGCTAACAAATAATGTTTGAACACCAGTTAAGGTAAGAATGATGCCAAGTGCTCTGATGCAGCCTGAAAGAGGGAGTTGACAGGCACAGGATATGGCTGGCTTGCTCTACCTCTGCTCACCACATCGCTCAACACAGGTGAGCACTCTAGCTGAGCTCAGCTGATGGAGCTTCAGGCTAGTGGAGCCATGGCCACTGATTCAATTCCTGCTCCACCTGGCTAAGGTCATCCATCTCGTGGTCCTACCCTAGCAACCACCTTTAAAATGTGTATTGTGGCTCATCAAGGGCCCCTAAAAAGTATGTGGATGGGTCAATGCAAATTCATTATTATTAACACGGAAAATAATCTCAACATACTAGCAACAATGTCATATACTTGACATAGAGGGGCATTGTGTTAATGGACTTAGCATTGTTTTTGATTTTGTGACTCATTTTGAGTATTGTAGTTATAAGTTATACATTATGCTATTTCTTTATGATTTTATAAACGTTTTTGGTCTTTCAACTTATAATTTTTTTTATAACTTGGGGAGTATTTTGGGATGAGGGAGAGGACAGAAAAGTTCCACCTCTTATTTTAGAATAAATATCATTCATAACTTCAAAGCTAATATATAGAAATTCATTTTGTAGATTTTTATTATCAACCTATTCCCTACATGGAGATTATCCTTAGTCATATAACATTATGTAGTCATCAACGAAGATGACTAGGACCAAAATACTGTGTTAATGTTATCTGCTGTTGGGAGGATTGTTGTTTTATGCTTTTTAAGGACAGAAGAATTTATAGATCCATGTGTGAGTCTGGTTTTCTGAAAAGTCTGAGTCCTGGCCTGGCCTATATGTCTAAGGGCTTCAATGCCATGGTGTTGATAGACAAGGGTTGTGGTGGTTTGGGGGTCACCCTCGTTGTTTTTTAGGAAAGTGAGTTTTTAATCTGCATTCTCATCTCATTTCTCTATTTCACTTTGGCTTCCTTTGTATCCCATAAACAAAAATCCTACCAGGCTTGAACTCCAGTTTGGTTTTAGGAATTACAGCCAGCTTTTTTTACAAGCAACACTGCAGACACTTAATGAAAGAATTTAAGCTGAGAAATTTAATATTCTTGAATTGGGAAGTCCTGGGATTTGTCCCTATTCAACATGCTCCTTAATTTAAAAGCTAACAAATTGATAAATGTCACTTCCAGATGCATGCACTAAATTCAGGATCTAAAAATAATTGCCAAAGTACAATATGAATGGGTTGATGTTCCTTCAGCAATTTAACCTCTGTGAGTATCTCATGCTGAGGGTTTGTCATTGTTGTGATAACATTTCAGGTTTGAAACTAACTTTCCTGTAATGCCAAACTTACCAGCCAACCTTTCCCCATTCTCTTTTTTTTTTTTTTGGCCGTACGTGGGCCTCTCACTGTTGTGGCCTCTCCCGTTGCGGAGCACAGGCTCCGGACGCACAGGCTCAGCGGCTATGGCTCACGGGTCCAGCCGCTCCGTGGCATGTGGGATCTTCCCGGACTGGGGCACGAACCCGTGTCCCCTGCATCGGCAGGCGGACTCTCAACCACTGTGACACCAGGGAATCCCCCCCCATCCTCTTTTATATGTGTGTTAAGGAACCTGCAAGACCCCTTGTTAAATCAAAGCCTGATCCATCAAGGCTTAGCAGTGAAGGAAGAATCTGCACCTTGGGAGGAACAGCCAGGTGTTATGGCAAACATTTGTTCCCAGGACTCCCCTTTCTCTTAGGGATTCCTTATTATGCTGTTGTCACCACATTGATCCCCATGGGACACTCCTCCTCCAGTAATGCTCAGGACCAAGGGTGGACCCAAACGTCTCCTTAGTTCTCCAAAGCACAGTGTGGCTGTGACCAAACTGCAATTTTTAAACAAAATTTTTAGGTACCAAAAACTTGGGATAACAAAAGGGAAATAAATGCTAAGAGTTACATAAAAACAGATGATCTGGTTTGCATGATTCATCTCTCTGCCTCGTTTCTTTGGAGGAGATCTTCAGTCTCTACAACCTGGAGGGGTGGCCTCAGGCCAAGTCACAAAGAGAGTCCACTGTTCCCTTCCCACCTATCTCAGGATCTTTTTCCAGCCAGGGACCCTGGGACCTTTTTTCCTGGAATGATAGATATTGGGAATGTCCACCCTTTCAGGGCCTTATTCTGTGGCCTCCACAAGATCAGAATGAACCTGGATTGGCCCAGGAGCCCCATGAGACATGCATGAGGGTGAGGATTATTGATGTTGAGGAGATGCAGGAAAGTCAGGACCAAACTCCAAATGCCTTTCCTATAACAAGGACTATCACCCTTTTCTGGTTTACAACATACTTGCAAGTTAGGATTTTTGTCAGTCCACTTGGAGAAATGGAAAATTAGCAAGTCAACAATCATTATAAAACAACAACTTCTGTGATATAACAGCTCTTATTGGTTGCATTTTATCACTTTGCTTCTGTTGAATAGAACCGTGTGTTGATCTGACTTATTCTCTTCGGGCCTCTAAGGACAAAGTTCTCCCTTGTTCTAGTAAATAGTTTTTTGCTTTGGTTTGATGTTACCACTGCCTTATGTTCCATTCCTAACAAGTTGTCCATTTGTTCTACATCATGTTGCTTCTGTCCATCAGACTCTATGACCCATCTGATGGACATCATAATAATAGCCTTCATACTTGGATGTAGGCAAAATAAAATTTTCACATTGTTTAAATGTATTAGTACACTTATGAAGCTTTCTCTGACATACCAAAGTGCACAGGACCCTGGTTGACAATAACTATACTACATTATTAGGGTAATTTGAACAAGATCAGAATTTTTATACTGCATATTTTGGCTAATCTTATTATATTAATATAAACTTGCTTTTAGTATGCATGTGATAGGTATGCAAAAAGATATTTGCATTTAAATTTCCTACATGTATGTGAATTTAGGTGTATGTGTATGTTTTAAATAAACAATATGGCAAGGAGTGCTGGCTAACGTACAAAGATCTATAGAATGGCTTTCTCAGTATAGACCCTTGGGTTTTGTGGTGCTGTGACTACCTCATAACAAAGGGGAATGTTTTGCTATGAATTTCCTGTTCCTGGAAGACTACATGGTTGAAAAATCTCTTCTTTCCTCTTGAGAACTATCCGTGTGCCAAAGTAAGAAGAAGCCCTTGAAAGAATTACTCAGCCTTCCCCCTACGTTTTCTCCTCACCCCCAAGTCTAATAATTTAAAAAAAAGAAACGGAAGAGCACTTGTCACTAAACTGCTTAGCACTTTAAAATAGCCAGACGCAGTGCATGCATCTATGTCAGGTTTGGACTCACACCAACCATGAAAATGCTCTGTCTTTTTTTAGGAAGTAAATTGCATACATATTGCAAAGAGTATTCAAAAGAGTGGTTTCCTTTTTGCTTTGTCTGAACTACTCGCACGTCAGTTTTAACCATGCTCTGAATCCATAAACATTTTCTTTAGCTTGCCAAGCTTCACCAGCCTCTCTCTGCTCATTCGCCAGAGTGGCTGCACTGTAACAGTTGGTTGCTAGAAGGTCGAGATCCCTGCATCTTAGGCATGGAAGAGACATTAAGATGGGTTATGAAATGTCCTTATTTTATAAATGAGGGGATTGAAGCTCACAGAGACTGACTGGCATCTGGGGGCCACAAACCAGTATGTAATAGACTAGGAGCCATGCTTCCTTGATTGGTTTAAGTTTGTAATTCCTGCACCTCTGGTGAAGCCCTTTGAACATTGCTAGGCGTTCTGTAAATGTAAGGTGTCTGTGGAAGGCTGACGAAATTGTCGCTGCACTCAATCCTTTATCAAAAGTGCCGAATCCACCAAAAGTTTGTCTGCTTCTAATGCACCTTTCAGGATTTAACGAAATCCTTAAAATCCTTTCCTTTAGCCAGGCTTCACCTGTCTCTTACTTCTGAAATGGCTGAGAAAATACAATTCATTATTATTTATTTAAAGCCTTCAGAATTTAAAGTTTGTGATAATCTAGATGTGAACACACCATACTTACAGAATAATAACTTCAAAATAAGCATTTTTTTTCAAAACAGTAAATACTTATAAGAGGAATTTTGATGAAAATCAGCAGTTCAGAAAATGAAGGATTTCATTAAAATGCCTTTATCTTCCAGGTTCAGCATCTAATTCGACAAAGAAAAAAAAATACAGTGTTTACGACACTTTACTATGGAACATTTTTGAGGCCTGTTGATTTGTGATGGTTTTCATTCACATTAATCTTAATTTTTATCCTTCCTTTAAATTTGGGCTGGAATTATTTGATATTGTGATTACACAAAAGTAACAATAAATGATCCACTACCCGTATTCTATGATTAGGCTTCACATTTCATTGTTCTGTTGAATCCCTCACTTATCTTTTGCCCTTTCTCTCAGTGCATCCAGATGATTGAGGTTAAATATGCATTATTTTCTTGGTAATGTCAGAAACCCTCCAGAAATAGAGACAATATAGCAGTGCCCCTTTCTTCATGACAGAGATCCTGGGGAAACACCTTTTGCACCAAGTGGGTTACATCCAACATCATTTAAAGAATGTTGCCTGTGGGTATGATCTGGCTGTGGTATCTATAGGTCTATGTAAACATGAACCATGAGATTTGCTTTTAATTTGTTTGGCAGCCAGACTTCCTTAGTTCCTTGTCCCAGGCTGATTTTCAGGGATTCTTCATGGAATCTAACCCAAGTTTCTGTGCAGTCATTTGAGACAACTATGAAGCAGGGTCAGGCCGCCTGCTGTTTGGGTGACAATAACTTGTTTACTGAATAGCTGGAACTCAGTGGAGTTTATTCTTCTCCTTTTATTGCCTGAAAACATGCTCTTGGATCTCCCTTCCCTATGCACAGCTTTCCAGCCATTTTCAGGCACAGAATTAAGGTCTACTCAAGTTAAATCTTCTCCCTGCTCTCCTATCAGGCCTAACCCACAGCCTCAGTATCCCCTGCAGGGAAGGCAAGTGTGGTCTTTTCTTTCACTTTTGTCTTTTTCCTTTCTCCTCAGTTGTTGCCTCTGGTCTCTCTTCCTTCTCTTCAGAGAGCCAGGGAAGAGGGACTGGGGACCAGGTGGAAATGTCTTACCTGTCAGTGTTATGATCTTGTCTCTATATCCTTGGTGTTCTTCCAGAGCCCTTTACTCTGTGGCTGACTCACTGTGACCCTTAGCAGTATACTCACAGCTGGCATCTCCTTGCACCCTGCTTAATCCTGAAATCGAACCTACTCTCCAGCCTACAATCAGCTCCTGGACTATTGTCAGCCCCTGCCTTCAGAGAAATTCTCTCTTTCACATATGTGCTCTCACTTGCTACTTTGGTTTCAAATCAACAGGTTTGTTGTTTTAGTTTGGCTTTGTTTTTCCCCCCTAGGTGCTTTCCCTCATTTGATTTGAATATAGCTGTGTAATTAGAATTTTGTTTCATGTTGGATCTAGTTATTGTAGGGCCTCCCAGTGTATTAAGTCTGCTATACTGAGGAAGCAAGAAGTTGGACATTTGAGTTTGGGAAGCTTTGAGAGGGAGAGGGAGAAACATTACCATCTCCCTCCAGAGAGGGAGAAACATTACCATCTCTCTTCACTGCAGATTTGCCTGTCCCTATGAATGTGTCTGTTCCTATGTGGTCCCTTCTAAGAATCTATTTTTAAATTTCTAGTTTTATTAGTATGGACAGGGTGTAATTGCTGGACTGGTTTTTGTGTGTTTTAGTAAGTCTTTTTTTTAGATTTTGTGTGAGTACTTAGTAGTTACTGTCTCCAGCTTTGGGGCTTTAGCCAGAATTCTGAGACAATAGGAAATGTTCCATCTTGTTCTGTGGTACTTAGTGCGTGGTTGAGCCCCAGTGGTTTTAGACCATAATTCTTAGTCTCATTTGGAACTCTAAATACCACTTAAACCAGTTAATCCCAGCCCTCCTGAGGACCTGGGCTCTACCATTAATTGAGTTGTATGGTGAGTACTTTGGTTGGCAAAACTGCTTATATGTTTGACTTGAGGTTTCTGGTACTCTCTTACAAAGTGTAAAGATTTAGAGTATAGCCACCGTGTCATACTTGGGATCTTCAACATAATTTTTAGAAAAGGAAAATCAGCAGTCCATCCTATGATATTTTCACCTTGAGCTTGGACGTTGTTCAAACAAGCTGCATATTACAGGGACTTTATAGTAACAACATTGAAGAAAAGGGTGTGAATGGGAAAAGCTCATGGGAAGTCAGGATAATGGCTACCACAGCCATTAAGAGCAAAGCTGCTGGTCTCTAATGGTTTAGCTAAATTCCCCACCAAGAGGTTTCCCAAAGGTATCATGGAAGCTTTAGGGAGGCTTCAGAAGTTTCAAAACACATTGAGCTATATTGTAGACCCCTGACCAATCAAGTGTTGTTGAGCCCTAGAATTCTGAGCTCTGGTAATTTTTCTAAACACGGATCTCTGAGAATGTAACAGTTTGGAGCGTCTATTATCTTATCCTAACTTTTTAACACTCCCTTTACTCCACAGCCATATTTTTATGCTATGCAGTCCTCTGGCCTTAACTGATTGGATTGGGGTGGACAACTTGACCCCTTCTAGCTTGATCTTTCTTTCAAGAATTTGGAATTGGCACTAAGAAATAGATAGTCTGTACTTGTGGCTGAAACTTAAGTACTATAAACTCAGGAACTGTGCATGGAGAAGCATAAAAAAGACAGGAAAAGAGAGACACTTTTCCTTGTCTCTTGAGAGTTTTCCAGTTCCCAGAGCACTAACAGCTCTTAGGATTCTTCTAATGAATTTTCCTTTTAGGCAAAATATTGCTCAAGTTAATGTCTCTTGTTTAAAACCAAGACAACCTTGACTAAGACAGAGAGCCCCCTCTGGTTTTATAGTATTTCTTACAGTAATTTATGTGAATTCTATAAACACAATTCTACTTTTGTTTATATTGTGAAAGGAGGGGGAAGCAGGTAATAGAGGTTTACTGCATTGTTCAGGATTCTGAGTTGCAGACAACAGAATCCACTGGAGTCAGTCTAAGCAGAAAAGGATAAATTTTCTTTTTTTTTTTAAGCCACTTTTATTTTGGGTTTTTCTAAATATGCAGCTAAACATAGTTCTAACTCATACACAATCTTTTAACTTTTTATTTTAAATTATGAAACATTTTTGTGTTTCATAAATAATAATGATACACACAATAATTATGATACACGTTATATTCTCACTACCTAAGTTACAGAGATACTGACACTTTGCTTCTGCTCTTTTTAAATAACAATTTTTCTTTTTAATAATTTCTTTGACTATTTTTGCACATTTATTCTTCCATATGAACATTTATGTAGTCACAATTTAAAAAAATCCCTGTCGAGATCCTAATTGGAATTGCATTACATCTATATATCTCAATTTGAGGAAATTAACTTTTTTTAACATCTTTATTGGAGTATAATTGCTTTACAATGGTGTGTTAGTTTTTGCTTTATAACAAAGTGAATCAGCTATAGATATACATATATCCCCATATCTCCTCCCTCTTGCTTCTCCCTCCCTCCCTCCCTATCCCACCCCTCTAAGTGGTCACAAAGCACTGAGCTGATCTCCCTGTGCTATGTGGCTGCTTCCCACTAATTATCTATTTTACATTTGGTAGTGTATATGTCCATGCCACTCTCTCACTTCATCCCAGCTTACACTTCCTCCTCCCTGTGCCCTCAAGTCCATTCTGTATGTCTGCGTCTTTATTCCTGTCCCAACCCTAGGTTCTTCAGACCCCCTTTTTTTTTTTAAGATTCCATATATATGTGTTAGCATATGGTATTTGTTCTTCTGACTTACTTCACTCTGTATCACAGACTCTAGGTCCATCCACCTCACTACAAATAACTCAGTTTCATTTCTTTTTATGGCTGAGTAACATTCCATTGTATATATGTGCCACATCTTCTTGATCCATTCATCTGTTGATGGACACTTAGGTTGCTTCCATGTCCTGGCTATTGAAAATAGAGCTGCAATGAACATTGTGGTACAGGACTCTTTTTGAATTATGGTTTTCTCAGGGTATATGCCCAGTAGTGGGATTGTTGGGTCGTATGGTAGTTCTATTTTTAGTTTTTTAAGGACCCTCCATACTATTCTCCATAGTGGCTGTATCCATTTACATTCCAAGAGGGTTCCCTTTTCTCCACACCCTCTCCAGCATTTATTGTTTGTAGACTTTTTGATGATGGCCATTCTGACCAGTGTGAGCTGATACTTCATTGTAGTTTTGATTTGCATTTCTCTAATGATTAATGATGTTGAACATCCTTTCATGTATTTGTTGGCAATCTGTATATCTTCTTTGGAGAAATGTATTTAGGTCTTCTGCCCATTTTTGGATTGGGTTGTTTGTTTTTTTGATATTGAGCTGTATGAGCTGCTTGCAAATTTTGGAGATTAATCCTTTGTCAGTTGCTTCATTTGCAAATATTTTCTCCCACTCTGAGGGTTGTCTTTTCATCTTATGGTTTCCTTTGCTGTGAAAAAGCTTTTAAGTTTCATTAGGTCCCCTTTGTTTATTTTTGTTTTTATTTCCATTTCTCTAGGAGGTGGGTCAAAAAGGATCTTGCTGTGATTTATGTCACAGAGTGTTCTCTCTATATTTTCCTCTAAGAGTTTGATAGTGTTTGGCCTTACATTTAGGTCTTTAATCCATTTTGAGCTTATTTTTGTGTATGGAGTTAGAGAGTGTTCTAATTTCATTCGTTTACATGTAGCTGTCCAGTTTTCCCAGCACCACTTATTGAAGAGGCTGTCTAGAAAAGGATAAATTAAAGAGTATTAGATAGTTCACAGAAATCTCTGAACAGAACCAGGCTTGGAGGCTAAGAACAAATCAGCCAAGTACAACACATCCAGAAGAATTGCCCAGTTATGCCATGGGATTGTTCTTAGAGACTCTTGTGATGTTCAAGTCTGGGTGGCAGAAATGCTTCCACAGCTATCCCAGGTGAAATGGGTTCCTGATCCCAATTCCATCATATGGTGGTGGTTTCCCTACACCAGCAAGCAATTATCAGATGCCAGCAGGGTGTCTGAGAATTCAACTCAATTCTGACATATCTACCTGGAGATAGAATCAGGCAGAGGGTAAAGGGCTCAGTCCCACAAGACCACCCTCCACTTCAGATACCAGTCACATGTCTAGGTTGTTACCTTTGCTTCTGACCGAATGACTGTAAATCAGAGGTTCCCACAACCCCCTCCTCGGGTTCGATTAATCTGCTAGAACAGCTCACAAAACTCAGGAAAACCTGTTTACTCAGTAGATTACCAATTTATTATAAAAAGATATTAAAGGATATGAATCAACAGCCAGCTGAAGAATTACATAGAGGAGGTCCCAAACAAAGGGGCTTCTGTCCTTGTGGAGTATGGGGCCTCAGTGGTGGGATAGCATGGCAGAATCACTCTGATTCCCCAAGAAGGGCCAAAAAGCTGTCCTTTTGAGTTTTTATGGAGGCTTCATTGCATAGTCATGATTGACTAAATCATTGGCCAATGGCAGTTGATTCAACCTCCAGCCTCTCTCTCCTCCCTGGAAATCAGCAGATAGGACTGAAAGTTCCACCCCTTTAATCATATGGTTGGTTCTTCTGGCAATTAGCCTCCATCCTGGGGTGGGATCCAAAAGTCACCTTTTCTGAAGCTTTTTCAGGACCTGAGGAGGAGAGATCAAATATCCCATTGCTCTTATCGTTCAGGAAATTCCAACGGTTTGGGGATCTGTGAGCCAAGAACTGTGGATGAAGACGAAATATATATGTGAAATATATATATATATATATATATATATATATATATATATATATACTTGGTCATCTGAATGAGTAAATATATGTATATATTTTCCTATAAATCAGTGTCACACCAGGAAAAGCCAGTCTTCTTCCACTGTATTTATTGGAAGAGCCTGCCTCACTGAGGGTTCAGCCACTGCCTCAAATTACTTTCACCTTCAAATCAGTGGTTGCTTGTGAACCCAGAGTTCCACGTGAACCTGAAAAGGGTTACATAGAGGTTTTGATAAAGCAGTGAGTCGGAAGAGGCCTAGGAACAAGACAAGGAGGTCTCCAAGGGTGGAGACCACCTACCTGGAGGGTATGAGGCAGGAACCTCAGAATTCAGCAGTGAGTTCCAGCATAACCTCCCTTAAGACCAACTAGGATTAGCCACACCTTGGTGGACACCAGCAGAGGGCACTCGGAGACTGGGCCAGACCAAAAAAAAACAGCTAGCTGGAAGACCAGAGTTCCCACTTTCAACTTCCATCCCTCCCTAGAGGCCATCTTGGGAAGAAAGAGGGGGAGAAGAGCCCCCTTGAGGGATTTGTTAGAATCAGCACTGATAGGGGATTTAACTTTGAAATGACTGAATATTTACCCCAAAGAGTGAAAATACAATAGAAAGAACTTTTTCTAAAAGCAGAAGAGGCTGAGGTTTAAGTTTTTAAAAGTTCTCTCTCTCTCTCTAGCTACTGAGTGGGAATGAGGCCCCATAGCAAATTGAGATCCATAATAGAAAGTGAGAGAGTTACACTGTTCGCACATTTGAGTTGTAGTGTTTACATCTCATCCTCCTTGAGTGCAAAATAGGAAAACTGTAAGCTCCTTTGGAGCGGCATCTGGTGGTGGTTTGGAAATGGCTTGGTGAGAGTCAGGAAAGGACAAAAGTAGTCTTTTCCTTTTCGTTGGAGCTAATGTTGACATTAGAAGGCTTCCTAGGTTTCTGGTGGGCCAAGAGAAGACTAAGAGCCTGCTTAGCTGGTTAAAGAGACTCATTGCCAAAGCTGAGGGAATGGATGGTTGAGCGGGGAGAGACATACCTCCATACTATCCTCAATACCAGCAGGCTGCAGCAGAGGTACCCTGCTGGCCACTCATGACCACTCTCTTATGGCATGAGAAAGCAAGCTGCTAGACACTGCCAGTACCAGAGACTAACAGAACAGACTGCAGGACTTCCCATCTGCGCTCTCAGCAGCGATAGCCACCAGGTGCCCAGGCACCAGCAGGGCCACAGGGGTCCCTTTCCCATAGACATCAGGACATGACTGGGAATTTACCCAAAAGAGAGAGACTTTATCTGGAAGAGGCTGCTTAAACCTGAGATGAATAGAGAAGATAATTTTAATAGCAAGTTTAATTTTATTTCTCACAATTTAGCATAGTGACTAAGAGATGACCTGCTCCATTTGCGAGCCATGGGGCCTTGGGTGAATAAATCTCTGACACTGGTTGCTCATCTGCTAAATGGAAATCCTAATAGCACAACCTCCTAGGATGTGTGAGAATTAAATGGTTAATGTATCTCAAGTCCTTGGAAGAGTGCCTGGCCCACAGAGCAACCACCAGTAAGGGTTGCTATTATCATAGCCCTACAGGATGATGATTCATGAAGAAGTTAAAATCCATTAGAGAACCTTTAAAAAAAAAAAAAAAAAAAAGGTTCCATGTCTGCTCCATCTCATCCGTGGCGTGTAAATCTTGGATCCCACCAGAGACAGATACTTGGCTCCAACAGAGTCGCACCTAAGAGAGCAGCCCCTGGGGGTAGTATGTCAATAGTCCTGCATTCTGCAGACTAAGTTTAGAAACACAGGCTGTAGGAGTCTCTCATATGTGCCCCCACCCCCCTTTAGAGCCGTTTTTGCCTTTTAGCATTCAGGTCTGTTTTCAGCCCAGAGAAAACAGGCTGCTCCCCTGCCTTGGTCTGACTGCCTGTTTTAGTGGCTATTCTTTTATCTTCCACAACTGGGTGAAGTTGCTCTCTGAATTTTTATAGCACTTCAGGATGAGGGAAGCTATTGTTATAAGAAGAACCTTTAAGTTAGTGTTCATTCCTTTGAACAGAGATTTGTTGTTTTTGTTATTTTTAAATTCTAAACCTTTGGGGCAGTGAGAGTTTTAGGAGAACAAACTCTTCAATGCATGATGAGACTGGATCTGTGCTACTATAAAGCGGGAGAACCCCGGTGTCCGTTGCCTGTGGTAGAGGCTGGTGGTAACAAAACTCAGGTCAGCCTTCTATCTTGCATAGGCTCAGCCTAACCATGGCCCCTGACAACACTCTCAGGTGGCCACCTATGGATTTATACAGGTATTTACTTATTGCGACATTGATGAGGACAGGTGGGGAACCCACTATGTAACTACCATGTGCTGAGCACCTGCCAAATGCCAACATCATACCAGGCACTCTGCATTAGCCACTGTATTAATGTCCTAGGGCTATTAGAACAAATTAGCACCAACTTGGTGGCTTAAAACAATAGAATTTTATTCTCTCACAGTTCTGGAGCATAGATGTCTGAAATCAAGGTGTTTGCAGGGCCATTCTCCCTCAAATGGGAGCTTTAAAAGCTCTAGGGGTGAATCCTTCCTTGCCTCCTCTGATCTTTGGCTTCTGGCTGCATTACTCTCATTTCTGCCTCTGGTCACATTGCTTTCTCCCTGTCTCTTATAAGGACACTTATCACTGTATTATCTGGGTGGGTCCTTATCATTAGGTAATCCAGGAAGATTTTGGATTCTTAATTTAAATACATCTGCAAAGACCCTTTTTCTAAATAAGGTCACATTCACAGGTTCTGGGGATTAGGATATGAATATATAGTTTGGGGGGGCCACCACTCAATCCACTATAATACCTCTGAAAATCTTACAGTTACACTCTGAAAGCATATATCATTATCTCAAAACTCAACTTCAAAAAGTTTTAAATTGCTCAGGATTATGCTCTTTGTAAGGGACAGAGCTGATTTAAAAGCAGAATTGTCTGGTTTCAAAGCAGTTGTTCTTTCTACTATATCACACTAAAAATAATAATAGTTATAGCTGATATTTATCGAATATCAACTATGTATCAGGCACTATGCTAGATGTATTAGAAATGTTATTTCTAAACTTTATGACAATCCTAAAAATTAGGTCTTCTTATTCACAATTTATAGACGAGGAAACTGAGGCTCAGATGAGTTAAAAAAAAAAAAATGGCTCCAAGTCATACATATAATAAGTGGTTAAGCAGGAATTTGAAATCAAAGACAAAGCAAGTCGAATGCTGCTAGAGAAATCTTCAAAGCACTGAGGAAACCTACATATAGTAGTGGCATGACTTTTGGTAGATGAAGGATTTGGCTAAGTCTCTTAGAAAGACATTAAAATTCCTGAAATCTTTAGGATCAGTTTAACCCTGTCCGGTGCAGTGTGGCTTGGGCATTTTTCATACTGTGAGTGAAGCACAGATTTAAGGCATTTTCTTCTTTTTCCAGCCCTTGAGCCTGTCTTGGTTGTCAGGTTCTGTCCATGCTTTGACTTTGCCCAGTTAGAGAGAACTGCCTTTGACTCTATATAAAGGCCAATAACTTCACTTTGAAAAGTGCTTTAGCATTTCAGAGCTCTATCTCATTTGTTCTTAGAACATTCCCTGAGGTTGGCAGTGTAAGTATCATTATCTTCATTCTACAGTTGAGGAGACTGAGTTTTGAAGTGAGGTGTTACTGGCTATTTTTTTCCACACAGAGGCAAAAGCCACTTGAGGCCTGAATGTTTGACCACAATTCTAATTCCTTTTCCAGTGCACCAAGGCTGTTTTAGATTAGGAAAAACAAACAAATGAAAAAAAAAAAAAAAACCAAGGAAAAAATAAAGATAAATTTGGCTAGCATCAGCTTTTGGTAGGGTAAGCAGAAAAAAAAAAAAATGTAGGAAAAAGGTCTTCTTTCCCTTTTCAGTCTTGAGGGTAAACTATTGTATTTTAGCACTGGCACTCAAAAGTGATTTGCAGTTGAGAATTTTTTCTTAAGGGCAAAGGATTCTTTATGACCTTATATTCCTTACAATTCCAAACAAGAGGGCTAAGTGTGCTCCATTATGTCCAGATTGGTGTTTGTTGTCCCATCCTCAGAGGATAAATGTTACTTTATCAAGTATTATGTAGTTCTGATCCCCTCTTCCAAAGACTGGGGCTGTACATACCAAAATTTTATGATGACAGGTCATTGAATTGGAATGAAAGAAATGTAGTACTCAAATCCTACTAACTCAGATAAAAGACAGAAATATCTTTTAAGCTAATGGTTCTTGGTTCTCAAGTCTTCATACTTGAGAGGGAGGTAATTTCCTAAATAATGTACAAAGTAAAGCATTTAACTCAAGGGGCATGATTGCCCACTAAAAGAATTATTCCTTAACTGTGGTATAAATGCTTCTTTTCTCTTGAATCATTATTTCCAACACAAAACCCATGAACCTTCTTAGATATCATGGCCACTGCCTTCTTCTAGGACATTCAGCTACCACCTCCCACTTGCTCCCCCACTGACTGAGACTGACTAGGGGCCTTGGAAGCCCTCCTGACTCCTCACCTCTCAACTACAGATACACACACACACACACACACACACAGAGAGAGAGAGAGAGAGAGAGAGAGAGAGAGAGAGAGAGCCAAGCCAACCAGCACTCGCCTAGAGTTTTTGGCTCTTCCTGTTACTTCCAGACTAGGATGAAACACCATACATCACGTTGTGAGGTCTAGCATCTCCCGTAGTTGAGAGAGTTAATTCTTAGTGGGACAAATTTTGACCATGGAGAACCAGGCAATGGGAGGTAGCTGGGAAGACAAACTCCCTCTCCTTTGTCCTTCCCAGAGAGCACTAGAGGCATGCTTTCTCCTTGTACCCCATTTCAAGAGGTCTCATATGCCAAAGGTCAGACCTGCTGAGTGACTCACTCTGCTTCTTCATGGCTCATCACAAAGCAGAGGCCAGTTCTGTCAGGCATCACTTTGCATTGCTTCAAATCCTTCCCCTCTTTCCTTTTTCCGTAGCCTTGCTGGCCTGGGTTGGCACTTCCCAAATAATGTATCAGAACTTTAATCCTTGCTTCAGGCTGTTGTTTCCAGAGAACCTAGGCTGTTTCTTATTGGATTGTTGTAGAAAAGATCCAAGAGTTGGTGTTCTCACTTCCAGGCACTCCCCTTCCCGGTTCAGTCCAACACACCCCTTAAGCACATGTTGAATGCGGCATCCTCCTTCAGTGGGCCCCATTGTTTGTAAAATAGAGCCTACATTCCATCACCTGGCATTAAAAGCCCTATAGATTTGCTCTCAAACTAATTTTCCAATTTTATTTTCCATGATTTTTCATTCATACACACTGTTCTCTGGCCAAACAGAACTACTTGGAACTGTTTTATTACCCCAGATTTTCTGATCTCCATGCTCTTAATCATGCTGTTCCCTCAATCTATAATGTCCACACTTATGTCTCCTTTCCACATGCTTAAATTCTATCCATCAAGGGCAAGTTCAAATGCCATCTTCTTCTCAGATTAATCATAGATTCCCTCCCCTCTACTGTCAGCCCACAAAATTTAAAGATCTCTCTTTTCTGAACCCCTAAATCATCTTGTCTATATTTCTCTTGCGGTACTTACTAGTTTTTAACCTTCTCTGTAATATTTTGTTATATTCATTCTCTCCAGTTAGACCACAGGCTCCTTAAGGGCATATCTAACTGATATACCTTTGTTTCCCCAACACTTAGCACAGGCAACTTGTGCATAATTGATGCTTAAGAAAACTTCATGAAATGAATACATAGTCCATTCATTACATAAAAGCCCAAGATTATGGCAAAAACTAATTAAATTTAAATACTTCTTATCTCAAGCTCTAGATCCTTGGTTTTTCAGGGATATACAGGAAAAAAAAAAGGCCACAGGGATGCTTCTGTTTGTAAGTCGAAAGGTCAAGAGATATTAATAGTGAGAATGCCGTGGCTTTCTGCCAGGGGCCATCAAACAGAACATGCCATAGCATTTTGCTGACCTTGGACAGTTGTCTAAGACACAGTACCAAATGATCTAACTTCTTAAGGAATGACTAATCTACAAAGCTTCTGAATAATTATTCCTCCTGATAATGGATGAAAATTTTGATTAAAAGAATTCCAGCCTGAGCGTATTTTTACAGTGCTTTTACATCAGTTTAAAGTCTAATAGGTCAAAGCCCACAGCAAAAGAATAACCGTACAGAAAATGTATAAACTATTTAAACATACTATTTGTAGTCACTCCATATTAACCATTGCTAAGATAAGTGAAATCTTCATAGGAAGAGTAGGCAAAAAACATTGGCTGAGTATTTCTCTTGTATGAAATAATAAACTATGAATTTCAAACGTATTGGGGAAATCAAATCATATATTTGTTAATAACAATTAATGAACTTATATAGAAACTCATAGAAATTCAGTAGCATTGGGAAGGTAAATAAATAGCACTAGTGGACATTACTAGTTTCCAGTTTATATTAAAACTATCATGTTTATATGGCTGACATATATACATATATGTTATATACATATATATGGGATAGTATTTGAGATTAGGAAAACTTGTTTCATTAAAACAAAAATAAATTCTACTTAATTTCCCATTCCCATTAATTTGTTAGGAAGTTCCATATGAAAAAGGGTATAATTATGTGGTCATGCATAGTTAGATTTTGTTGGTAGGAATAGACTTTATTAGATCAGTAGAGTCAGGCAAATATGACTTGGTCAGCAAGACACTTGGAAAAATAGTTATGATGAAGAGAAAGAGATGGTCAAGTTTTTCATTCTTATTAATACAAGAGAGAGGGAAGAAACAGGTTTAGTTGAGCCAATAACAGAGATCATATAGAAATGGTTGGGCTGGGGATCAAAGAGGACGCAATGAGCCTGTGTGCTCCGGAGTTCCTTGGGCAGATCTGTCTGTGGTTTCTCCCACTGGCACCGTCATGACTAAGATATGTAAACCAGGTGTTTGTGGATCCACGTTGCCTCACTGGTCTTACCTATAAGTACCACTTGCTGGCATGAGAGACAGCAGATCTCATTCTTTTCAGGGCCTTTATGGGTTGATTCCCATTAGGAATCACTGTGATAGCCTGCTGCCCCAGTTGTTCTCCTTGCTCCTGATTCCTGCTAAAAATGGATGTTTTCTCCCAGAGGAGTCAGCAACAGCTCGAACCAAGTGACTACAGTCTGGGGCCAGGCTCATAAGGCCCAGTTCTGATTAATGCCCCCTATAAATAAAAGGGTATACTTTTTGCTGGCATGATTTCAAGAACTTGTATTTTATAGCTTCCTCTTAAAATGGTCAAAACTTTTTTTCTTTAAGAGGATACTCCATTCCTTATAGCTATGTACTAAGCTAGTTTTCCACTGTTTTTTTGCTTCCCAGAAATTCAGAGAGATCACAGTATTTCAATTATTGTCAGTGCTTCCTTGAAATGTTTTTTATTGCCTTCGCTGATGATGACTGTCTTAGGTTCTCTGCAGTGTTTACCATACAACCAACACAAGTCACTAAAGTAGGTATACTCTGTGTGAGGTGTCAGCAAAAAAAAAACTTGCTGGGGACAGAATAGGTGCAAAATAAGAAATGACAATACTTCCACCCTAACAAAGGAACAAAAACAAAAACTAATCTCTCTTCTTTTTTTTTAGTTGAAGTATAGTTGACTTACAATGTTGTGTTAGATTCTGATGTACAGCAAAGTGATTCATTTATATATATATATTAAAAAAAATTGGGTTGACCAAGAAGTTCGTTTGGCATTATGTAAGATATTCTGTAAGAATATCTACATATATATATTCTTTTTCATATTCTTTTCCATTATGGTTTATTACAGATTATTGAATATAGTTCCCTGTGCTATACAGCAGGACCTTGTTGTTTACCTCTTTTATATATATCAATAGTAGTTTTTATCTGCTAATCCCAAACTCCAAATTTATCCCTCTCCCACACCTTCTCCCCTTTGGTAACCATAAGTCTGTTTTCTATGTCTGTGAGTCTGTTTCTCTTTTGTAAATAAGTTCATTTGTATCATATTTTAGATTCCACATATAAGTGATATCATAATATTTGTCTTTCTCTTTCTGACTTACTTCACTTAGTATGATAATCTCTAGGTCTATCCAGGTGGCTGCAAATCGCATTATTTCATTCTTTTTTGCGGCTGACTAGTAGTCCATTGTATGTATATATACACATATATACCACGTCTTCTTTATCCAGTCATCTGTTGATGGACATTTAGGTTGCTTCCACATCTTGGCTACTGTAAATAGATGTGCTGTGAACGTTGGGGTGCATGTAGCTTTTCAAATTAGAGTTTTCTCCAGATATATGCCCAGGAGCGGGATTGCTGGATTATATGGCAACTCTATTTTTAGTTTTTTAGGGAACCTCCATACTGTTCTCCATAATGGCAGCACCAATTAACATTCCCATCAACAATGTAGGAAGGTTCCCTTTTCTCCACACCCTCTCCAGCATTTATTATTTGTGGTCTTTTCAATGATGGGCATTCCGACCAGTATGAGGTGGTATCTGCTTGTACTTCTGATTTGCATTTCTCTAATAATTAGTGAAGTTGAGCATGGTTTCATGTGACTATTGGTTATCTATATGTCTTCTTTGGAAAAATGTCTATTTAGGTCTCCTGCCCATTTTTTGATTGGGTTGTTTGCTTTTTTTTGTTATTGAGTCGTATGAGCTGTTTGTATATTTTGGAAATTTAGCCCTTGTCAGTCACATCAGTTGCAAATATTTTCTCCTGGTCCATAGGTTGTCTTTTCATTTTGTTTACGGCTCCCTTTGCTATGCAAAAGTTTATAATTTTGATTAGGTCCCACTTTTTAATTTTTGTTTTTATTTCTATTGTCCTGGGAGACTGACCTAAGAAAAATTTGCTGAGATTTATGTCAGAGAATGTTTTGCCTATGTTCTCTTCTAGGAGTTTTATGGTGTCATGTCTTATATTTAAGTCTTTAAGCCATTTTAAGTTTATTTTTGTGTAGGGTGTGAGGGAGTGTTCTAACTGCATTGATTTATATGTGGCTGTCCCACTTTCCCAACTTGCTGAAGAGACTGTCTTTTCTCCATTGTATATTCTTGCCACCTTTGTCAAAATTTAATTGACTGTAGGTGTGTGGATTTATTTCTGGGCTCTCTATTCTGTTTCATTGATCTAGATGTCTGCCTTGGGCCAATACCATGCTGTTTTGATTACTGTAGTTTGTAGTACTGTCTGAGGCCTGGGAGGGTTACACCTCCAGTTTTGTTCCTTTTCCTCAGGATTGCTTTGGCAATTCTGGTTCTTTTATGGTTATATAAATTTTACAATTATTTATTCTAGTTCTGTGAAAAATGTCATGGGTAATTTGATAGGGATCACATTAAATCTGTAGATTGCTTTGGGTAGTATGGCCATTTTAACAATATTAATTATTCCAATTCAAGAGCATGTTATATCTTTCCATTTCTTTGAATCATCTTCAATTTCCTTTATCAGTGTTTTATAGTTTTCAGTGTATAGGTCATACACCTCCTTGGTCAGGTTTATTCCTAAGTATTTTATTTTTGGGGTTGCAATCTTAAAAGGAAATTTTTTTTTTTTTACTTTCCCTTTCTGATATTTCATTGTTAGTATAAAGAAATACAACCACTTTCTGTGTGTTAATCTTGTATCCTGCTACCTTGCTGAATTTGTTTATCACTTCTAGTAGTTTTTGTGTGGAGTCTTTAGTGTTTTCTGTATATAGTATCATGTCATCTGCATATGATGACAATTTTATCTCTTCCTTTACAATTTGGATACCTTTTATTTCTTTTTCTTGTCTGATTGCTGTAGCTAGGACTTCTGATACAGTGTTGAATAGAAGTAGTGAGAGTAGGCATCCTTGTCTTGTTCCAGATCTTAGCAGGAAGTCTTTCAGCTTTTCACTGTTGAGTATTATGTTGGCTGCAGATTTGTCATAAATAGCTTTTATTATGTTGAGATATGTTCCCTCTATACCCACTTTGGTGAGAGTTTCTATCATGAATGGATGTTGAATTTTATCAAAAGCTTTTTCTGCATCTATTGAGATAATCATATGGTTTTTGTCTTTTCT